>NC_133293.1:21351205-21674122 GCF_005239225.2 Populus alba | reverse complement strand
AAGAAATCTAAGAAATCGATGCATTTTGAGTGGCATATGCAGCACTGCTCTATGTTTGCTTCTATTCCCTGCAAGAATGTTGACTCGGGAAACCTATGTTATTTGTTTTGGAAGGTCATGTTGACAAAGAAACTCTCAGGTGTCTTTAAGGCTCCCTTGATTAGAATCTAAGCTGTTTCACTCTTTGGAGAGCATCTGTTTCCTTAACTTTGCCCGGGAGCATTTGGCAACAGTGAATTGGAAGGTCATGTCATTAAAGAAACTCTCAGGCGTCTTGTTAAGGCTCCCTTGATTAGAATCTAAGGTGTTTCACTCTTTGGAGAGCATCTGTTTCCTTAACTTTGCTCTGGAGCATTTTGGCAACGGTGAAATAAACAACCTATTTCTGGCCATACCACATCCTAGGGACCTCAGTTTATTGAACTTCATGCCACACAACTTATAAACAGCTCACCACCCTTCATTCTAAGAGGTTTCTCTCACCATTCACAGAGTGTTCTCATTGCCTCTTTTTTACAGCTCTTCCAAGGCTGCTCATTCTCAACCCCACTCATCTCTTTTTGTTCTTAGGCTACAAGACACCACACCTGATTCTCAACTAGTAAGCCTATCATTTAGGTGGTAACTTCATTCCTCTATCGACTCAAACAAGTTTTCCATTCATGTAATTAATGCATTGTCCTAGGTGTTGCATTCAGGAATATCAGCTACAATCACCTAATTGATTGTAGTAGGTCTTTATCTACCCAAATAAGGTTTTTAAGTCTTTATCTACCTGATTAAGGTTCTTACTTATCCTCCTCCAACTTGATCTGGTTTAACTGTTTAAGTTTGAAATTTTTTGGACAACTAGTTGGAAGCTTGTTTGTGTAAAACTGTAACCAGATTAGGAAAAACTGTAAGCTGGCTAAGTTATCAGTGAGATTGGATTTGGCACATGGGAATGACATGACTTGAGCTTTTGATAGATGGGGAAGGCTTGTGAACTGTAATTGTTTGTAGCGATCTTAGATATCCATTGTCAACATTTTGCATTAAACATGCTCATCATTCATAAAATATGTTCTTGGATTTGATGTACTTTTCTGTTTTGGAACTTTCAGTCCAAGTTCTTACACTTTCTTGTCACTATGCTACCAATTCAGGAGCTTTTTGTAAAACTGAACGGCATGGCTGCTATAGCAGCAGAGATGTTTGTAGGAAGGGAAAGATTTGCTACATTGCTATTGAT
This sequence comes from Populus alba, assembly GCF_005239225.2. Lineage (NCBI taxonomy): Eukaryota > Viridiplantae > Streptophyta > Magnoliopsida > Malpighiales > Salicaceae > Populus > Populus alba. The sequence continues at coordinate 21,672,891 of NC_133293.1, read as the reverse complement.
GAGACTCACAGAAACAGTCATTTTATGGCTTTCGGAAGATCAAAGTTTTTGGGATGACATCGAGGAAGGCCCAAGGCCTTTAGGCCCTCTTGGTCTACATCAGGCATGTAACTCTGAAATCATTTCATTTATATGCCATGAATTGGGTCATTGATATACTCATTTGCCTGTAAACATGCAGTTCTATTTGGACATGAAGTTTGTTATGTGCTTTGCTTCCCAAGGACGCTACTTGTCACGAAATTTGCATCGAGTTGTCAATGAAATCATTTCAAAAGCTGTGGCAGTATTCTCAGCAACAGGGATGGATCCAGACAGGTAAACTAGTTTATTTTTTGGTCTTTGACTGGCAGCAGTTTCATTACATATTCTCAACATAATCAGAAAGTATGCATAAACATAACCAAAGCTAGGGTAAGTTTATATTCTAGTTTATGAACTCTTCTGAAATCGAGAATTCATTTATTACATGGTATATGGGATGTGCAAATTATTGGGGGAACCAGTTTCCTATGACTGCATGATAGATTCATGTGAATCTATTTTAACTCTTTAGTTGTGTTTCTCAACTAGTGTAATTCAACTCCTTTACTTGTGTTAAAAATGCTTAGGAACATGTTTGTTTCTCGATGTACATGTTGTGTTTGGTAAAACTTATAATCTTGGAATGCATTTCCTTTTCCTTTTCCTTTTCTTCCCTTTTTTTTTTTTTTTTTAAATATTATGCACTGCACAAGTTTTGTTAACATAGTGGATTTCGACGAGATGAAAACTAGTTGTGAAACAACTGTGACATATGATGGTTATTGCATATGTTATTGGGAATTTTGAAGATTGGGAGGTCTAGATTATTAGGCTTGTAGTTATCCCCAAGACCCTTAGCTGGTTATGTTGTTTTATTTTTGGTAGGAAGTAAGCTGGATTTAATTTATAACTTGGTATGTAGTTTTGAATCTTTTTATCATTACTAAGTTTCTTGGGAGGCTTTTGCTGAGAAGCAGTAAGATCATGGTGTTAGATACAACTTACAATAACCTTGTCCAGACGTCAGCCTTTGTGTCGTGGCCCATGAGTTGCTAAGCAATTGAATTTCTGATTATTAGAAGAAAGTCAAGTAATCAGCTGCAAGAAGCAGACAAATTGCAAGTCTTAGGCATCAGGTTGTCGGATGTAATTTATCCACTGCTTATGCTCAAACGTAATTTATAAGGGTAAACAAAGTCCATTCTATTATGCATTAATTATATGCCATCTGCTGCAAGCTCGTGTCTTTGAGGTAAAATGCGTTCAAATAAGCTGTTAAGTGCGCAAGAAAATAGCCAGCATGCGTGCCTTCATATATGTTTTAATCATTTCATATTAAAACACTTGGCTTTTCTGGAGCTGAGATTTCTTTTTTTTGTCAGGGTGCTGCCAGAAGATGAATGGTTTAATGAGATTTGCCAAGATGCAATGGAAAGATTGAGTGGAAAACCAAAAGCCATCGACGGGGATAGGGAAGTTAACAGCCCAACAGCCTCTGTCTCAGCACAATCAATTTCATCGGTCAGATCTCATGGAAGTTCGTAAGGCACAACCCTCCTGTATATTAGAGATTGAACAGTTTCCGTAATGGATTAGCGGACCCCCTCCCATTCTCTTTTCGTTTTTATTTCTGCTGTCCTTGTTCATCTTTCTTTTTTTCCTCCTTCCCAACTTTAGTGATCGACCCTTCTTTCCCTATTATAGGATGAAGTTTGTATGAAAGATGGGAGTTCAAAGCATTTGAGTCTGTACATGTTTTCAATCATGAATCTGCATTTGTTGTATTCATTATTCTTTTGAAAACTCATGGTGTAACATGTAACTAACATGTTATTGATGCCTCAGGTTTCTTTCTTCGAGTGAATTATCTCTCGTCTTCAACTCCTCAAGGTTTTCATCTACTTCTTTTTTCTGGTTCGAGAAGCATTGATCATTTCAATTCTAACATGATAAAGTAAGTTGATGGCTTAACTTGCGTCCTTCACTAATGCTTTGTGATTCAAAATTGCTATTGCCAAATAAACACAAAAGACTTGCTTAAAAAGATTGAAGTGCCTATATAGTAAGGGGTTGTGGGCCCATCTTCCCAAGCTCCTTTCTATGGAGATTGCACTCTTCTTCCATCACACGTCGAAGTTGTTAGGCAGCGACAATGCTAGAAGACTCACTCATTGCCCTTCACATCCATGGTTATGCGCGCATCACCCTACCAATTTAGACCAGAATTAAAGTGAAATTAGTGTATTAACAAGATATAGGGAGGAATGGGCTGATGGCGAGATGATAGCAGACATAGTAGTCACAGTAAAAGGTTAGTTGGTGTTCTATATTGAGGTGGGTTTCTTGCAAAGCAAACTCTAAAGTTGAGAATAAAACATTGCACTGGTAATCATAATCGTTAAAATTTGAAATGGCTGAGAGCTTGACATACCTCAGCATCCACAAGAACACCATCAAAGCTGGGAAAATCGTTGCTTCAGAGTGATTCTTGTTTTCCCACAGCCTGCACGCACACCTGGGCCTTGATGAAGGTTGTTTCTAGTATAGCTATTCAGTGCATCACCGTTCTTGTCAACGAGGATTTTCATTTTCTATCCTTCTTGATTAAATTATCAACTGTTCTCTGCTGAGCCTACCTGGTACAAATAACAAGCAAAGATCCGTGATTAATGCATATCGGTGCAGACTAATCCAAACTCATCATGAGAAAATAAATGCCCTAAAAAGCTTTGCATTCCACAACAGAGCAGCTGGAAACGAAAAATAGTGAAGCAAGAGCTACAAAATTGGCAAGCCAGCCTATACAACACACAAATGACCGAAACAATCATCTGTGATGACCAAACACACCATGAAACTCGAGTTGGCACCCAACCACAGCAGAGACGTATGAAAATGATTAGATGACACAACCAGATCCCGTGAAGGTATGAAAATCACAAAGTTGCAGTTCACTCATACACATGATAATTTATGTTCACCACTCTAAGGTACAAAACAAAAAAGATATAGAAATGAATACCAAACTCACCACCCTAAAGAACTAGATCATACCACCACTTTAGAGATATAGAGTTAAGGAATAAATCCACCACTCACAAAGGAGATACAAAACTTGATATTGTGCAAAAGGCCAAGTCAAAAGACTCTTAATTCAGATTTTGCTAAAAGATCCAAATACATTATCTAATTCAACTTTATATACTTGGAACAACCCTTCAAATCTAGGAAAACACCAAGATGACATGATTAAAACCCAAATAAATTACTATAACAAAAATCTAGACAAATAATAATCATCACATGTTTTTGGCTCATTAGAAACACAAACAGATACTTGAAAGCTTAAAAACTAAAACAAAAATAACTTTATGTAGAAAACTCCAATGCATGCATGGTTGGACAATATGTAAAGATTACAATCTGAACTTGAAAGCCACCTAGGATAAGATTATTTTAACATACAATAAAGAGATGAAAATTCAGCACTCCTGTGTCACAACCATAAACTATTTGTCAAAGAACCAATTGATTGAAACACAAACATGTTAAATCAGTGAAGCAGCACTGGGAAAGTAGCCAGCACTGCACAGCAAACCTGCAATACGATGAAGAGAGGATGTGTAAAAAAATTAACAGCCCCTGAAAAGAGCAAAATGAACATGCTAGGAAACAAATAGAATGGAAAGCAGAGGAAAAGGGACAGAAAAGAAAAGAATGGTGATGCAGTGGTCACATTGCAGCACTGCACACATGAGAAACATAGTCTAGACCCAGAAAAAACAATCACCGTTCAATCATAGGAGGCAAAGAAAGAATGATAAAAATGCAGTGTCATAAGAACTCGACCACATAGGAACGGGTATACCAAGAAGAAAAGCTGATATTTGTAGGTGAAAAATGGCTGTTTCCGCATAGCAAACACCATTTCTAATGATATCATGACACAACTGGTGCAAAAACTGAAGACCACACCCCAAAAAAATGGAAAAGTAACGAAAAAATCAGAACCTATAAAAAGCAATAATAACCGCAAAGTATTCTGGCAATCCAGCCCAAAGACCACAATAGATGAAAAAAAGAGAAAAGTCAGCCAGTGAAAGAAAAGGAAAGGAGGGAAGTTACTCACCCGTGAAAAACAGCAGTGAAGAAGAGAAGAGAAAGATGGAGCAAGATAGAGAGGATTTAGGAATGAAGGGTCAGGGTTGCATTCGTGCTTGTCATGACATATTCCAATGAACTACTTGGAAACCTTTGTGGCACCGTTACACTTGCCTAGTGAAACAAGAAGAGCAAAGAACTCGTAGTTTAGAAAAAGAATCACGTATGAATATCAAACATCATGATTTGGATGTTTTGACAGTTTCGCAGATGAAAATTCTCGGATTTTCACTTGTCGGAGCAAACTTGAGATAAGTACCTGGGAACTGGAGAACGCGACTACAAGGGAACTCTGCCTCCGCATTTCAACTGCTAGCATCTGATAGTTAATGAGCATCGGTGTTGTTGTGTTGCCTGCAAAAGTTTTCTATGAAATGGTTTTGGGGGGGTGTTGACATGTGAAGAAAAGAAATATGATAAAATATAGTCTCTGCAGATAGCTTAAGGGTACCAAGAATATCTCTTACATTTTGGCAACGTCAGAGAGGTCCTCATTAGTGTCCAAATTATCCATTCCATTAGCAATCATTTCAGAGCAGATGCTCTGGGCCTCTTGCAACCTCCCTTCCTTTCTAAGGCCAGTGGATAGCTCATTGCAGATGCAGACATTAGGAAGGAAACCGTTCTCAAGCATTTCTCTATACCAAACATATGCTCCATTAAAATCCTTCAGGTCACAATGTCCCTTTATCAGCAAGCTATAGGTATCAGCTTCAGGGATTAATCCTTTAGCCTTCATGTCATCGACAAGATCCTTTGTTTCCGAAAACTTCCCCTCTTTTAAGTGGCCCAGAATCAAACTATTATAGGTCTTGTTATCAGGACGAACTCCCATGTCTACCATCTCTTTTTGCAAAGAAAATGCCTTTTGAACATGCCCAGTCTCTTGATAACAGTGAATCATAGCATTGTACACAACTCGATCTGGGGACAAATTCATCTGCAACATTTCATTAAACAGTGTCTCTTTGAGCTTTATCCCTTCCTTGCTGCACCCGCTGATTAGAGGATGAAATGTATTTATAGTAGGTTTTATGCCTAACTTCTTCATAGTTTCATATAGCTCAAGACATTTCTGCGAGTTTCCAGCATTTGAGTACCCTGAGATTAAGGAGTTGTATGTGATCACATCAGGACAGTGACCCGTACTAGTAATTAGGAAAAACATCTCTTCAGCTTCCTTTAACTTTCCCATTTTGCATAACCCTTTAATGAGGGAATTGTATGTTACAATCGTTGCGCCTATCTCATTTTTCGACATCTCATCAAAGAATCTCAAAGCCTCTCTCAACTTCCCCACTGTACAACTACCATCAATAAGCATATTATAGATATTTGCATTAGGCAAAACCCCTCTGCCTACCATATCCCTAAGGACCATTTCTGCCTCAAGAATTTTCCCATCCTTGCATAAACAATTTATGAGAGAGCCGTAGCTTATAACATTCGGCTTTTCCCCATTTTCCTCCATTTCTTCAAGAATCTGGAAACACCTAGAAAAAACACACAGCCTTCCATAGCCATCAATAAGGATATTATATGTCTCCACGCTTGGGGCTATTCCCTTCCCTACCATCTTCTTCACCCATCCCTCCGCCTTATCTATCATCTGCATTTCACAAAACTTATCAATCACAGAATTAAAAGCAATACAATTTGGTCTCAGCCCACGACTTTCCATTTGCTCAATAGTCAAAATGGCTCTATCCATGTCGCCTATCTGACAATAACCATTCACAATAGTGTTATATATCACCTCACCTGGAACGAGCCCGTGTTCCACGAGGGACTTCAACACCTCCTCTGCCTTTTCAACTTTCCCTTCTTTACACAATCCATTCAACAGAATACTACAAGTGTAATTATCAATCTTGACTCCCTTCCCAATTGCCTCCCGATAAAAATCCAAAGCAGCTCGTGCCCCGTCATCCGACTTCAATAGTCCATCAAAAATTATGCTGTAAGTAAACCCATCAGGCACAAAACCATTGCATTTTATCTCGTTCAACATACACCTCGCCTCCTCGATTCTCCGTGCCTTGCAAAGGCCACTAAGTAACGAGTTAAAAGTAATAATACTCGGCTCCACCTTCTCCTTTTTCATCCTTTCTCTCAAGCCAATCGCCACATCCACCTCCCCTGCCTTACAATATCCATCAATAAGCGTATTAAAAGTCACCCTATTTGGCACCAAATTCCTCACAGACATTTCACCAAACAGCTTCTCCGCATCCCTTATCCTCTTCTCCTTACACAACCCACCAATCAAAACATTGTAAACAAACACATTGGGAACAACTTTCCTCCTTTTCATAGTCTCAAACAACTCCATAGCAAGCTTCAAATCTCCCAATTTCACCGCGGCTAGCATTGCTCTCCCATAAACAAGCTTATCAGGTCTAAAACCCAAGCCCACCATCTCCTTAAACAAATCAAGAACGTTATCAAATTTCTTGGATTCCACCAAAGATTCAACAATCATCCTCACATAACCAAATGAAGGAAGCCGCCCCTCTTGCCTCATGAAATCGTACAGTTCTGAAACTTGACGGTGCATCTTGGACTCAGAACAAACAGAGAGCAACATATCGGAGAGAGTAAGATTTAAAGAAGCATCATCAGAAGAAGAAGAGAAAAGGGAGAGAAGGTGAGAAGGTGAGGAAAATGAAGATGGGTTGGAGAGAATGAGAGATTTGGTGAAGTTATAAGCAGTTTCGTTGCGGCCTTGTTGAAGGAGGACACGAAGGTTGTGGATTTGGTCGTTAATGAGGTGGTCTTGGCCATCGGCTGTGGAGTTTTGCGGGTTTTCGGCAGAGACAGTGGTGGAGAAGGGGATTGCCGAAAGCTTGCTCGAGGCAGTAAGAGGACGGTACTGTAACTTGGAAAGGCGCCTTGCCATCTCTCTCGCAAATGTCTTCGTGATTTCTTCGAAGCTAGCCCTTTTACACACACGCTACACTCCGTAACCGCGCTTCTCTGCTGCACAATTTTTTGAACAAAAAGACATTGTTAAAGCACCGAAAATAAATTAAAAAAATATAAAAATTAATTTTTTAAAAAAAAAACATTGTTAAGGCACTGAAAATAAACTAAAAAATGTTTATGAAAATAATGTAAAAACATTAATTAAAACTAAATCAACATAGGACATATAGTTAAACTTGTGGTGTAAATTATATGAATAAGTAACCCGATAAAAATAAAAAGAATTGTAAATTTTTTTTAAAACTTATTACCTGAGTTATTAAATTTAAAACACTTAATTTAGACAAGTTACAAATTTTAATTCTAAAAAAAAATATTAAATGATGAAATTAAAAAAAAAATAATAATAACAATTCGAAAAATAAAGATCAATATCGTATAAACTATTATTATTAATATCGTCATTATTATTATTATTATTATGATCACTATCATTATTTATTGTTATTATTATTGTCATCATCATAATTATTGCTACCATTATCATTGTCGATAATAGTATCAACATTTCAATTTAATATTATTATTATTTTAACAATCACCATCTCTGTTATGTTGGTGATGGTGGTAGTGATGTTATTGCTGCTACTGATATTATTATCATCATCATAACAACTATCATTCATATTTTTATTATCATCGATATTCTTTATCATCTTCTTCTCTCATGTATTATTGTTGTTATTGTTGTTGTTGTTGTTGTTGTTGACAACCAATACCACAATCATTACCATTGTTATTATTGTTGTTGTTATTACTATTATTATTGTCATTATCATTATCATTATCATCACAACAACTATTATTGATATTTTTATTATTATCATTATTCTTCTTCGTCTTCTTCTCTCCCGTATTATTATTATTATTATTAACAATCAACATCACAATCATCATCATCATCGTTGTTGTTATTATTATCACGGTAATTATTATTGGTATTTTTTTATTACTATTCTTCTTCATCTTCTTCTCTTCTGTATTGTTGTTGTTGTTGTTGTTTTTAATAATAGCAATAACAACATCAATATTATTACCACCACAATGCTACAACAAGTATTGCTATTGTTATCACTGCTTTTATTATTATTGTTGTTGTTATTGTTATTGTTGTTGTTATTGTTGTTATCATCATTACTAATTTAATTAATGTTGTTGTTGTTATCATCATTAATAATGTTATTATTTTCATTGTTGTTTTTATAATTACCATCACCATCACCATCATTATTAATATTATTGTTATAGCTAACATTACAATTATTATTATTATTATTAGCATCATCATTATAAATAATATTACCATGTTTATCATCACAATTATTGTTGTTGTTGTTGTTGCTGCTGCTGCTGCTACCACTACTAGTATTATCATTATCATTATTATTGAAAAAATAAAAAAAAACATGAACTTGATTTAAATGATATAATTGAAAACTATAAAAATAATGACAAATAGACCAAGGAAAACAATAAAAAATCAAAAGAAAATTGACCCAATTAAAATCACTACTATTACTGGAAAAAAAAAAACTTGACTTGAAGGATCAAATTGCAAGCCGCAAAAAAAATTGATAAAGGAGTAAAGAAAATTACTAAGAAATTAAAATTAAAAAGACTAAATTGAAATTCCTTATATATATATATATATATATATATATATATATATTAAGAATCAAAGATTTAAATTGAAAAGAAACAAAACTTCAACAAAGAGAAAATGACTAAAAAACATCAATAAAAACTCAATGGTCTGAAATAACAAACAAAAATAAAGATTGACCATAGTGCATTTATGAGGATAGAAGAGAGAGATGAATAAAGGAAAAAAAAAAAAAAAGAAGGTCGTCAACGATGCACCAACCAATTTTGGAGCACAAGCGTCGCTTATAATGGAAGATGAGATGATGAGTAATAATCCAAGACGACAAACAGTTATTTTTTATAATTAAAAACTGTCGTCCAAAACGTATGACGGTTCCAACACGCTGGCACGTGCATAGCTTTTTAAATAAAAAAAATCATTATTTTAATAGTAAATTACACAATTACCTTCAACCAAACTTACAATCAACAAAAAATCCAAGGTTAAAATACTAAAATACCTATAGAAACAATGAATCAAAAGTCTTGCATCCAAAAATATTCGTGTAATTCTACTATGTATAAAAAAGAAAGAATACATAAATACTTGACACAACTTAATTGTTTTGCTCATGAAGATATTTTGGTTATTTTGCTATTTAAAAAAATATTGAATGTGCAAAAATACTCAAAACAAATAAGTAATAACCAATAAACCATGTGAAAAATACCAAAAAAACTCCTAATCTAAAAACATTCAAATTTTTTTATGAGAATGGCAAAACAATCACCACACTGCAATGGTGAATATGAAAATGTGAAGGAGACTACAATAATCTTCCAATGACTTTAGTATATTTTGTCATTGTTATATATATATATATATATATATATATATATATATATATATATTGGATTCGAATGTGGACCTCACACAAGGTTTCAAGCCTTCCATGGACAAGTTAAATTATAGATTAATTTATTGAATTACTCGGGTTTTATTAGATAAATATCTATATATTTTTTAAAAGGACCCATGCCAATTAAATTATAAATTAATTCATTGGAATACTCGGGTAAATATTTACACAGTTATTGTTTTGAAAAAAACATGATCTAGACTATGCTTTGAATGGACAAATTATAAAATCAATCCATTTTTAACAACTATATTCTAATAATTTTTTTTTTCAAAATTCTATATCACTCGATCATAAATAATATTTTGATTAAATAACATCTTTGATTAATTAATAGATTTTTACAGTATTAAGGATATTAATTTATTTAAGAACCTACAAAACTTCAGCCGCGTTTGCCTCTGACGCTGTCATTTCTTTTTACTAGTTGCCTGACAACATCTCTCATTGTTGGTCTTCTGCAAGGCTCCTCCTTTTTCAGAGCCATCTCAGACACATCAACGGCTTTAATCAGCAATCCAGATGATGTCTTCTGTGCTGCTCCAAACACACCCAACCCTAAATAATGGATCCGATGCCTCATTTTTAGTCAGCAGCTCAGGCAAACACATCCCTCTTATTTTATATCAAACACCAACAAGCTTGTAAGAGCCCACACGCCAGGCGTGCTTGATTTGCCCTAAGATCATCGACCCATCAACTCTCGGTGCCTGCCTCACAGTCAATAAACTGTTTACTATTCACAAATTCAAACGGCCATAATCACCCTGACACAAGCAATATTGAATGGGTGTTTTAAAGATAAAATTCTCATTTTTCTGCTTCCACATTAGAAAATGCTCCTCTGTTGGTGCCTATAAAAAGCAAGCAATGAATCAGTAACAATTGTCTTCAAGTTTTCGAGAATCTTTTGCCTGGTGCATCGGCACTTGAAAGATGAAACATTTCTTTCTGCGTTCATAAAAAGAGTTCCCATTTCCTCGAAGCTGAAACTGGAAAGGTTTGCATTTTGATCCACCTTCCAACGATTTTACACGTCATGAAAATCCCAAGAAATGACTCCATGTCTTACACAGTGAGATGATATAATTTGATGAACCATCCTCACCCATTCGATTCAAGAAGCAATTTGATAAAGTTTCGAGTAATGGTTTTCCCTAAACTAAAATAGACGCACAAGTAAATCAAAGATCACTACCTAACAATTTGTCATAATCTACATGCCAATTATCTGCCCTATTCATCGCTGAGCCTTTCTTTATAAGCTTGAGCTAATGCACAAATCACACAAGCTGCATGGTCGAAACAGATACAGAGACGAAGACCAGGACTACATTAACACATCAAAAAACCGTGATAGTACCATCAAAAAGGTCAAGTGAAGGATAATGTGATCGAAGGTTGAGAAATCAAGGCAGCCATTAAAACTCTAAGCAGTAGAGCACCAATAAAAAATAACTAGTGTACTTTGGTATATATCTCTTCTCTTCTCAGACCAACATTTTCCCTATATCAATCTATTTAATCGCCCAAAAAAATCCATCAAGGATGACTCAAAAAATTCAACACAAGCACTGGCATAATTATGGAATGTGCGCAGTCTGAAGTGAGCTGAAAGAGTTTCCTTGTCATTGCATTCTCAAGCTCCACCCTTACATCTCTCAAGTTCCCTTCAGTTGAAATAATCCAAAAGACAATCTCTTCAAAAGCTGTCAATTTCACATCCAGATGATATTTACCCACCACTCTTCCCGAAACAAGTAAAATTACCTCATATTAAAAACAGCTGCAGGCACTTGACATCCTCAGATGACTGGAAGCTTGTCATTTTGTGGTTTGTAAAATCCTGCATATAAATCACAAGGGCATGTATTTCCCTACACTCTTCACATTATTATGCTTTGAATAACCTAGATGCTAAATCATTGAGTATGTTTTGCTCAAGCTGATGGGTGGAATATTCACTTACAAACACCGTCAGAGGTAGTAGTCAAAATGTTAGTGGTAATGGTTAAGAATACATGATTGATGGTGTGCATTTTCCTGGTTAAACTCGTGTAATGAAAATGTTTAAGAATACATGATCTTGCCTTGTTGAGCTCGTGTAATAAAATGTATCTCTTAATTTCCTTTGAATGTCATGAGAAATAATACATGATTCATATAGTGTGAATGGTCTTGTTAAACTGGTGTCATGAAATGTACACTGAATTTCCTCTGGATGTCATGTCAAATAATGTGATATAATTGAACCTAGTGTAGGGAACTTCGTACACAAGATGTCTAAAGAGATAAGCGTACTTAATATAGATGCAGATATGAATAGAATATGAAAAGCACACAAATCCAAAAAACAGCTGCCATGCAACACTTGCTACAAATGGTAAACATATCAGAACTATAAAGTTATCCACGCAACGCAACAACACATGCTGCTGACAAATGCATGTCCTGAACAAAATAGTATAACATGAGCATATGGTGTGTTCATGATAGCAGTACGTGCATTCATTCACGTGAGAAGGGATGCTAATGCCGATATTGATGATGAAATGGATGCATGCAACAGCTGCAAGATGCATCCTATCATGAATTTCTCGGAGCAAAAGATCAGAGTACATCCCCTTCAAGCTACTGATAGGTAATTGGTGGTGGGGCTCCATTGGCACTAGGAGAAGCAACGTGGTGGATCCCATCCTTCCTTTTCCCAAATGGGTTCTTCGAATATGTAGGTTGAAGTCAAGAAAAACAGGTACATTACTGAATTATGAAAGTAACAAAGAAAACTAACAAGCAAAATACATAATCAGATGCAGCCCCATTACTCATTATTAATAACTTCCCTTGATAGAATCCACAACAATATCATAATGACTTCAGTTGTTGTTTCATTTTACAGAGCAATTATACATGGCTTAGCATATGACACACACAAAGTTAATGCATGAGAGAGTAAAAAGAGAACTTTTTGAGCCACCACATCTATGACATGCTGAACCAAATGTTTAGATCACTTGAAATGTAATGTTTGAGACATAAATACATGTTTTAATTTGAGAATATATAGATAGAATATAAGAAAAGGCAGAGTGTATAAAATATAAAAGCCAACAAATCTAAAAGGATATTGTATCCGCATTCCAACAGATCCAGAACTCGGAATAACAGCACCCTGCAAAGTATGGTGCACATTTGTTGCACTGTTCACATCCTGCAAAGATTCACAACAAACTTTAAGCATTTATAGAAATAACTGAAGCATTCCCATCATAATATATAAATAATAATAATAATAATAATTCAAGGTCAGAGAACATCTGCATTGATGAATAGCAGGTGACTTACTTCAAACTCAATAAAGCAAACAGTATGCCTTTCTTGTCTCAGAACCTTCATTTGCTTAAAACCAGGTTGCCTGCATGCAAAAAGGTATAAAACGAACCAAATGATTCTTTACAAAATAGGGCTCTTTAAATGTAACTCAGAAAACTGGCCAAGAGAAGACACTCTTACACGCTGAATAGACCCCTCAATTCATCCTCATTGATATTCTCTCCAAGATTGCCAATAAATAGAGTATTGCAAGGAGGGTTATCTTTTGTATTCTACATTAATTATCAAGGGAAAAAACAAAAACAAACAACTTAGTAAACATGCAATCATTAATCAAGGAATTTGACTACAATTTTCTTATTCATTCTACCATGGAAACATGAGATTTCTAATGTGGAATACCCTAAATCCATGAGTTTCTGGTGAATTAGAATTGAAATAGGTATATGCATTACACCTTTAGTAACACAAGAAATTGCTGAGAAAAAGTCGTTTGATCAGATGGAGTAAAGTATTTTAAGGAACAGTGTTCATTTGGAAATTAAGAAAGATACGTATCTTTAATGAAATATGATCAACCATTTTGTGTAAATAAGCACACAAGATGAGAAATGCCACATGTGGGCATCACCTGAACTGGCACATAGCTGCTAGGAGCTGGGATAGGAGCAGGCGGAGGCATTGGTACTTGAGGAACGGTATAACCTCCATATGGATCATATGGGGGTGGAGCTGGAGTCATGTACCTAAAGCGAGCATGCAATGTTAACAATAGAACATATCCTTTAAAAAGAAACACCATAATGCTACCTGAATCTACATGATTTATGAAACACAACAACACTAGTTTCTGTATAAAGTTTGTTCACTCTAACACAGTTTACAAACTCAACATTCACTAGAAAGAGAAATTCTTACCCATGCGGTCCCCAAACAGGAGGAGGAGGGTGAAATGGAGATGGACTAGTATAAGTAGTGTGGGAATAATCACCACCAGTTCGCAAACGTTTGCTTTGATCATAAGCATTAGAATCAGCAACTATTCCTGTAGATTAACAAAATATCAGCAATACATAACAAACCTACAGCAATGTTGAGACATTGTCAATTCAACTCATCAACATGATTGCAAACCAACAACCAGCAATCAAAAAAATTAAATACAAAAAAACAGGACACAGTGATGCTGATTACAGGCATAACTAAAACCTCCAATTCAAGCTTTTCGCAGGTTTCAACACCGTATGCATGTTTTGATATGCGCATGTGCTGTCATGACATGACTATTGAAGACACTGCAGATCAAGGAAGTCATCCATGATCCATCCATCTGGAAGTCAAAGCCCAGGGTTTAAAATCCACCAATCAAGCATCCTTATGGAAATGACAGTTTTAAGCAGTTACAAAGAAAATTTCGTCAAGTTAGTTCCACAATTCCATTCCCCAAGGACATTTATGAGGTTCCAGCTAGGACTCATCCAAATCCCAGATCCCCATTGCATTGCAAGTGTATCAATGTCAAGCCCACTCTTTTTTGATAAATTAAACCTAGCAAGCATTACCATTCTAATCTTGGTTCAGACTTTATGAAAACAAACTACAGTAGCAAATCACAGATACCTTTCTAAGTCCAATCCAAGACCCGGAAGTATCACGATACTAAAGCTTTTCATCAATTGAAAACTTTTTTAAAACTTTTTAAGTTTCAAATTCTGTGACCACGAAACAAACAGAACAAAAAATATCAACTCAAGCTGTATCAGAACCTCACCTCTTTTAACAAAGAGATTTTTCTTAGCCATCTCTGTATGCAACACAGACTTAGTATCCGCATCAAAAACCATGTCCTAAAAATCCAAAAAGAAAAAAAAAAACTTCAGCAGAAACAATAAAAAATCAAGAAATCAAATAATATTTTGAGACTATTGACCTGGAGAGCATCTTTAGCAGCAATAGCATGCTGGGCACACGAAAAAAGAGCAAAACCCATAGCTTTCTCTCCTTTATAATTAACTTGTGAAGCCTCATAACCAGGCAACCATCTCAGCAAATTCTGCAATTCTCTCTCCTTCACATCGTCAGGGAATCCCGTTATAAATATTGTTCGAACCTAACAAAACAACATCGTAAGCTCGGGTCAGTTTTGTTTTCCCCAATTTTATTTTCTAGGGCACAAAAATCAGGATTAAAATCAATTGATTGGCAGATTGGTCTGCATTACCTCATCGTGAGTGGGAGGGCCGCGATTGGAGTTATCGACGAGGACGGGAGGTGGGGCGTGATGGACGGGAGGAGGAGGAGCGCCCGGGGCGGAGGGTGGTGGTGGTGGAGGAGCTTGTGCTGGCGGCCATTGCTGGTGGTATGGGTGGATTCCTGTTCCCGCCATGTTAGTTGGTGTTGGTGGTGCTCGATAAAAACCCTAGAACCACCAGTGACGGAGAGCGAAGGAACGCGGGGAAGGAGGTCAATAAAGGTGCGGGTTCTTTCAGTAATGCGCGTATATGTGTAAAGTTATATTTCGTTAAATGCCCTGAATGTTTATTTATTTGTAGATTGTGCCCTTCCCTTCCTATTTAGGCCCTCTTTTCTATTTCCTTTTACGACAGCTTTCTTTTAGCATGTTTTTCTTATTTTCTTACAAAGGTAAACCCCCCGCCACGTTTTTGCCACACTCAGAGCATCTCCGATGAGAGTGCCATTTTAAATAGCCAAATGAAGAAAATAACTTTTTAAATAGTATAAATATTGCTTTTTGTATTATATGTATTCCAATGATAAAAAACTATTTAGAAAAGCTATTTATATTTTAATATATTTCATATTAAATTAATTTTAATATAATTATATAACTAATTTAGATATTTTATATATAATATAATTATGATGTTATTAATTATATAATTAATATGAGTAATTTATAAAAGTAATATAAAATTAATGAAGTAATATAAAAGTTAAAAAATATAATTTAAAATTAAATTTAAAATTTATTTATATGAATATTTTTAATTTTAAGTTTTATATGTTATTGTTAAAAATTTAATTTTTTAAAAGTAAATTCAAATTCAAACTTATAAAAGTATTACAAATTGATATCAATTTCATAACAATGTATTTAAAATAACCAAGAATTTTCTACATATTTAATTAAAAATACATTACATTACAATAAATCAATCAAAGTTAATTAAAAATCAAAACCCTTCTTTTGCATAATTTCTAACTTTCTATTTTGAAAATACGCTGCAGAAATTGGATCCAAATTAGAAATATCCATTTTCATAATTTCTTCTTCTTTCTCAATCCTGTCCAATTCTTGTTTCTCTTGACTTTGTTGAATCAACATGGCTTGTTGCTCTAACATGATTTTTCTGTCTTGTTTCTTCTGATCCTCAATTTCAACTAGAGTATCCCTGAATTGTTGTAACAGATTCGTTACAGTTGCATCCCCAACTTTATCTTTTCCTTGTCTACGTTTAAGTCGTTCCTTTGCAGCCTTCTAACCGATTGGTCTATCTTGATAAATCAATGGTTCACTATCTTCTCCTAAACTAAAAGAATCAGGGGTAAATGGAGTTGATGAAGCCGGACTTGCATTGGCATGACCTTTTTTTTTCTTCTTATTTGACCTTTGATGTTGATTTGCACACTCAAATTGCCATTTGGGTTTTTTTCTTAAGATAACCCAACAATGTTCTAGTTGAAATCGTTTGCCAACGCAAGAAGCATACATTTGCCGAGCATCATTAATCTGGTAAAAAAGTAAATTAATTAAATAATGTTAAAATATATGTTAAACAATTCAACATAGAAATGAATATTAACATTACCCTTGATTCCTCGGTCATTCCACTTTGCTAACGATTTTCAATTTGAGTAACAAATCCAACAAATTTACCTACTTCTCTATTTATTTCTTGTCATCTACTTGAAATGCTTATTTGTGAACGATTATTCAAGTTTCTTCCATTCTTTACAAAGTAAGCATGTACGCGAGTCTAGAACTATTTTGTTTGTTGATCAACTCTTGTAATTGGATCCTTGCTTGTATTTAGCCATGCAGAGACAAGTAAACAATCCTCCTCTTGTGAGAAATTTTTACTTCTTTTTGATTTTTTTGCCAAATGGGCATTTAAATTCGAGCATGTTAAGTCATCAATTAATTAATTAGAATCACTTGGTTGAGAGAAAATATCTTCTGACTCACTCATAAGAAAGTTGGTAAAAGAGCTTGGAAAATTTGAATCCATCTACATTAAAAAAAAAAAACTCAAGTTAAAACCTTATAAAAGAGTGTAAAAGAAGCTCACATTCAATGTCTAACAATTTTGTAGTTTTCATACATGCGAATTAATAATAACCATTGCCTTCTACTTGTTCTAACATAACAATTTAACCATTTTTTGGAACTAAAAAAGAATCGATATATTGGTTTAATTGCATTTTCAAGAAGACAAAATATAATTGACCTCAAATTAAAACAGACAATCAAAAATAAATTTTAAATATGCAACTCTATCTTTTTATCAATATCAACTACCATTGTTAATTTCTCTCAATTTTATCAAAGATAACAACATAAATAAAAATTGTCTTCCTTAACCCATATTAAAAACATAAAATAATAAAGAAATAAAACTCATCACAAATATTAAATTAACAACAAAAGGTCTAAAAAATTAAGAGATATTAAAACGAAAATAGAAAAAGCTTTTAAAAAAGCATACCTTTTAATTTCAGCTAATTAACACAACCGATGTTAATAACTAACCGGAGAATAATTGATTCTTGTTTTTTAAAATTTGAAAGAAGGGTGAGCCACAATACAAAAATTTAAAACTACAAGTTTTTTCTTCATGTATTTATAGACAAAATTTTCTATGTTAAGAAAAAAAAAAAGAGTTGTTGGCCAATGGCTATAAAAATAGTCGTTGGCCATTTTGGCCATTTCTACAGTTAAATGTAGAAATGGCTGTTAAGAAAGCAAAAAGCTATTTTGGCTATTGATTTGCCTCTTCTGTTGAAATGCAAAAAGTAAAAAAATAAAAGGCAAAGTACAATTGCTTCTTCATTTGCCTGCTTCGTTGGAGCCGCTCTCATAGACCAAATTTGGCCACTGAGTATCCATTGTAAAAATATTGGTATTGAAATTTTATAAAAATAAACCTAGCGAATTAGTTTGGTTTATTGAATAAAAATAGTTTGTGTTTAGAAATATTTTTTAAAAAAGTTATTTTATTTTATTTTTTATTTTAAATTAATATTTGAAGTATTAATTTAATAATAAACAAAAACATTGCTAAAAATTCATTCAAAACAATCATTCTCACCACCTTAATGTGTAATGCGCGCTCCATTAACTTCATCACTCATCATAAACAATGCCATGATATGAATAAAATTGTATCTTGATTCTTCAGGGAGGAACCTGCTTGAAGGGGACAATATAACCCTGATGATGAATTCGCATGTCAGCTCTCTCACACGCAGAGGCAGACGGGTATACACGCAAAAAGAGCACACTACAGTTTTTTTTCTCCTTCTAAAATGTATCTCATCTATAAACAGAGTGGTGCTTGATTATGCTTATGCAGCCTGCTGGGAGTTGTGTTTTGAGTATTGATGTTGCTTACAGATCCTATTGAGTATGTTTATTGATGTTGCTTTATCACCTACGCAACCTGTGGTTGGATGCGTAGATGATTGTTTTCCGGTCGGTTACAGGCATTTATTACGGGATCAAGATTAGTAATTTAGTAGCTCGAACTCACCGCAACAACTAGGCATCAGGCAATGCATTGCTAAGAGAATTATAAGAACTTTTACTTCCTAGCTTGTTGGTGAGGCTTGATTTTCATCTTTTACTGCTGTATGTGGAACAAACAGAGGAAATATTAACCTAGTTTTCCTGCGCTGAAAACTTCGGGGAAAGGAAAGGAAAGAAGCAGTTCACCAAGCAGAATTGACTAGAATTAGCACAGTTTGTAGAATACAAACATAATAAATATGCAATTCCTAGTACCAACAACAGAAACAGTCAAAACAAGTGCAAAGATACTTCTCCCCTTAGGGGCAAAAATAACAACACTGCTAAGATGCTTGCATACTGCTATAGATGGTCGAGCATGAAGAGGCAGAGGTGATTGCCCTTTTATGGCAACCAGTTTTTATTTTGTTCTGAATTCACGGCTGCTTTAGGAAACCAATACCACTTTGGATTACTGACATCGCACTTTTATTAGATTTCTCTACAGCTTGAGGAACACAAACTCTTCGATGGCGGGTACTTCACCGATTTTTTTCAGAGATTCCAGGCTGGGTTCTTCATCCACACCAATTGCCATAATGGCGTTTCTCCTCCTGACAGTTCTCCCCACGCTCATGAAGCTCACATTTACATTTTGCTCACCAAGTATGTTTCCAACCTGGCCAATCATGCCAGGCTGATCAACCTGCCTACACAGGATGAGATTTCCTTCCAGGCTCACATCAACGCTGAATGATCCTACCCGTGTCAAATGAGGTATACCGTTTTTCACTTTACCCTCAATGCTTATGTCTCCTCCTCCTGAAGCAGCACTTCCAAATTTAGAATCCACATTGGATAGTTGTAACTGGATTGAGAAAATTGGGAGCTCAGGGGATGCGTCAACAACCTCACGTTCCTCGCTAATGCGGAGGCCTTTTTTCTTGGCGGTGAAGTCTGCATTTACAAGGTTGATAAATGAGTCTGATATTGGTTCAATGATGCCTTTCGTTATCATGGCTCGGAGAAGTCTCGTGTCCAAGTCATCTGGGTCTCGAGCTGATTTATAAACCACCTTCGCTGACTTGATTCCACTACCTCCAGCCACTAGTTGCACCGCTAGCCTACCGAGCCTCTCAGCTAGCACAACATAAGGAGCTAATTCCGACAAAACCTCAGCAGGAACCATAGGAGCATTCACAGCAGTCGCAGCAAGTTCCCCTTTCAAGGCTCCGACGACAGCTTCTGCTATTTCGATAGCTACACCTTCCTGAAAAATATGACATTCGATCATAAGATTCAATGTCTGCTACAGATTGCAAGATATATAGGAATCATCATTGAGCACTGCTAGTACACTATCATACCTGTGCTTCCTTTGTGCTGGCTCCGAGATGAGGTGTGACAGTGACTCTCTCATGTTGCACTAATTTGCTATCTTTTGGAGGAGGTTCCTCTGTGAAAACATCCAGTGCTGCCTGTTGGAGTTAATGGTGTGCATAAGTACATCAAACAAATGTCCAGAATTTAAAGCAAAATTGACAAGTTTACAAGGAAGGATCATTGGCCACCATTGGACACACCTGAGCAACTTTTCCACTATCAAGAGCCCTGACTAAAGCATCTTCATCAATAACCCCACCTCTAGCAACATTGATGATTCGGACTCCCTTCTTCACCTTCGCAAAAGAGTCATCATTGAATACCTTTTTGGTTGCCGGAGTGAGTGGCATATGAAGAGAGATGAAATCAGCGGTGGAGATGGCCTCATCAAAGGACACCACCTCTACCCCAATGGCACGGGCCCTGTCAGCTGGGGCATATGGGTCATGGGTAATAACTTCCATTCCCAAACCTTTTGCACGTCTTGCCACTTCAGACCCAACTTTCCCAAACCCCATCACCGCCAATGTCTTCCCAACCAGAGAAACACCAACATACTTATTTCTCTGCCATTGCCCTGTACAATTGCATTGATTTCTTTAGCCAGTTTCTTCCTATGTTAATCATAGTTCTCATCCTAATTGTCATCACATGTTGACGCCAAAACATTATCATTTTAAGATTTTCTTGTAGCATCTTCAATTTCCATAATAAATATTTTCATTTAACAAAGTTGTAACAACTAGATGAATTCCTTGGTTAATTTTTGTTTTTTTATATCCTACTCTATATATATATATATATATAACTCTTGGACTACCAGTGATATTTTTCCTCTTGGAAACCAACAAATCACATGTGCATAATAAATTCAAGACCCAACCACCCACATGTAGAAAAAAGATGAAAATCGACCCCGCCATGTTGTACAAAATCATTGGAGCAAATATTGACGTAACATTTATCACTCACAGGATCAGAATCGCATTTCTGTATATGACAAACTACTGTTCGAAGATTTTAAATTTATTTGTGCTCAATTTCCTCAACACTAGATCTGAAATAAAATGACCAAAAAAATAAAATTAGATGATGTAAGTGATTTGATCAGTCATTTGTATATTTGTCGTAACTAATTCTTAATTATGAACTATGAGATATAGCTACGTTCAAGAATAGAAATGGATTATACAAGGTGATGAGATTAATTATCTTTTCTAAAGATTTTACTGTTCCAGTTCTTTAAGATAGTTAGTTTATTATAAGTAGCCATGTTCAAAAGATCTTCAAATTAATTAAATTTGAAAAATGTTCACCGGGCTAATTTTGTTATTTCTCCTTTTCACTTTTGAATTCCCTAATTTATTTAGAATTTATATTATTATTTTTTTTATTTTCAAATTTACTAGTTTGTTTAGATTTATTTAAGGAATTGTAAAATATTCAGGACGCAACACTCGCCTAGCTAGTATTCTTATTACTTGACAAGTAAAATTGTTTGGCAACAGCATTAATCTCACTCAGTATTTGAAATAACGAGATTTAATATGCCAGAATAAAAAAAGGTTTAATTTTTTAAAAACAAATTACTGTTCTATGATATTTAAGGCTATAATTCTGAAATAATACAGTGAATATAATTACTTTTCCGCAACAAAAAATGGGAAAAAAACGATATGTACCGTACCAGCTTTCATGGAGGCGTCAGCCTGGGCAACATTTCTAGCCATGGAAGCAAGCAAGGCGATCCCATGTTCAGCAGCAGCAACAGTGTTAGCAGTAGGTGCATTGACCACCAAGCAACCAAATTCTGTGGCAGCTTGTAGATCTACGTTGTCGATGCCAACACCAGCCCTTCCTACAACCTTCAACTTCCCTTTTGCAGCCTCAAAAACCTGTCGAGTGACCTTAGTACCACTTCTAACAATCAGTGCATCACATGATGCGATTTTCTTGCAAAGATCTTCTTGTGAGAGATCATAAGAACAGTCTACATCACCGAAGTTACGCAAGAGTTCAAGACCAGCTTCTCCAAGTTTCTCGGAGACCAGGACTGTTGGTTTTGTTTCTTGAGAGTTGATCGTGTCTTTCCCTCCAACCTTGGACACTGGTGATGTTTCGGCTGATTCTATTGTTTTTGTTGCATTCTTGATGGACAAGGAACGAAAAGAAGGATGGGAATGAGAGAGCTTTAGGGAGATTGGTGTGGAGGAGGTGTTACGGAGGAAGGAAAGAAGAGAAGATCTTGTTGGTGGTTGTGAGGAGGAGGAGGAGGTTGTGGTGGATGGAGGAGTGAAGATTGGTTTGGTGGTGGAAGAAGCCATAATGGTGGTGGGGATTTTTGTGTTTGAGAGGGTTGTGTGCTCTTGCTGAGAAGTTTTTAACTTCTTTTAATAGAGATTTTGAATCCCAATTAGGGGTTAGTTTTGTTGTAATTAGTGTAAATAACCAAAAAAGAAGCTACAACAAAGAATTAAACAATTCTTGAACAGTAGTGAGTAATCTATTTTCTTGGACACGATTTTTTTTATTGAGTTACATGGCTTAAATTGGAAGGTCATGGTTTTAACCTTGTTATGAATGAATGATAGAGAAACAGAGAATCACACCATTATCCATCCACCTTCGAGGTAGATCCATCCATCCCTTCCTTTTTTATTAATTTATCTCAATATTTAATTGCTTCACCAATTGAAACGTAATAGATCTCCATTCCAAGATAATGACAAGTGAAGGAATTTAATTCCGAGGCATAAGAAATTGATCGGTCTAATGCATGAGGGATTTAATTAAATATATATATTCCCTCTATCCCAAAAAATTAATTTTATTTGATTCCTCATGTTTATTAAAAATATCATTAATTGATATATACCATATCACTATTTTAAATTATAAGTTCGGGTCAACAATTCGCGGCTTGTTAGATCCCGGGTCATCTTAATTCAAAATTACTCAAGCCATAGCTTGAGGCATGTGTGGTCTGGGTGCTCCTCCTCACCTACTCTTGTTCCATCACTTGCCCTTTGTACCTCTCATGGGGTCCTCCCTCGTGATTTCACCTAAAATGTTGGACACCCCAAAAAAACGTTTTTTGTACTCCACTCGATTTTCAATTTGAGCTTAAAAACATGTTTTTGATTTAGTATTTCAGAATAGAAAAACTGTATATAGAAAAATAAAAATATACTTGTTTGAAGGGACGAAAATGAAAAAATGAAAAAAAAAAAAATTTTGAGATAATTTTAAAATAAATTTATATCATTTTAAAACAAAAAATATATATATATATAAGATCATCACTACTTGCATTCTCCTTCATGGATATTACACAGTAAAAGATAAGATCGTTGTCTGCTGTCTCGGTTTGAAGAGATTGTGGTTATATCTTCAAGAAATGTTTTCCAAACCATTGGTTATATCTTTAAGGACTTGTTCATTGCTCATGTTAATTTCCACAGCTCAGTTGCCGATCAACATTTCTTTTATTGAAGAGTTCAGTCAAGAACTAGACCAGCTTCAAACAGATAATTCTATTACACTATGGTTTACATGAAAAGTAAAAAAACCTCCCACACACCTGCGATCGCTGGTTTAGTAATAATATCCATTGTATCTACAGGGACTTCATAGCTAAAAAGAAAACCCGGTAGATCACAGAGGCAGAAACTGGCTGCTCAGCTTAGGAAAATGAATCAATAAAATGTCATCCTCTCTCCCTGATTATCTTTTGCCCAGGATATATGTCAGAATAAACCAAAATAAGAGTTTCTTTCACTAAAACCCGAAGGTAACTACTGAGGACAGTGATAAAAGCAAACAATTACCTCTCAAGCTTCATTAGAGTGGCCTGGGGATTGGTCCCTGGCGACACGGTCAATGTCGAGCCATCAACAACTCGAAGTGCACCAACACCAATTAGATGGTAATCACGATCAACCACCTTTCCCACAACACATCCCCCATGGTAATGCCATATGGTGCTAACAGTCTAGTGACAAAAGTCAGCAATCTGAATAAAATGAGAATGGTCTACAGGCAATGCAGGCGCCACAAACTGGAAATTTCGAGCTCCATATTCCCAGAACATGAAGCTTACATAGATCCACTCTTCAGCACATCCCAAATCTTGCGCGTGCCATTCACACACATTTCTACACCCGCAGGATTGGAGAAGTAATTGACGCGCACAATTGGATTCACTCTAACATCTGTGGAAACCAGCCCTAGTGACCCAATTGAGAGCAGCCCAACAATTTCCTCCATAAGGGTGGCCACTGTGAGATGTAAAGGTGTCCTAATAAAAACACCTCGGGCAGGGGATGCAAAGGGGTTAACTGTTGAAGCTGCTGCAAGATAAGCTCCCACCTCAGAAATACCAACCACCTGAATAAGTGAATGCTCCAGTGGCGTTGGAGTCACAGTTGAGATCCCATTGCGAGGATTATCATAGAGGTATGGGTCCACATATGGAAGATGGTAAGCCACTGGAATCCCCATAGAAGAAAGGTAAGACCTTTGACCAATGCCACTTAAAAGAAGTAACTGTGGACTCCCAATGGCACCAGCAGATAGCATCACCTTTTTCACGCACCATCGCATGGTGATATCATCCTCTCTTATCACGATAAACCACTCAAATAGCTGACACCCGAGACCTTGGATATTGAGAAGTGAATGCCAGCAGGATTCCTCCCACACTTGCATAAACAGCAACTTGAGTATTGGCTGCATTTGCATAGTTAAGAAGATCAGCAGTGCTGTGTCTCCTCCCTGAACTGTCAAAGGTTGAGCCGCCAATCTTTGTGCCAACCACATGCTCTAGATTGAAACCGGTATATGGTTCAATCCCAGCCTCCAAAAGTCCATCTCTAACGACGGATTGCCAGTTCCTAAGGTCTGGCCTAACACAATTGCCTTCTCAACCCATTCATAGGACTGATTCACAACATTGAGGTCCTGACCCACACCTGATTCCAGAAAGAAAGCTTGGCCAGCTCGGCTATAAAATCCAGCATTTATGGCACTGCTGCCACCGAGAATCCGACCTCTTGCATTAGGGACACCATCCGCTTATGTGAAGGCTTGGGCAGGTGAATCGAAGGTATCCACATCATTTAGTGTTGACAAGAAGCCATCTTGTCTCATCAAATTGGATTTTCCTAAAGGAACGCCACCACGTTCAGGTAAAAGAACTCTATACGACTGTGACACTGTTGCTGCCAATGGGCAACCAGTGGTGCCTTCTCCAACAACAATTTAATCATAGTGGTCCTCTGATGGAAATTCAGTGGCATTTAACACAAACTTGAAATAATTTGGGTCTGTGAAGACATTCAACAAGCACCAAAAGGCAGTATTAGACCTCCATTTCAAGGTTTTAACTGACATAAATCAAGTCAATTACTCTGCTAACAGGAAAAAAAAAAAATCAATGACAGAAATAGAAAATTCTGATCATTAATTACGCATAATGTGATAGATTAAACACAGGTAATCAATGTATCATTGCAATTAATGCTAAAATTCCAACCAATTTTCTAGCATTGTATCAGCAGCCAACCATTTGTTCTTGAATTGAGGATTGGAATACAGAAACATTGAAACAAAACATAAACACAACAGAATCCACAATTTCTTTTCCAAGAAACATTAGCAGAAGAAGAAGCTTTATACTAAAAAAAATTCACTGCTTACATTACAGCTTAACAAAGAAAGCAAGGCCTCTGTTCGGTTTCCGAGAAAAATAAGCGAAAGGAATCAAACTTTCTACAATTCCAACCATTTGTTATCTTGTTTTCTTGCATTTTATCAGAAACCAAACAAGAAAAAAATCAATATTTCTATTAGTTTCAGCCATTGATAAAGAAACAAAGGAGATTTATATCGAGTAACGTAGGAACTGACCTGTTTGAGGGACTGGTCTTGCATACAGGTGAAAAAAAAAAGGCACCGAGAACACAATGTTTACCAAGAAAAAGCAAAAGGGTTTCTCTATTTTTGTGTTTTCGTGATGTTTCTTGGATGCTAGAGGGTTTTTTTGGCCTTTCTTGAACGAGAGAGAAAGAGAGGGAAAATGAGAGAACCAGGGAGAAAGGCAGTGTGATTCAGTTAAGAGGAGAAGGTTACAGTGTTTTTTGTATTATGATTGTGTACGATGAGGTGTATTTTAAGCAATCTTCTATGATGTTGATCATGTGGGTTTCAATTTGATTAAGAAAAATGATTGGATATAACTATCATTAGTGATTGGAATTTTTTGTAAGTTAATTTTAGCTTGTGTTTCTTTGAGGAACTATTTACTCCTTGCTCTTAATCACAAGTATAATTATAAAATTTAGAATAGTTCATGATCGATTCAAGGCATCACAATTTAAAAGATTTAATTTGAATTGATATAAATCAATTTAAAATATTGTTATTTAAATATTTTAAATAAAATTTATAAACTAAAATAATATTCTTTAGATATTTTTTAAGTTAAATTTAGTATTATTTAAGTTCTAAGTTTTAATAAATAGATGAAGTTTAAATTAAATAATATTAAATTTTTCTTGAGAAATTAGATAGAAATGTGATTTTAAATTCACTGATATTAATATTTTTTTTATTTTTAACAATAAAAAAATGTTTTTTAACCCTCTCATACACTTTGTCTAAAATATTCATTCAAAATTGATATATTAGCAAAACACTAATAATTTTCTTACAATAAATTTTTAATGTTGGAGTTTCAATAATGATAACATAAGAGAGTAAGTTATTGCATAGAATGAATTAAATGTGAGATCATCATCATTTCAGTTGATTGCCATTCATACCAAGTTTTCTTTAACTATCATCAAATCAATTGATCAAGAACAATGCTAGAAATTAAAAACAATAATAAAAAAAAACTTTAAAAAATACATAGACCAAAATCAATGTTTTTCTTTTATTTTCTTAAGATTATAAAAGTGAAGCAGTGGTGTATTTTCCAAAAAACAAATTAATTAAAACTTTAAAATGCTTAATACTGGGTATTTAAATTGCTAATGTCCTCTTCACTCATAATCAAAATTTTCCTTTTTATTGCTTTACTAACTTATCCCTCCAAGTAGAACTTTGAACTAGGCTAAGACCAGGACTGTTTTAGGTATTTCACATATAATCAAGATCCCTCCTTCCACTGCTTTCCCTCTCCAGTGGCTGTGGCTGATAATTGACAAAAAGTTGCTGACTTGAAGCCCAAGACTTAACCTTTACAAAAACCTAACTCTCATTGGCTCTCCCTCGTCACTACTAGCACCAAAAATACTTACCTTTCTATTGAACCAGACCTCAAAGCACAATCACACACAGAGACATGGAGCTTAATGACCTCAACAAAGTATGGGAAATCGAACCCCTGAAAATGGTTGGAGAGGAAGATGCAAAGAAAGTTCTCGAAAAGGTAGCAAAACAAGTACAACCCATCATGAAAAAACGCAAATGGAAAGTCAAAGTCCTGTCTGAATTCTGGTCAGTTTAGTAAAAATTCAATCTTTTTATGTTTTCTGGTCTAAATACTTGATGTTTTTATCTGGTTTGTTTTTTTTTTTTTTTTGTTTTTTGGTGTTTAAAATGCAGTCCTGTAAACCCTGCTCTAACGGGGTTGAATATAGGAGGAGGTGCAGAGGTCAATTTGAGATTGAGGAGGACAAATAACGAGTGGCCCTCATAATGAGTATGGCCCTCATAATTCTGATTTTTACAACCTTCTTGATGAAATTAGAAAGGAAATTAATTTTTTTGTCATGGTATTGAATTCTCACTCAACATTATGTTGACATGTTTCGCTGATTGCTGATTGCTGTTTAGTAGTGCAATGATTGCAAAGTCCTTAGTAATTCCATATTTTGTTCCACGTCAAAATGTAGTTTCAATTGCATAATTATTCTCGTTAAAATGCTATTGAAGTTTTTCAATTTTGAGTTAGAGGCTTAGAGTGTGCTACGACTATAAACTTACGCATTACTGACTGACAGCAGTCCATCCCGAGTAATTCTACTTGTTGGTAATGAGATGGTTATCTAGATTGAATCATTTGTGGGGAGCCCTTGTGCAAAATATTTGTGACAGTATCTAAAACATGAAGAAAAACACTCAGCTGTAGTTGGATATCCAATCTGTTGATAGTGCTATGTAAATAGAACAATGAACATATCTGTGTTAGTAATCAGCCTTCCAAGATGTTTGACTCGTATCTCCTGTCCAGGAAGAAAGTTGAAATGTGCAAAATATCTAAAAACTTGCCTTTTTAAACGTGGTTGTAATCCATATACAAGACAATGATTTCCTCAAGTATAAAGAACTTTTAGGACTGAAGTTGCAAAAAAGGGAGTGAATTTGCTATAAACACTGGCCTGTTATCTTAGAAACACCCATTACTTACACGAGGGAAAGAAATGGTGATTTGAGAAACTCAAAACAAAGGTCTGGCTTTTTGCACCGTGAACTGTAGAATTGATTTGTTTTCCTAATTGTTGATTATTCTTCCTTACTAGTTACTTGGCAATTCCAACTGTTGTTGTGTATCAAGCTCGGGTGCATGTGCTGATTCTAATTGTTTTCTTGATTATTACTTGAGTATTGTAATGATGCAAAGTTCATTGCGGATCTCATGATTGTCTTGTGAATCTTGGTATGGCTTTATATTCTGTGTGACCTCCCAATCCATTAACTTAAGTTTTTGGATTGGATGTTCAAGCATGGTATCATAAATGGCAGGTATTATGTTATTGTTGTGTGATCATATACTTAAATAACAACTAACCGGTTGAATTAACGCTACACTTTCCAAATTAGAAACACAGTGACACAGCCTGAGAAATCCCGAATTTTTGCTTCAGCCTTGCTCTGATCTTCTGATGTGCTCTATTTTATAGCTAGAAATTAGAATTGCATATTGATGAATATGCGCTGATAATGATAAATTACAGTAGAACGTTAGGAACTTGTTATACTGGCAATGGTTTCGATTCTGTAATTGGTCATATCAAAGCACAAGTGAAGGTGTTTTTTTTTCCTTGAGTTAGATCATGACAAGAAACTCATGCGTCGCTAATAGATGGTTCTTCATCACGTGGAATGTAATTATAGGTATGGGGCAATAATTTAGATTGGGATTTGGATAAGTGCCCTGTATTTGTAATGGTTAAAGTATCTAAATTATTGGAGAAGAAAAATCTCTTCTACTTGAGCATGGATGTCCAGTACATTGACAAGGTTATTCAAACAGGAAAAAGGGGGGGGGGGGGGGGGCACAATGAACACATCCTTGCAAAGTAACTGTCTTTGGACTTGCGCCACCTATGAAGAAGGAAAGCTGAAATGTACCAAAATCTTTTGTTCTTGTATTTTTTTTTCCTCTTCAATATAGCTGGAATCTATATCTAAGAAATTGGTGTTCTTATGGATAATGAACTACCAGAAATAACTTTGTAGAAAAAATACGAGTGCATAATTCGTACTTAGATGTAAAGGCACATCCACTATCAATTTGGGGATAAGAAAGGTGATTGCGCGGGTGATGCCATGTATTATATTCAACTCGTGATTTTCACCTTGTTCGTTGAACGTTAAACTTGTCAAACCTCCCATATATTCAGATGATGATGAAAAACAAAGATAAATCAAATTTTGATGTTCCTATATTTTGGATTTTCTGGATGTCATGGATGCTTTGGATCATTTGCTAGCCTTTTTCTTCCTGTTACTTATTTTT
This sequence comes from Populus alba, assembly GCF_005239225.2. Classification (NCBI taxonomy): domain Eukaryota; kingdom Viridiplantae; phylum Streptophyta; class Magnoliopsida; order Malpighiales; family Salicaceae; genus Populus; species Populus alba. The sequence continues at coordinate 21,643,010 of NC_133293.1, read as the reverse complement.
ATTTCAATTGATTTAATCAAGCCACTTTTAAAGTTTGGTGCTATGACATATTGCAGTTTTGTGAATGACTAAAGAGATTCCATTTCTGCTACCCTCGCATGGAGTTTGTTTTTGCCCATTTACTTGCATTCCAAATCATGTTACCAGTTATTACAAGTCTCTGCCATATGATGATTCACCGAGCACATGCATTTCTTCTTGCATTTTGTTAAAGTGGAATCCTCAATCAAACAGCCGGCTGCTATGTTCATCCTTGCCGCTGCTAACTGTATATTAGAATAGACATTTTTGTTGTGGTGTAATACAATCTGTGTGTTTCTGTAGGAATGTGAGGAACTGATGGCTAAAGGAATAACTGGAACCGGGCAAGGATTTGGTCTTCCTGGGAGACGGTTGGGTGGGTTCTCCTGTAAACCCCCACTGTCTGCTTTGCTGCCGCAGAGAACAGAGCACGACGTGATACTCTCTTGCCATCAGGTCCTAAACATGTAGGTGGTGACAACAATATTAAGGCTGCGCTCAGTCCAATACAAGCTGCTGCCATGGCTGCTGAAAGGAGATTGCACGATGACCTGTGGTGTGGTTCCAAGTCTTCAGATAGTGTAACTTCCATCGAAGGAAATGTTGGACGTCCTGAAGGCTCAAGTACTTCCGTGAGTTCCGAAGGCATATCTGCCCAAACTTCACCCATGACATCCATGAGTGGTCAGGAATCAATAGGTGACCATCCAACATGGCAGTGTAATACCTGTACTCTATTGAATCAGGTTAAGTTTTTCATAAATAATAATTGACTTTTCTTTTCAGTTGAAGGTCAAACTAATGCATTTTTTCATCTGCATTTCTTCATGAACCTGTCCTTTAATTGTCACCATCTCTATTGCATTGTGCCAGGCAGTGTTTTAAGAAACTTGAAACTTTCAATAGATGACCTCTGTGCGCGCGCGTGTTTGTGGACAGCATGTGCGTGTGAAACTGTGAATTGCTTTCTGAACTCTGAAGAGTTGATATTATTGCAGCCAATGGCACTGATATGTGAAGCCTGTGGGACCCAGAGACATAAAGATGTTGCCAAGTTCAAGGTTTGGTTTGGTTTTGTTATTTCTTATTTAAGTTACGGTACCAAGGGGCTTGTTTGGGAACACGCGTTACACCACAAAAGCAGGCACTAAAACAAGTGGAATCTTAACTTGAGCTTTTTTGTGTTTAGTAATGCATTTCACCGGTGTTTATTAAAAAGTATCAAATTGATACAAAACATATTCTTACAAAGATACATTTGCATCGCATTAACAAAACCTACATTATAGTTAGTGTTGAGGTGGCTGTGTGATGGGTGGTTGTCTAAGGGTGATGATCAAAGGCAGCCTGGGTAGATTTTGAAAAGGCAAGAAAAACTTCTCTATTCTAAGGGATCAACAGAAATGGCTTTCAATTTTAGTGTTTTGCTATGAATACACATGCTATATGTAGGTTGCTGCTATCAGATGAGCTATGAACTGGGATCTTTTGCAGCTATTCACAACCTGTTCCTGGTTGGCTGCTCAATATCTTTTGGCGACCGTTGCCAGTGCCAACCACGCATGGGCATGGGATGGACCAAGATTCAGTGGAACTTGTTGAAGGATTCCCCTTTTTACAAGGTCGAAATGTGATCATGGTTGCTTCTGTCATTTCTTACACGGACCCCGGATTTAAAGGTGATTGATAGGGTTTGTGTATTCGGCTTGTAGGGCTAACATGTCTCAAAGAAAAAAGTTGGCGATCTTGAGAGTTGAGAGGTACATGGATATGGTAGTTATGGCTACAAAAAGATAACCTTCATTCTCCAAAGTTTCAAAAATCCTAGACGATCATACAAATGAGGTGTCGTGTAAAGGGTAGTTTGTGTTAATTAACCTTTGATTAAAAGAATGTTGCTCATCATTAACAACTAAACAGCAATTATCATAGCAATCAGACCAGCATAGAGTTCGACCCATTATGTCCAGATTATTGGGTTGCTATGCCAATGTCTGGGTTACTGGGTAAATTTGAGTCACCATTTCTTTATATATGATATTATTTTATTTTTATCTAATTTCTTAAAGATCATATTTTTTAAGTATCACTCGAATTTGACCGGATCAACCACGTTATATTAACATTTCAAGGCATTAAAGTTTGTCGGGGTAATATTTAAAATATTTTTCTAAACCATCCGATTACTTTATTAAATATGCTAAATTAAATTAAATTTAATAATTAAATCAAACTTATTAAACCGAATCAAATTTAATTACTATATTTCCACTAGAATAGTTGTTTAAGGAGATAACATGGCTATCAAGATTTAAATCTTGAACTGGATCATGGAAAGTAACCTTTTAATTAATTTTTTAACTGAATCAAAAGGATACACTTGGGACTACATGCTTAAGAACCATCCCATGCAGAACCCAAAATGTCATCACGTGTAACGCTAACAAGAAGTCAAATAAACGTGAGTTTTACATAACAAGACATAGAATAGAAACCATGCATTCATTTTGACAAATTTTAGAGAACGTGTAGTCATCTGTATTGACCTGCTTGTCTAGCTTGACATATAGTCAGAAAGAATCATTAATCTTTGCTTACCTGAGTAACCTAAACACGATAAATAAATAAATAAATAAAACACCAATGATCTTGTTTGGTCTTTCTTTCTAATTTTTCTGCGTGTTATTGTTTTTATAGTTATTAATATGACCCGGTTTTATAAGGGGAATTTAACTTCAATTAATCTATTTTTTAAAATATTTAAATAATATTATTTTTATAAAAAAATCAAATAAGTTTCTAATTGGAACTACATCCGATCTAGTCAGATCAATTGAGTCACAAGTCAATTTTTTTTTTAGGATTTAAATTGACCAAGTTTTTAATTATTACATCATTAATCTGATTTTATAACCATAATTATTATGTTGAAAACAAAATAGAACACCGATTTCAATTTTCAACCCATTTTTAGAGTTGAATTTTCTGACGGTGATGGTAGGTTTGAATATGAAAGTCATTTGTCCATGTCAATTCAATTCATTCCTTCTTTTTTTTTTTTTTTTTTTTCTAAACAGATAATTTCCATGAAATCTCCTCAGAATAAAATTATATGAGCCCTGTTTTGACTCCAAGGAAGTTTTACTCGTTCAACACTTGTGCCTTGGAGTACTCTGCCATGGAGAGTCTTGGAGATGAAATTTAAACTCCAAGGGGAAAAAAATGATACTTTTATTTATTTATTTAATCAAGAACGATAAAGGGTTAGAACCAGTTATTAATTTTTCTAATTTTTTTTACAATTTTTATTTTTAATCAAGAATCCACATTCCATCGTCTCAATCCCAGTCCATTGTTTTGTGATATAAAATTAATCCATTTTTCATTGACGGGAACACGTCTCAAGAAAATTGACCTCCCAACACCTCTCTGTATAATTTAATATTAAGCCACGTGATCAATTCAGCCCTTCTCATTCTTGCTGTTTACTTAAGCTATTTATAGTTATGCTCGTGAAGAAAAAACGACTAGTCTTTCGTATCCTTCTAGACAACACTACTACGGTTAACCTGAATTCTCAAGAGATGGAGGATTTAATATTTGATTTAAAACCCGGCCTAGCTTTTTAGTAAATATAGGATCCAGCTGACTTGAGGTTTCGATGGTTTCGTTGAAAAAATAAATAAATAAAATTCATCTAGTTAAATTAACAATCAATTAATTTTTTATTTTTTTATTAAAATAATATTATTTTGATTTTTTTAAATAATACAATTTTGGTTGAGTTTTAAAATTATAAGATTAAATAACTACTAACAAAATAAATATAAGTAAAAGATTATTTGATAATTATTCAAGAACATTTCTATGTTTTTTTATCGTATAAATTAATTGAACATGAGAGTGTATTAATTGAGCCAATAGCTCAAATAACCTTTTTATATTAAATTAGAATAGATATAAATTCAGACCTGAAATTGAATTTTCTAATCCCTTTTATATTTAGTAAGTTTGAAAATGTAACTATACCAGTATTTTTAAATTTATTTTTTTATTAAAAATTATTTTTTATATATATTTTAGATTGTTTTGATACGTTAATTTTAAAAATAATTTTTTTTATATATTTTGAATTATTTTAATATATAAATTTTTAAAAACTAATAAAAACCCTATATAAAATTTATACGTGAAACAAATCTAATAATATTCGATTTTTGGTATATGTAGAGAAGTCCCTTGACTGCACAATTTCTTCCGTAAACAGAGAAACAAATCTAATAATATTCGTAAACAGAGAAAAGACATCCATAAAATCATATTATTAATATAGTTGTTAGACCCCCTTGGGTTTTAACTCGCTAGAGACAAATTTAAAAAAAATTTAATTTTTGGTATCTGCAGCACAATTCTCTTAATTACACAATTTATTTACTAAAGCAGAGAAAACACATCCATAAAATCACAGTTGATGTAGAGTTTAGATGGATTTAAAATTCTCCTTTCTACTATTAAAATTATTTAAAATAATATTATTTTAATATATATTTTTTAAATATTTTCTAGTGTTAACATGACATGTTTAATCAAGTTATTCAAATAAAACATTAATTTATAAAATTCTTTAAATTTAATTTAAGTAATATAAAAATTAATTTAAATTAAAACTCAATTGAAGTTCAACTCGATCTAACAAGTTTACCGTATAAATTTAATATATCAAATTTAATAATCAATTGTAAACAATATTAATATCTAAAATAAATAAATCTTTTAAATTAGGATTCAAACTTCCCAAAAAAATTTTAAATTTTCATGAGACACCTAGTGTGTTCACCAATAACTAATTAAGATAAAATTATTATTTTTTTATTATATATATATATATATTTATATCATTATTAAAAATAAATTTATTAATTTTAGTTTTTAAATAAAAACCATTTAAAAAAATAAGCGCTACAAAGTACAAACGGTATATAAAACCCTATCCCTCACCCCCATTTACGGTACTTCCGCCCTTACTTCGATCCTTCCTCGCTGGATCCATCTTAACTCTCATTGGCTCTTGCCTCCCACTCTCCTTAAAAGCGCGTGACACGACCCTCCCTTTAAAATCCCGATTCCTTCCCTCCTTTACAAATCCCTCCCCCTCTCTCCCTCTCACAGACCAAAGGATTTCCCTTTCCTTCCCGTATCTCTTCTCTCTATCAAAATTCCCCATCTCGTCCAATTCGATTAAACTCACTGAGTTATGAAACCAGTTCAACCACCACCACCACAACCCCTTCCCTCCACCAATCGTCACACCAACAACAGCAGACCGCGTCGCCGCCCTGACCTAAAACTACCTCTCCCTCAACGTGACCCTCAGCTCGCCGTACCCCTCCCTCTTCCACCCAACTCCGGCGGCTCAAACTCCTCCTCCTCCTCAGCTCGTGCTCAACTTAGTTTCTCTGAACTCGATCGAATAAACCGAATCGGAAGAGGCAGCGGAGGCACCGTCTACAAAGTCGTCCACCGTCCAACGAACCGCCTCTACGCTCTGAAAGTCATCTACGGCAACCACGAAGACTCCGTACGGAACTCGATCTGCCGTGAGATCGAGATCCTTCGCGACGTTAACCACCCTAACGTCGTTAAATGCCACGACATGTTCGATCACAACGGTGAGATCCAGGTCCTTCTAGAGTTCATGGACGGCGGCTCGTTAGAAGGGACCCACATAAACCACGAGGGATATCTATCCGACGTGGCACGACAGATATTAAACGGCATCGCATACTTGCATAAAAGGAAAATTGTGCACAGAGATATTAAGCCCAGTAATCTCTTAATTAACTCTAAAAACAATGTTAAGATAGCTGATTTTGGGGTTAGTAGAATATTAGCACAGACAATGGATCCTTGCAATAGCTCAGTGGGCACAATTGCTTACATGAGCCCAGAAAGGATAAATACTGATTTGAATAAAGGAATGTATGATGGGTATGCAGGGGATATATGGAGTTTAGGGGTTAGCATTTTGGAGTTCTATTTAGGGAGGTTTCCATTTGGGGTAGGGAGACAAGGTGACTGGGCAAGCTTAATGTGTGCAATTTGCATGTCACAGCCACCGGAAGCACCGGCTACTGCGTCCATGGAGTTTAGGGATTTTATTGCTTGTTGTTTGCAGAGGGAGCCGGCGAGGAGGTTTACTGCCAATCAGTTGCTGCAGCATCCGTTTATTGTGAGAAGAGCTGGAGAGGGTAGCGGTGGTAATGGTACTCACAGTTTGATGTTGCCTCCTCCACCTAGGCCAATTCCTTAGTGGGTAGTTGTTGTAGTTTTTGAATTGAATTGTTGTGGGTTGTTGTTGTTTATGATATTAATGTGATTTTCTTCTTCTTTTTTTTTTTTTTTGGGGGGGGGTTTGTAAGTTTTGATATGGTGGGTTCGGATTTTTTACTTTAGGTGGAAATGAGAAAATGTCACAGCACCTTTAGTTCTGATTAAATTAGATTAAGATGCCTATGATGATGTCAAAGATAATTTTTTTTTTATTGTTTTTGTTGTTGCTAGTATTATTTTGTTACAGTTTTTGGCAAGTTTTGATATGATGAGCTGGATTTTGATTTGTAGAGGGAAAATGAGAATATGGGGTTTTTTACTTTTATGAGTTTTAATCAAATCATACTAGCAATTCAATGTTTTTTGAGTGAGTGGTTATTCTTGAGTTTTGATAGTACTTGGAAAAGATTAGAGTTTGGAGATTTGGTTTTGGAAAAAGGTTGGATTTTTGTCAGTGCTGAGTGTTTTCCCATTTCTGGTTTACAGTTTTAGGTGGATGTATTTATGTTTAAGATTCATTCTGAAGCTGCTAGATACTCAAACTGTTCGAGTACATGACATTATGTTTTTGTTTCTGCTTTTGTAGTATTAGTGCATGAATCTCACTCTATTTTACACCATTATCTTTATAGATATCACACTGCAATGCAAATATCCTTTTCCTTTTGTACCTGTATGTTGGTGTTTGTGTTGGCATGGTTGGTTATGAATCCAGCATGGAAACCCAGAATCTCATGTGTATTGTGTTTGACAGCAATCTGTCTAAATGAAACTACTGGAGCATGATCTGAATGTGGAAGAAGCTTTAAGCTAATAATGAAGAAGTAAAGCAGAACATGTTTGTTATGGCCATACTAGGGTACCGTGTGTTTTGTCCTTTTCGATTCCCCTTGTGAGTATCAATCTTATGATTTTACCCTTCTTTCCCCTTTCTGCTAATACAACTCTCCAAAATCTTGTTCAGGTATGAAAGTTTACATGATCACTCATTCTATGATGCATTTAATAATGGGTAATTTCGTTAGATTAGTGTCATTATTTTTTAAACCAGCGTTCAAAATTCCATTATTTCCTATAATGAAGTTGTAGGGGGGTGTTTTATAATTAGTTGGCAGTGTTTATTTAGTAACTAATCCAATCTAATTGATTCATGATCTAGCTTTCTGTAAATGGTCAAAAGACACCATTTCGTTTCCCCGGTTACCCAAATGGTTCCATCCATCTCGTGATATTTGTTGTGTTTGAAATTTTGCTTTCTTTGGAGATGACTAGACAATTTTGCTGTGTTGGCTTGTATTTGGTCTCCTAAACATGGTTAAAATAGCTGCCTGTGTTTTTGGATGTGGAGCTAAGGTTTTGCAAATGCTATGATGAGCTGTTAAGTATTATGTTGCTGCAAATCATAACTCATTAAGAATTCATCATGTCAGATTTACTAATGGTTCACATGGCAGCAGGCGGCGTCCGAAGTAAATCTAAAAAAAAATGAATGCCACTGGTTGCATGCATACAGGGGTTGGAGTTATTATGGTTACCTTTTCAACATCATCCCGGAGGACCACTGCAGGCCACAGTCACACACGGAGAGGGGGGGTGTGGCGGCGGCCTGCTGGTTACCGCGTAGTCTTTTTGCATGTCATTTGGATTTGACATGGGTTCTTATTAATCCACTCTACAAAATGTCACTGATATCTGAAGGAACTTGCACATAGAGAAGCATCAAAATTATCACAACTTTGGGGTCACTTGTGCGAGTATAAATCCGTCGATCCGACATGTGCATACACGGGTAGTTTTTGGTGTATGAATCTGTGTATCAGAGCGTGTTCCGATGGACACTTTTCAAATGAAAAGGGGTGAATTGCATATATTCTCTAGGCTTTTCGGATCCCTGTTTACAAATTGAAAGGTGTAGTAAGGTTGCTTTATTGGGATTTTTCTTTTTATCTTACAAGTGCCCATTGCATTTAGATTAGTATGATTAGTGTTGGAAGTGGGAATGCTTTAAGCTCTCCATTCACACACACACACACATCCAAAGACATAACAATCACATAAAAGCAGATCCTATATTCTTTGTAAGGTTAAATCTACTCTTTTCTATTTCATATCATTCTATGAATGGATAATGGACCCTTTTTAGATCTTGTCATTCGATATTTAATCCTATATTCTTTGTAGAAAAGAAAGCTTTCTCGATCATCCCAAATCATCTAAAAATCCAATAAAAGCCACTTCAAAACAAGAAATTCACATCTAAAAGCTCATGGGCTGAAGAGCAGCTACAACACTCGAGAAGTCAGTAGGCCTAGGAAGCAGGAACCATTACGCTGGAGCTATTGGATTTGATTGAAGGGCCAGGACTACCTTTCCCTTACTAGTTATACTGGTAAGAGCATCTCCAATGAAAAATACCATATTAAAAAGCTAAATGAAAAAAATAATTTTTTAAATAGTGTAAATATAGCTTTTTGGATGATGTGCATTCCAATGGTAAAAAACTATTTAAAAAAACCATTTATATTTGATATATTTCATGTTAAATTAATTTTAATATAATTATATAACTAATTTAGATATTTTATATATAATATAATTATGATGTTATTAATTATATAATTAATATGAGTAATTTATAAAAGTAATATAAAATTAATAAAGTAATATGAAAGTTAAAAAATATAATTTAAAATTTATTTATATGAATATTTTTAATTTTAAGTTTTATATGTTATTGTTAAAAATTTAATTTTTTAAAAGTTTTTTTATGTTTTCATAATTTTCAAGTTTTTTTATGTTTTTTTTTCATTATAGAAAAAGCTTTTAAACAAGCATACCTTTTAATTTCAGCTAATTAACATAACCGATGTTAATAATTAACCGGAGAATAATTGATTCTTGTTTTTTAAAATTTGAGAGAAGGGTGAGGCACAATATAAAAATTTAAAACTACAAGTTTTTTCTTCATGTATTTATAAAAAAAATTCTATATTTTTTTTTAAAAAAAGAGCTGTTGGCCAACGGCTATAAAAATAACCATAAAAATAGTCGTTGGCCATTTCTATAGTTAAATGTAGAAATGACTGTTAAGAAAACAAAAGGTCATTTTGGCTACTAGTTTACTTCTTTCTTTGAAATGCAAATAATAAATAAATAAAAAGTAAAAGCTATTTGACTGCTTTATTGGAATTGCCCTAACAGTCATTCTGGTTTTTCAACTTGGTGCAGGATGAGCTAAAATTTCATCTGGGCTAGATTTTATAATAAATCAAGGATAGTTGATTCGGTTAATGTTGTTTTGATATTTTTTAAAAATTCTCTTTTTAGAGTTAAGCGGCCTGATTTGTAACATGTACCTTGCCCTAACATGAGGTTTATGTATATTTTTAAGACTATCACGTGGCTCCATCAACGGCAAAGGGCAAGTGAATGGAAAGAAGAAAGGTAAATAATTCAGCCTGGCTAAACCTTAGTCTTCAACTTTAAGCATTTTACATGTAGAATTCGTTTGAGAATGTGATGTAAACCGTGTTTTCATTAAATTTGAATTTTTTTTAATTTTTTGCTAAAAATTAATGTGATTTGTATTTTTTGGATCGTTTTGATGTGCTGATGTCAAAAATAATTTTTAAAAAATAAAAAAAATATCATTAACATGTATTTTAGTACAAAAAATTATTTAAAAAATAACTGCTACTATACTGCCAAACAATCTTTTATTTTCAGGGTGAATTAGCAGATGGAAAGCAAGTGGCTATCAAGAGATTGCTACAGGAACTCAAGAATGAAGTTATCTTAATTGCCAAACTACGACATAGATATCTTGCGAGGCTATTGGGTTGTTGCATTGAAGAGAATGAAAAGCTACCAGCGTATGAACACATTGCCGGCTGAAAGATCTGGAGCAATCTCCACTCATAAGCCGGTCCATCTTTGAATTCCTCGCGTGCAGGCATGGAGTTTATGGATTCAATCTTGGAAAAAACGTGTGTGGTTAGTTAAGTTCTCAAGTGCGTACACATTGCTTTATTATGTGTCCAAGAAGATGAAATGACAGGCCAATCATGTCCATTGTAGCTGCTACGAGAGCAAGTGATAGCATGACACTGCACAAACCGAAACAGCCTGCATTTTCTGTGGGAAGAACGGATCAAACACAGGTTTCAGCTGGATTGTTCTGTCAATTTCTAAACCTTAACCTCTGCAATAGCTGATCATTCCTCTTGCTCCATTGAGTTCTTGTCTTGAAGAACAGTCTGGGTCACAGGTTTAGATACGTTTTTGCAGGATATTTTTTTTAAAAAAATATATTTTTCTCAGATAATTTTTTTTTTTTTTTTTTTGTATCCTGTATTTCTATGTCTTTTTAAATTTTATTTTATTTGAAGGGATTTTTATATTTTTATATAAAGGTTGTAATAATGTTTTTGTAATTGAATATTTTAAGTGTTTTTTCTATTGATACAGTATTTTAGTTCTTTAAGATTTTTAACACGCAAAAACCCCGTTATCTGTATCTTTTATTTTAAATTAATTTTCAATGGAGCAGAACCATTTTTTTTATGTTTTTTTTCCAATTAATTTTATGAATATCCTAAGATAATTCAATGATTTTGCTCTTCTTTAATTATTGTTATTGTTATTAATGTGTTGTGTACCCAAAGATCTTTTCGGACATAAATCCCAAAAAATTAGAATGTCTGGCCCGTCCAATCCACATTACCCAAACGTGCTGCCATTTCACTGTTGCTAAAAATTCAAAGCAAAGAAACAAGTTTGGGTAACCTCATATCAGTTCGCAATTTATAAAGACTTTCTCAATTAGACACTGGACTTATATTTTTATCAATTGAGACCCAATCTATAGACAACTTTAGGCATTTTGGTTGATGGAAGGATCAAGTTAGGGATTTATGGATACATTGGTTACCCAATTGAGGAAAAGATTATAAATTTGGGGACCAATTCTTGATTATCCCAAGAAATTTTTTAAAACAAGAACTGACAGGCGCTACTTCGAGGAAACTTCCTCATGCCGGCCACTAAGAACCCAATCATCAAATCATCTTCAAGTTCCCTTCTTTACAGGCACCAAAAGTCATAATAGTACTAATCAAGATTCAAGCCAAACGAGAAGCAAGAAAGAGATTCAAATACAGGTTTTTAATATCAGACAGCAGCAACAACAGCAAGGAAGCAGCAGCAGCAGAAGAAGAAACAACATAAAACTTAACTAAACTAAACTTATCCCGTGTAAGTATCCGGGTCCTACCAAAGAGTCTTCAGTCTTGTCTTGTTTCTATCTAACTTCCCATTGCAATAACAAGTGGAGATCTACAGGCCCGAAATCTTGATAGATTTCATAAAAAAAAAATTATCCATCACTCAATGGTAACTAATTTCCTCCCTGTCCCCCGCTCTTTGTTTGATTACAGTTAGTCTATCATTTCGTGTCTGGTTGGACTGCTTGTAGACTTGACGATCTACTTTCTCATTTTCTGAATTGACTTTTTTTAAAGCTGGAGCCTTTACTAGTACAAAGTTTGAAAAGTTGCAACTTTAAACAAAAAGATTGAAACTTTGGGATGTTGTCTGATATATATTGCTGTGAATGAGCGAGTATCTTTCTGGGTTTTCGCATGCCAATAGAAAGTTAGAAACTAATCCCTTTTTGTTTCATTTCAATCCTTACTTAATAGGTTTTGATGGGCTTGAGTTTAATCGTGTAAGCCTTTGATCATTAGTTGTTTGTTTACTGCAGATGATGCCCATGGAGGAGAAAGTAGAAGTTGAATCTGATGAGGAGATCCCTTTTAGTGCATCAGCAACAGGAAAGAAAGTGCACGCTTTTGATTCTGAGGGACATAGTATTGCCTCACATGTTGATATGTCCAAGTCATGGATTTTAAAGAGAATACAAATGGGTCCTCTTAGAAGTATATACATTGTTCTAATTAAAGCCAAGATTAATATGCTGCTTCCTTTTGGTCCCTTAGCAATACTGCTTCACTATCTTACTGGAAAGCATGTGAGTGATACCGTGCTTGGTTCCAAAGCAGTGTAGTGTTTTATCATTGATAATTGGAGAATTGTGAAATGCTTGAAACAATTGCATTACCATGTTTTACATTGAATTTTGCCTTAGATTTTGCAAATGTGTTTGATGGTTAATATATTCTGATTTATAGGGATTGGTCTTCTTGCTCAGCATGCTGGGTATCGCTCCTTTGGCTGAGCGTTTGGGTTATGCAACCGAGTAAGTATCCCATATGAGATCAACTGTAGTGTTGGATTAATTTTCTGCTTCTTTTATTGCTTGGTTTAACGCCAATACATGACATCATTTCCCCAATCATTGTGTTGCAGGCAGCTTGCTTTCTACACGGGACCAACAGGTAAATCTAATACTGGATGTATTGTTTGGTTTTCAGTGAGAGTTGAATATTCACTGAGAAAATTCTAAATAATGTTTCATATCCGTTTCATTTGACCTCTTATTGCTATTTCCTATGTGGGATATGCAGTTGGTGGGCTTTTAAATGCAACATTCGGGAATGCAACCGAGATGATAATATCAATCTATGCATTGAAAAGTGGGATGAAAAGGGTTGTTCAACTATCTTTGTTGGGCTCCATCTTGTCGAATATGCTCTTGGTTCTTGGATGTGCTTTCTTCTCTGGTGGGATTGCCAATCACCAGAAGGTTCAGGTTTTCAACAAGGTAGACTACCATAATCTTATAGAATTATTGTTTCAGACGTTGGACAAATTGTGGACTTTTTTATTTTATTTTTTTATCATGCCACCTGGTGAGTCACAGTGGAATTACTGTTGAAACAGTCTGCTGCTCTGGTGAATTCTGGATTGTTATTGATGGCTGTGATGGGGTTAATGTTCCCCGCTGTACTTCACTTCACACACACAGAGGTTCATTTTGGCAAGTCAGAGTTGGCCCTTTCAAGATTTAGCAGCTGTATAATGCTTATAGCTTATGGAAGCTACCTTTTCTTTCAACTTAAAAGTCAGCCTAATCTCTACAGCCTTGTTGACGAGGTTGGCTTTTTCATTATTTCACACTACTTGCTTTACAGGTTTCTTACTGGGTTAGCTTTCTAAATTTTTTATGTTTCTTGTTAAAAGTATGAACAGGTATGCATAGATTGCTATCATTTCTTTGCATGTTAACTGTGTGTATATCATCTATTTACATTCATATTCCAAAGAAGCAATTTCATAAGATTTCAATGGTACATAGAAAAAGCACGCCCGTGCATGCTTATAAATGCTGTAGCAGTCCATAACTTTTTCCAATTTCATTGTGCTGTCATTTTTTTGTTTATGAACAAAGTTGAAATTTTACGATCATGCTACTGAGTAGTGTCTGTGGGTTGTGATAGATGCATAACTGTCAGCTCATTCTACTTTAGTTTTCCTTTAAGGGTGTTTTGTTCTTTAATGGTTAAGGTCTTTTTCCCCATACAATGTCTGTTGATGTATGATGAACAAAGAATATCATAGCATAAAGAATAAAATTCCATTTCTTTCAGACATAATTAAGCTTAAACCTGCGATGCATCTAGTAATTGAATTCATCAGTACAATTTATTGTTACAGGGAGGAGTAAATGATCAAGAAGATTCTGGTGATGAAGAGGCACCTGAAATAACTCAATGGGAAACAATTGGCTGGCTTGCAATTTTGACTCTCTGGATTTCTATACTGTCGGGGTACCTTGTCGATGCCATAGAGGTAAAACATTCATTTCAATCAAATTTTTACCTTTTTACTTGTGTTTCTTTAACGGCTATACCTTTCAAATCCCATTAACCTTCCAAAACTCTAATTAATAAAGGAAACAAGTTAAATCTGCTCTGATAGAGGATGTCTATATGAATTCAAATTAACAGGCCTATATGTTGGTCTTGCTATATATATGTTTGTGTGTGTGTGTTTTCTATTTCCTCAAGACACCAGATGCAATAGTTACAATGCATTCAACTTACACATGAATTTTTTTTTTTTGCCAATCTGCTCTATCCAGAGGAGTATCTTGTTCTATTGTTTTTATCTGTACTCGTCTATTGTTTTCTAGCTGGCCCTACTCGAATCCTGTGTTGCTTTTTCTTAAGCTTTCCTTGCACATGATCAAACCAAAGTGCTGTTTTCTTTTCTAGTATTGTGGGAATCTTAGGAAACATATATTCTTCATTCAAGCAAATACTCCAAATTGAAGTTTTCACTTTTCTTAAGAGTAGTGGATCCAGGGTAGCAAACTAATGCTGTATCTATTGCATATTCGCACTTGATTAATGGCATTGGTGCTTTCTTTTCAGGGAGCATCTGACTCATTGCACATGCCTGTGGCTTTTATCAGTGTCATTCTGCTTCCAATTGTTGGAAATGCTGCTGAGCATGCAAGTGCAATCATGTTCGCCATGAAGGATAAGCTTGTTAGTTCAATGATATTTCTTATGCTGCTGGTGTTACATTTCCTGTTCAAAAGATATTTGTTCTGACAATAACATCTTCTGTTTTCATACATGTTGTACTCCTACACATAACATAATCTCCTTTATGTGCTTGATTGACTCGAATTTTGTTTAGGACATCACAATTGGAGTTGCAATTGGATCGTCTACACAGATTTCAATGTTTGTGGTAGGTTATGAAAGTTGTACTGGATATCCATTGTCTAATCATGACCAACCTTGATTTCTTTCTCCTGGAAATTTTCTTTCTGGTCACATTCAATAGTCAGATGGCTAGAGGTGATATTTATAGGTTGACATAAGCTGGCTAATGACTTTTGTTTTGTTGATACCTGTAGATTCCCTTCTGCGTTGTTGTTGGATGGTGTATGGGACAACCAATGGACTTGAATTTTCAACTCTTTGAAACTGCAACGCTCTTCATCTCTGTGCTAGTGGTGGCATTTATGTTGCAGGTTCATGACTTGTCTTTTTAGCTGACTTGGATACTTCTGTGCACATTTTCTTAGGTTTTCCAATATCCATAGTGCCAAATTGCTGATGCTATTTACATTAAACCACCTGTTTCTCTGAAGCAAGTTTTCCTTGATACACCAAACCAGCCTTTGGTGTTAACAACTTCATATGCTAATTGGATTGATTTTTTTCCTTTTCTTTGTGTGATTGCTTCTAGATGCTTATTTTGAGTCTTCATTATTTTTCGCTTATATCCAGGAAGGAACTTCAAACTATTTCAAGGGTTTCATGCTTATTCTATGCTACCTCATAGTCGCTGCAAGTTTCTTTGTACATGTTGACCCTGATAAGGGTAAGTTGCTTAAACTTTGGATATTGTTCAGAAGATTTTGAGAATTTGTGCTTGAAATTGGTAGTTTTCCCGATATTATATGAATTTTTTTTTAATCCAAAACTGCATAATTTATAATTTGCTGGTTTGGTTCTTGGTACAGACGGTAACTAGAGATCCATTGATCCGGATGGCATTGGTTTTGAGCAAAATATTGCCCAGAAAGCTTGCAGCTGCTCAATACAAATACCTCCTGCTTGAAGCCGGAAAGCTCCTAGGCATTCACATATCCTGTTAGCAATCAAGGAGAACTGGGCTTTAGTTTTTGTTTTTGCCATTCCCATTTTTTGGCAACTACATCCCACATTTCTGCACAGAATTTGGGAATCCAGTAAGCCAATCTTGAGTTCATATATATTATTTTTGAAGTTATTTTTCTCTTAGTTGGGGTATGCTTTCTCCACAGCGGAGAGCAATATATAGATGGTGGAACCGCTGTAACCTTTTCTGCCTTCATCTATATGACCAAAACTGTAATATAGTGGTTTTGATCCTTGTTAAAGGATATTCTAAGATTCATTCCTGGCTAATCATTAATCCGATAAGCGCTTCTACATTCATTATCCTTCTTTTTCCCTCAGATTTTGGATAAAAACAACTGAGCTGTAGAAGCTTTGTTAACTCTTGCTTGATGCCAGTTGCTATTTGCCGCCAAATGCCTAATCCTGCTCTCTAATAACCATTCATAATCGTAGAATAAAATTTCTAATTGGATATTAACAGATTTACGCATGCTCGAAGTTTTCTAATAAAAACAATAGGCAGCCCTAGCATCTCTTTGAATTTTTTCGTGCAAAATGGCAAGGAACATGCGTGAAGTTTCATTTCCTCCTTCAAGGTTTCTTCACTTGCTCTTTCCTCTTCAGTATACATGTTGGTTCTTCCACTCCCAGTAACCATAAAGTATTCTCCCTGTTTGTAGGTGTGATAGATATATTAGAATTATTTTTTATATAAATCAGCAGGAAACAATTTGCGTTGAAAGATGAAGTGACAAGGTTTAAAAAAAAAAAACGTTTGTGTCGTAGTTTTTGGCTGATATGTACATTGACTTGGGGACTGTTTATCACATTTTATTCCACAGCCACTAGACAAGTCATGCCATTTCCGAGGCTAGGCTATAACACTAAAATTTGCGAGGAGAAGATTCATAATGCTGCAGTTATTCTCACTGTAATAGAGATTCAAAACCATGGCTCGCCACTGCCATTGCCAAGTACCAGCCATTTTGGATAAAGTATGTCGACTATGATTTCGTGTTTGTCCGAGCCCGCAGGTGTTTATACTTTATGTTCATATTATATTTATTTCCTCGTTGTTTGTTAAAAAGAAAAAAAGAACTATGCATGTGAGCATATTAGAGATCCATTTATGCAGGTTTGAAATAGTTTTGTTGTGGTGTAGCTTTAGAAACACAAGCAAAAATTCATTTTGTGTCGGTTCTTAGTAGGTTAGGGAGGTTTTGGCTGGCTTGAGGCCAATGAGCAGGAGGGGTTTTGTACCTATCATGCATAGTCGTGCTAGCAGAAAGTGAATCGAACACAAATTAAATAGGATGTCATTTTGATTTCTGAAACTTGGAATGGAAATCATATCTTGAACTGTTAAAATTAGATAGTAAACACAAATTAAACCAGTGAATTTTGACCCATTGTGCTGTTCTTGAACAAAAGGCTGATTCAATAACCCCATATTGCTCAATCCTACCATGTTCTTGTTTGGGAAATCAGGAGTTGCCGCGGCATCAAAGGAGTCCACAGAAGATGAACAATGTAACAGGTGACTGTATGCTTCAGAATTGGATTTCGATTTGCTAAGGTTTGCTTTCGGATACATGTTTAAGATGGGGCTTTCAGGTTGGACTTGAGCAAGAATCTGATCGGGTGATCTAGAAGACATTGACTTGTAAATCAATTTATGCAACTGATCTCTTGCTCCATCTCTTTCTTTATAAGCATTTGCTAAAAGGTTGAGCAAATGCTGCACAGTATCCTTATGCTTTCTCAGAGTCACATCTGCCTTCATTTTTATTTTCTGCAGTTCAAGATTTGTGTAGAATAGCTTATGTTTCAGGTCATCCATGCTCTGCCAAATAATCATAGCAGGCACTTTAGCGTGAAGGAAGAACAAAAGTTTCAAGCAGTTTTTCAAAATGAAAACTCGATCCCTATCAGGATCCAGATAAACAAAAACGCCACAAAAACCAGCCTCGTAGTTTCAGGGTGGGCATACCAATTCCTGACCTGCTTTTAGAAAAACCCTAGAATCCCATTCTCATAAACAGTAGTCTGTAATGAATCCATATGATGAGCAACTATTTCTAGGCAAACAAGAACAGTACAAGTAGTAGGAATCTATGATACGTGGCCATGTCAGAAATTCAATCCATTCACTTAACACCGTATTTGGTTTGGATTAGTTTCAATTTTATAGTTTTAATGCTTGTTTGTCCACGCAGTAACGACACCTTACAAAGAAACAATCGTTTAGCTTGAAAAAACATTTTTTTTTATATTTTTTCAAGCCAAAAACAATTTGAATCACGTAGAGAAACGTAGCTCTAATCAGTAAACATATTTCAAACAAAGACAGTATCAAGAAATTAACACTCAAAAAGATTAAAAACCATGATGTTATGCCTTGGAAAAACATGGAAAAACAGTCCAAGAACAACAATAGATATCTATCTATCTATACTGGACTAGTAAGTTCAACACATAAATGGATGGGCCTAATATTATGTAAACGTTAGAACTCCCTTGCATTGATTACAAGTATAGTTTCTCCAAAAAAAAGATGACACCAATTCAATGCAAAATATAACAACGAGTAGAGATTATAAAACAAACAAATCATTGAAGAGACTGACCTCATAACCATACAGAGCACTCATTTCCTCCATAATGATGAAGGATTCGCTTCTCAAAAATTGTTACTCGAAAAGATTTTGTGAAGAGATTTGATGGGTTTTGTAGTAAAAGGTAGTATGTCAAACCCTTCGAAAAACCATTCATCTTCCATAAATCTCTTCAGATGAATTTGTTACCATATAAGCGTGTGAGAAATGTAAAAAACACTCATATAGAATAGAGTTAGGAAATTTATTGCCCCATTAATTCATTAATTTATTTTCGTAGGTCCTAGCTTCTTACCATGTTTATATTATGGAAAGTGGACTAACTCAAGATTTGTTTTGTTTAAAAAAAAAAAAAAAAAACCAAGAAAATGGTTGATTGTTAAAAATGATGAGGAAAATAACTAATAAAAACGTAATCTTGCTAGATATTGACCTGGAACATAATAAATTTTCTCATTCTACAAGAACTCTTATCTATTCTAACAAAACAATGGTTTTTTAGATAACAACAAATGATCCTAGTCTTTTTCTTTCCTTGATAAGATTTAAGATCTTCAGATCTATAAAATTCTACATGATTATTTTCTTTAGGTCAGTATTAATCTAGTACAAAGGATATATAGATTAAAAAAAAAAAAAAACAGAAACTTGTTTGATTGGAAAAATAATTTTGAAGACATATTTGAAGTAAATTTCTATACCCTTAAAAGAAAAAAAAGGTTGAAATACATGTTTGATCTTAATTATCACCATTTCTTCTATTCTAAGGTAGCAATTAAATGCTATTATAGATTTTTTTTTTTTAAAAAGCAAAAACAAATCCATTGTCTTTCCGTTTCAATCCCTTTTTTTTTTTTTTCCTCTCTCCTCCCCTCACAACATGGTCATTTTTTTAAACCCAACTGCCAATCTTTGAGTAGAAATTCACAAATGGCATTCATTTAATCAATTTTTTTTGGGAGAACCTGATTGACATTATTTCATAAAATTACAAATCACATTGAATATCAAAGAACTTATTATATGAAAATGGTATAAAACTAGGATCATTTTTTTTGTGCAACAAATTATTGACTTAAATGATTTTGACATAGTGCATGTATGATATTGTGATGCATAATATTTTTTTATTTAAAAATATATTAGAATAATTTTTTTAAAATTTTTGTTTTTAAAATCAACATATTAAAATTATATATAAAAAAAATGTCAATTTAATATTTTAAAAACATAATACCAACCATGGACGATGCATTTTTTGGTTTTAGGCTGCATTTGTTTTCTACTAGCTTTTGCGTTAGCAGTGAAACAAACGCAACAACATGTTTATTAACGAAGAAAATTGCATTTTATGTTGCGGGACCTACTAAAATATTGAGTTTATAACGCAGTTTTTACATGTTTTTTTAATTGATTTTCGTAAAAATTTCTTAAATTCTATTTGTTTTTGCATTTCAAAAACGCTTTTGAAAAAATTTAAATTTTTTAAATTTTTTTATTTATTTCAAATTAATATTTTTTTGGTGTTTTCAGATTATTTTGATGCGCTGATATCAAAAATATTTTTTAAAAAATAAAAAAAAATATTATTTTGATACATTTCTATATAAAAAGCATTTTGAAAAACAATCGAAATTATATTTTCAAACATAATTACTAAACAATTTATACATATTTTTTGTTATACACAAATTCAACTATAATTTTTACTAAACATGTGTTTAAATGAAATTATATCTTTTTTAAAATTATTATTTTTTTAAATTATAACCATAAAAATTACCTAAAAAAATTGGATTCCAAGGAAGAGGATGAAGCTTGAACTTTGACCAAGCATGGGATTAGCTCCAACCCAATTTAGGCCCGGCTAAAGTGATGTATAAGTTTGGGCTTTGGCTCATGATTTATAGAATCAATGTTTTTTTTTTTTTTTTGAAGAAGAAGAAGAAAAGAAAAGGAAAATAGAACTAAATAAAATGGTCTTCTATCTCCTAGCTGGATTTAGACAAGGCGTAGGTCTAGGGCTTATTCATCTGAAACCAGCAAGATTCTCAATCTCAAGCCGCCCCCTTTTTTTTTCTCTGTTAACTCAAAAAGACAAGACCTTTCCATTTCTTCACATCAGCAGCAACAATGGAAGAGAATGACCAAACCCCTCCATCTGAAGAGATGCAATCCCTCACTGTCACCCCTCCAGCTTCGTCCTCATCAAATCCCACTACACCCCAGTAATTATTTTCTCTCTATGTCTTTTCTTCTGATGAAAATTTTAATTGGTTTGCGTAAAGTTCTGATCTTTTTTGGATTTTGTTGATGGGTTTTGATTTCCAGGTTGTTAAGTTTAGAGGAAAGGTTTCAGCTTGTGAGAAGCGTTGGTGAAGAATGTATCCAAGAAGATGAACTACGTAATCTTCTTGAGAAAAAACCACTACCCATTTGCTATGATGGTTTTGAACCTTCTGGGAGAATGCACATTGCTCAGGTATATTCTTTTTTGTTGTTTCAGTCCAGTTTTTATTTTGTTCCTCTTGTATTTTGTTGTTAGTGATGAAAATTCAGTCTACTTGGTTAGTCCTTATTGATGATTCTGAGGCTTTAAGGTTACATCTTTTTGGAAGAGTTATCAAATTTAGATGTGATTAATAACCTGTGAAGCAGTATTGATTTCAATTTTTAGTTTTACTTTGTCAGCCTAGAGGCATTTGCTATTAATTGTACCTCGGTACCTTAACTTGGCATAGATTTTGTCGTTAAGGTTTGATATCGTAGTTGGGCAGCTTATGTTTAGAGCTTTTGTTAAGTCTGGTTTTATTATTTATACTTTTGCTGTTGTTGAACAGGGAGTCATGAAGACAATAAATGTCAACAAACTGACTAAAGCTGGTTGCAAAATGAAAATTTGGATTGCTGATTGGTTTGCACAGCTTAATAATAAAATGGGAGGAGACTTGAAGAAAATTAAAACTGTGGGGGAATATCTTATCGAGATATGGAAGGCAGTTGGGATGGATATTGACGGGGATAAGGTTGAATTCCTGTGGTCTTCGGATGAAATTAACTCCAGAGCTCATGAGTACTGGCCTCTAGTTATGGATATAGCCCGCAGGAACAAGCTTCCTAGGATAATGAGGTACTGTGTTAGAGCTTGAAAACTGGATGCTTCCATATTATGTTATTCTATAGGCAACTAATAAAAGATTGCATTTTGGTCCTTAGATGTGTTCAAATCATGGGACGTAGTGAGCAGGACGAGTTAACAGCAGCCCAGATTTTCTATCCATGCATGCAATGTGCAGACATATTTTTCCTCAAGGTGCTTATACTTGTAGTTGTAAATCTGAATTTGAATTTTTGAACCAATTTATCAGATCTGTGCATGTGTGCTGACATTTATTTCTTCAGGTACTTGTGCTTATAGTTGTAATTTTTCAACCAATTTCTTCTGTTCTTTATGTACAAAATTCTCCAAAAACCACTTACAAATGACATTTATGCGTGTAAAACAAATAAAATATACTCTCTCATGAATGTTTTTCTATTAAGTATCATGCTTATATAATTCTGTGGCAGCATCCAACACTATAAAAAACTCACTAGAAATGTGACTAGAAGGATGATTTATTATGAATACTGTTTTTAGGTTACCTTTCTCTTTGAATTACTGCATCACCTTCTTTAGCTGTTATCTACAATGGTTTTGTACTAACAGGCTGACATTTGTCAATTGGGCATGGATCAACGGAAAGTAAATGTCCTTGCAAGAGAATACTGTGATGATATCAAGAGGAAAAACAAGCCTATCATTTTATCTCATCGTATGCTCCTGATTCCTTTATTCAAAAATTGTATGATGCTATTGTTTGGTTTCTTAAATGAAGTACTTTTCGACCCTGCTTTTCATGATTGCAGACATGCTACCTGGTTTACAGCAAGGGCAAGAAAAGATGTCTAAAAGTGATCCATCTTCTTCCATCTTCATGGAGGATGAAGAGGTGTGTTGTGGTTTTATATATGGAGAATTTTAAAGAGGTTGCTATGTTGGGGGATTTACATGCCTGAAAATATATAGATACCCAGCATGCTGCAGCAGTGCATTTTTAACTTAAAACTTTCAATGCCTTGGTTTTTTATTCTTTTTATCATCTGTTTCATAGGTAGAGGTAAAAACTAAGATAAAGAAGGCATACTGCCCCCCACAAATTGTTGAAGGAAATCCTTGTCTGGAATACATTAAACACATTGTTTTCCCATGGTTCAATAAGTTCAAGGTGGAACGCAATCCAGAAAATGGTGGAGAGAAGTAAGTTCTATTACCTTCACATTGCTTCTTTCCTGCTTGTTTTTGTTTTCTTGAATTTGTTGTTGTCTGTGCGCTTCTGTTTTCTGAGTGTTGGGAACTTTGTTATTGTTGCTTCATTCTTTCTTAACAGTTCACTCTTTTATTTCAATGAACATGGCAATAATTTTCCATCATCGGTTTATCTTATCAATGAAGGATCTACGAAAGCTTTGAAGAACTTGTCTCTGACTATGAAAGTGGCGGATTACATCCGGGTGACCTGAAACCAGCTCTGGCAAAAGCATTAAATATGATACTTCAGGTAAGCTCTCTTTGCGGGAACTTGCATGGGAAAAAAAGTGGATTTACATGGAAGACAACTCTTCTATATATTGTTCTTGACCAGAACTTTCAAGTCAGATTTATGTCTTGTCTTCCTCTCTATCATGTCATTTGGGACTCTTAGTGTTATTTTCCTCAAACTAGAGGAGACAGTCTGAAACATAACCAGTTAGTTGATGCCGTGTTATTACTAGAAATTACTCTATCCTAACTAGTCAGCAAGCTAATTCAATACCGCTCCATTTATTTGCAGCCTGTACGTGATCATTTTAGCAAAGATCCCAAGGCAAAGGATCTGTTGAAACGAGTCAAGGTTTGTGTACTTGTTCTTCTTTGTTATTTTTCAGCAAAACAGGCACAACCCAGTGAAGGGGAAAAAAAAGGAAGAAAGTAAATTGTGCATGCCACGTAGACTTTTTTTCCCTATGTGAAACTCTGATGTTTTGGTGTTCCAATATGCTGCAGGGTTATAGAGTAACAAGGTGACGAGGAAGAGAATGTGATTCCCTTCTAGTTATGCTACGAAATGTATCAATGTCAAATTGGAATTATACTTCCAATACATCTAAATGTTGCTAAATACTTATTTGATAAAGAATCTTGTTAATGTTTTGAGTTTATTTTTTAGATTTTGAAAGTTGAAACGAACCACTGCCTAGTGCCACCATTGTATTCATCAGAAAACTTTGTTTCTGGGGTGTGCAAGCCATCACGCAATCTCGATAATAAATAGCTTTGCTTTATGACTCATGTTTCTCCCTTTATTTATGTGCATGCTCAACTAAAGATGAATGGGTGCTACTGAGAATAATAACTGATTTTTAAAAGTTTTTTTTTTTTGATTTGGAAATGTATTAAAATAATATGTTTTTTATTTTTTAAAAAATATTTTTAATATTAATATATTAAAAATATAAAAAAATTATTATTTTTTAAAATTTTAATATAATGTGCAAAAAGAGGATTGAAATGAGCAATTAACACGCACTGGGTAGTTTAGGATTTTTATCAAAACCATAGTGGTAAATTCCAAGGTGGAATTTTCTTGGGTTTTCAGTAGGGTTTATCTCTATTTTTTATTTTTAAATATCAAAACAGTACTGTTTTTAGAAAAGGTATTGTTTTGAAAAAAATATATATTTTAGGATTCTTTGTTTCTTTGAAAACTAGGGTTGACTCTATTTTTTCACAGTTTCCTTTTAATTTTGGAGTTCTTATTTTTACATCGGGTAGCAACAATCCTAATCTTGATCCATCATGGTCGATTATATTCATTCTTAATTGATTATATTCAGTAGAACATGGTTGATTTTATTTAAATTAAATGTAAACACCTTCCTTTCCGATAAACACTAAATAAAATAGATGTACTTACTTGTCGTATAATCATGTATGATCAAAGAAGTTAAATAATGCTCCTATCAAGGACTCGACCTGTTGTGTTTATGGTTTAATTTCCCGTCACTATGTGCAAATAGTCTAGCCTTCCAGTATTTCAACGATTTTCTAACCTCACCGATCAAGACAAAATAAAATAAAAAAATGCATTTAAAAAGGGGAATTTGGATAATTACAAAGGGACTTGTCAACTCTGATCAAGGGATTAAATTAAAACCTGTAGAAAATAGGGACTAAATCATAATTCACTAAACTATGGAGGACATAAACGTGATTCAACTTCACAACAAGAAGCGATGCACTAAATATTTCCCAGAACCGGAGAAATTTTCTCCTTCTATCCGATCATTTTCCTGTCGTTAATCACCGGTGGAAATCGCCAAGGTTTAGCTTAGAAAAGTCTCTCCCTCCCTTCCTTTTCTACTTGGGTTTCTACGATCGTAAACCTCAAGCATCTCTTGAGGTAGAGAAAGCTCCAAAAATTATGAATTTGTGCTTCGCTTAAAGTTTCTTAGTTAATACCCTTAACCTGTTTGAAAAAATGCCCCAGTGAAACTATTGTTAATAATGTTTGCTAAGAATTGGTACCTTTTAGCTTAAACACAAACGCACAAAAGGGTTCTAAAAAATCTTGTTATTTTTTAAGCTCTTATCTTTGGATGTTTTTAGGAGGAGAGGAAATGTCAAAGTCTTGCAAGGGGCTTGCACTGGCACTGGTCAAGTGTCTCAGTGAATCCGATTGCATTAAGGTTCTGCATTCTTTACCAAAATGATGTTTTTATTTTTAAAGGTCTCTCATTGGTGAAATTCAGTCTTGTTGAGATTTATCTTTGTGCTTTATATATGTAGATTGAGAATCGACCATATAAAGAATGTGCAGGAGAGAAAAGCCCTTCCATACCAAGTGAGTGTGTGGGACTTAGAGAAACTTATTTCAATTGCAAGAGAGGCCAGGCATGTTCTTGTTTTTGTCTTCTCTTTAATTCCATTTGATTTCTTTCTGTTTCCTTGTTTGTGGGCTTTTCAAGTATTCCTTACTCTTTTCGAGATGATTTTTAAGTTTTCTTTGTGCTCTGATTGCAATGAGTTATAACTTGATTCTGAGCAATGTTGCATTGAGTTATGGGTTCTGTTTTCACGTATTTTTTAACTCAAAAGTTCTAGCATTACAGTACAATTAAAGTATCAGTAGAAGATTTTGTTGATTACAGTATAGAAGATCTGAGTAAAGTAAACAGCAGGTGTTGAGTTCAAATGGTGATGGATTATTTTGGTTAATTGTGAAGATAATTGATTGTATATAACTATATCATAGGAGAGTTTATATGAATTTTCGATAACACTTCTCTTGTTTGTTCATCAACCAAGTGAAGTAAAATTATACACATTTGAATTATTACTAATTTTCATCCTTGGTTTATAGTGAGAGATTGCTAGACAAGATTGTAAAAACCAATTAGTTCTCATTAATTTCTTCATTTGCCAGTTGGTGGGTTAAATCTGAAAGTTATATTCTTTTTCCGTCTTTATTAACTGTTAAAGGGCAATTTCAACTTCTAACTTGAATTGAGTTTCCAACTGCAATTCTAACTTCTGTGTCAATATGTACATGACCATGCCTCAACACTTGTGCATTCATTTATGTGCCTATATGCTGTGTGTGGATTATTGTATTACCAAATGATTTAATGAAGAAGAATAAAGCTTCTGTGATTATTAACAATTACTAATTCTAAGATATCTTTTAGATGGATAAAAGCATTAAGAAGAATATCCCATAAAATTATCATGAATAGAAATTTTTTTGTATCCGTTAAATGTAGACAAACATTCCCCTTTATTGACATGTAATATCTCATGTTTTTTTCAGGTGGACATGAGAGCTAGAATTCGAGGAAACAAAGGTTATTAAGTGCATGGGAATGCTTGAATGACCCTTCCTGCAGGATGGAACCTGGATATAGAAGATGATTGCCTTCTTAGCTTTACCTTTCCCATAGCAGTAGAAACACACCCTACCTTGTACTCAAGGGTTTTTGTTGCTTAGGTGATTGCTGGATAATGATCATGTAGATCCCTTTCTTTTTGTTTTTGGGTTTGCTTTTCCAAGTTCTTCCTGACTACTGAGACATGTATGATGATAATATCATTTTTATTTTTTTTGAGAAAGAGAATATCATTGATTAGAACGACACGTCAGTTGCTTGGATTGTGCCCTGTTTATGTCATTTTGAACTATGCTCATGCTCTTCTAAAATACTAGAAATTGAGCAAGTTTGATGACTGATTTTGATCTGCGTTATAAAGAATTTAGCTTAGTGGAATCCTTTGTAAGAACCCATTTTATATTACCAATCCAATCATTTCACAGCATTTTGGCGTGATATTCCAGTGATTGAGGATGACATTGGCCATGGCCCATGCTAGAGTTGACAGCACATAATAAGCATTGGATTCTACTATAGTTAGATTCCAAACCAGCTAAAGTTGGATAAGTAGTCAATACTAGGTATTTTAAATTTTTTAAAAACACGGCACTATCGCGTTTTTAAACGCTGGTACGCTTGCTGCTAATATCCAATAAGGTAAAATCCCACAGAATTTCAACAATTCAAGGAACTATAGAGTGCTATCTTCCATTTTCAGTTATATCCATATATTTATTTCACACTTGGCAACACATAAATGGTGCAGATTTCAGCTCCTCTAACTTCAAGAAACCCCCAAAAGAAGGGCTTCCAAGTGAAGATATCTTGCAAGAAATTCTAAACTACCAGTTGCTTGGTTAACACAGATAAGAAAAAAGTACTCTTAAATTATCGTTTTGTTTGCTTTTCTGGGTAAGAAAGAGTTCTTTGATGGAGACTCAGATAGCTATGTTAACCAAGAATGTCTCTATTGTGAGACCGTCCCCATGGCCCCCAGAAGAGGATAAAAAGAAAGTACCGCGTACCTTTATTCTTTTTTTCTTGAACTGAATATAAAGTTCATTTATCCATGGATAAAAAGAAATAATACGGTACAAGAAAAAAAAAAAAACAGAGAAATGAAGATCAGATGAGGAATGGACGTTAGAGATAAATTGCAAGAAAAAAACACAAAGAGAGAAAGATAAAGAGATAGGATTTATA
This sequence comes from Populus alba, assembly GCF_005239225.2. Lineage (NCBI taxonomy): Eukaryota > Viridiplantae > Streptophyta > Magnoliopsida > Malpighiales > Salicaceae > Populus > Populus alba. The sequence goes on along the minus strand of NC_133293.1, from coordinate 21,615,316 downwards.
TATATATATATATTAAATGCTCATTTTCCTTCTCATGGCTGATATTACAAAACTCCTATACTCCTCCTTCCTTCTCAAATCCTCTCTGTCTTTCTTGGAATTAGCGATGTTCTTTCATTTGGGCTCTTGTTTTTCTTTGGTTTCTCGTCTATAGTTGTTGCTGGGAAGACATTTTTTTTGTTCTTGAAAGAAAGAGAGATATAGAAGGATCGAAATGGCTGTGTCCTTGGCTTTTGCCAATCTTGCATTTCAGTTTAATAATGTTAAAGTTGTTGAAAATCCCTTGTGTTTTGGCTTGGCTCCTACACAACTTCCTTATTTATGCAAGGAAAGAAGAAGGTATGCCCACTTTCAGCCATTGTTTCCTGTTTTTAAGTTTTCTTGTAATAAAGTTTTGAGTAATATATATATATATATATTACTCATATATATATTTTACTTGTTTATAGTCTGTGACTCTGAATTTGACTGCTTCAGCTTGAACGCTCAAGTTTCAATCTTTTGTGAACAAAGATCTTGGGATTATCTCTATGGTTCTGTTGGTTTGATTAAGAACTTGAGTGTTGAAAACAGCAACAACCCATTTAAATGTGACTGATTTCCTTCATTTTTGTTGGATAATTTTCTCTCCATGTCAAGCTCTTTAAGTTTTCTAGTGGTTTAAGGAATGGCCAGAGCCAACTCCTGAATCCCCTATTACTAATAACAGTGGCAGCTAGATTTGCCCTTTTCATGTTTCTAACAAAACCTCCACACTTGAAAATTACTACTCATTACACAATTTCACTTCTTGTATCAATCTCCTAATGGCTCATTAACTTGGATTAGTTGCTAAACCTTTTGCTATCAATAGAATGGTAAAAGGAATAGCTGACTAAGAACTCATCAGCTACAAAGATAGCTGCTAAACGTTGTCATGATTTTGTATAAAAATACATCTTTACTTCATCATCCTTTGTTGTCACGGTACTTTCTCCTAATTATATACATGATTGTTGCCAGATTGCCATCTTCCAGGACAATAATCATTCCAGGAGCTTCATCGGCTCCAACCATTGAGGTGTGGAGCAGCTCTTGCTGTTTTATGGGATTTGAGAGCATAAGAACTAGCGAATTACTTTGTCTCCTGAACTGATGAAATGGTGTGTTAAACAGGATGGAAGTCAAAATGACACTGATGCAATTCCAACTCCCAAAGTTATAATTGACCAAGACGCCGATCCAGATGCGACCGTGGTGGAGATAACCTTCGGAGACCGCCTTGGTGCTCTTCTGGATACGGTATGGAGTCATGTACTTGCTGAGATAGTCATGAGATTTGTCTTTCTTTTGCTGTTGACATATTTGTTTAGGATCTTCAGATTTTTCTGATTATGAAACTTTTAGTTCTGAATTACTCATCATTGCCTTCTGGTTAGCATACACAGACTATTGTGAGCAAACTATGATTAAATGCCTTACAGATGAACGCGCTTAAAAACCTAGGGCTGAATGTTGTCAAGGCTAATGTCTTTTTGGATTCTTCTGGGAAGCACAACACATTTTCCATCACTAAAGCGTAAGTTACATCCTATATGTTATGTTCACTTGCTTACAAAAGAAGAATTTTTTTTTTTATTTTATCAACGTGTTCTCTTTTATATGCTTAACTTGATATTCGTCAGGATCAAATCCATGGCTCGTGCAAACGAGTTTCTGACTTTGTATTCTTTTTGTTCGATGAGCCATATGATTCTGTTATTGCAATAGCTTTTTAGCAGCAAATCTGACTGCCCCTTGCTATGAGCTTTTCTTCAGTAGTACTGGTCGAAAAGTTGATGACCCAGAACTGCTCGAGGCCATTCGTTTGACAATCATAAACAATTTGCTTCAGTATCACCCGGTAATCATTTTTGGATGTCCTTTTCTTCTCTTTAGGTATCTTTAAAGAATTACTCTTGTGAGATGCGCATCTCCTTATATGCTTAACTTAATGACTGTCAAACAGGAATCAAGTTCTCAGTTAGCAATGGGGATTGCCTTTGGAGTAGAGCCACCGAAACAGGTTTCACTTTGTTCATTCCATCTTAATATGTTATTAACTTCTGAAGTTGTTGTTGGCTTTACTCTATAGTTAAATATTGTCCGGCAAACTCCAAGAGTTGGGGTAAGGGTGTCATAGCTTCGTGGCACAGATGCTATTTGTAGTTGTATTTACCCTTGTCCTCAACTTTCTGTTTCCTCATGAAGAAACTGATGCCATTAGGGATGAACGATTCGTCTATGAATTATTTAGAGAAGATTTAAGCCCTAAATTATAAGTCATAGCTCAAAATTTCTGTTATTCTGCTTCTGCAATTCCTCAGGTTGATGTGGATATAGCAACGCATGTAAAAGTCAAAGATGATAGTCCTGACCGAAGGTAACTTCTGCTTTGATTTCTTATTGAGATATGACGGGCTTTTTCCATCCTGAAAACCCCTATTACTGCAACAATAACGATGTAAATACACGTTTTTCTCACAGCCATGCTCCTGAAAATCCTTTCAAGTTTTTATTATGAATTGCTTTGTACAAGCTGGAAAACACTTGTCTCCTTAAAGAACAATACTTTCTGTTTTTAGTGTTCAGCATGTGAACAGCAATTGCTAAAGGGTCGACTGTATTTCTGTGGCAGCTTGCTTCTTGTGGAGGCAGCTGATCGCCCAGGATTGTTGGTGGATCTTGTAAAGGCTATCACTGACATCAATATTGCTGTTGAATCAGGAGAATTTGACACTGAGGTGATTATTTATCTGCATACATCTGCACCTCTGGATTTCCTTTCCTTTCCTCTGTATCTTTCTCTTAATTCGCAACACAAATAAGCCTTGGCATTACAGCCACACTGATATTGCTTACTTTGGCATCTAGGGGTTGTTGGCCAAGGCAAAATTTCATGTCAGCTACAAGGGTAAAGCCATCAGCAAGCCTCTTCAACTGGTAAGAAATATCGAAGCCTAAAACCTACAACTAGTCTGTCGTTGACGCTACCCTCGTGTTCTCGTTATGAACGTGTTGCTTCATCAACTTTGGCAGGTTCTTGCTAACAGTTTGCGATATTTCTTGAGGCGACCATCGACCGAGGAGGGAAGTTTTTGAGCCGTGCTAGAAAATGACCAGATTCATGATCATATACTCGACGAAGATCGTAATTTAATCTCCACAGGGGAAATGTAGAAACAAATGTCACATTAATCTGCATATAGCTATCACACTGGTCGCACTTAAACTATGGACAATGAATCATTAGTCTTACCACAGTGTCACTGTCTCTTTAAGGAAAAAAAATATATGTATAATGTATGGGGTTTTGTTGCGAAGATCACTGAAAGCAGATGGCAGTTCAGTTACAAGAACATGTAAAGCAAAGCCTAGCCGCGACGCCATGGATCACCTTTATTGTGAAGAAGTAACTGATACCTTGGATTCCCATGAACAGTTTAGCTGAACTGAACAAACCGAAATGTCTGTACTGAATTAAGCTGGTTTGATTCGGTTTGAACCTATATCCGCGCAACCACTACAGATTAGGGTAAGTTATGCCATCAGCCTGGTCGTTGACTAGCAGGGTCATAGAGCAATGCAGGGAAGGCATTTCTTTTCTTTCGCAAGTCTAAGACCCAACAATAAAATCATGGTGGTTTTGTTTATAGTTATCAAATCTGGCTAGGCTTTTCAAGAGTATGTTTAAAATTATGGTAATGATTGCAATTCAAAATATTTTTTTATTTAAAAATATATTAAAATAATATTTTTTTTATTTTTAAAAATTTATTTTGATATCAACATAAAATATGAAAATATTAAAAAAATAAAAAAAAAATACAATTTATATTGTGTTTCCAAATATGCTCTAAAACAACTTGGTAACTTAATGAACTGGACTTGGTAAGACCGACTTTGTTTTTAAATTGCCTGGGAGATAACTTGGTCAAATTTTAATAACTTGACATGTTAACCCACGACTTAAATGACCAAGTTAAAACTAGAGTGGGATTCATTTAACTATTTTCTTTTAATTTTTGTTCAAAAAATTATCATTTTAGTTTTTAATTTATTATTTTTTTCTTAAATAAATTTGTTCAAAACAATATCATTTTATTGAAAAATACAAGAAACCCCCTGGGTCAATTTACAAACTTGCGGGTTAACTCACCCTCACTTACAACCCTAATCCTTGGACCGGGTCACGACCCAAATGTTCTTGTAAATATGGTTATGACAAATTATCCTTGTTGCGACGATATTTGTGTCCGAACCAAGTGGGGTTCAGATTGTCACGACCTGTCAATGGGTTCGGTCAGAAGAGCCGGAAGGCGGTATTCTTTATGGGTGCGGGCCAGGATAGATGATGGAAGACCAAGCAGCCATATGTGGATAAGAATGGTCCCCAAAAGCTACCAATCTTTCAGGCATGGGTAAAGCTTGCATAGTGGCTTCATTGGACATGATAGTGTTCTGATTTGGAATAATTTTGTGAGATTTTCTTTTATTTCACATTCAATCCAATTATATGATTGGTCTACTCGTCGTGATTTTTTTTCCCAGTAAAAAATAAACTATTGATTATGAAATTGTGCGCTATGGATCTGGCCAACTGATCATGAATGATTGCTTGAGGAACAGTCATCTCTTTCAATATCTGGAGGCTTAGCAGTTGAAATAGACAATGACGTATGTGAAATGGTCCCAAACAAAATCTCCATAGAAATGAGAGATATGGATAACACCCCCCCATGCCTTCTTGCTCTGAATATATATATAATGTTCCTATGCCTTATATATGATGCACGAACCATCCACATTGTTTGGAGCTTGGCAAAGACAGAGAGATGTCTTCTGGGACGTTTGCCAGAGGTGCACACACCATGAATTCCATGTTTTTCATGTAAGGCCTCCAGCTTTCTTTCTTTCCCTTTTCTTTTCAAAGCTTGTAGTGTATATTGAACCGGCCGGTTCGATAGTTTGAGTCGATGGTAAATCAGATCCATGGAATAAACTTCTTGGAAAAACAAGTGTTTGTATGTAGCTATAACTTATGGCTAGATCATTAACGTTTTGGTCTGATTCTTATTGATCAATATTACTATATCTTTGTGAAAACATATATAGGCCAATGATTCGAAAAACCTACCACAAGAAAAGTTCTGCTGGCACAATATGTGAGACAATGAAGGTGGATGCTGAGGAAGTGAGGAACAATAAGAGCCACGTGGGAGAGACTGACAGCAATTGTTGGGTTCCACATGAGAGGACTGGAATTTATTATCCAAAGGGCCAAGAGAAGGTGGTGGACGGCGTACCTCCAGCAGCCGGAAAGGATGTTGATGTGGTCAATTGGTTTTCACACCATGGGGAATATTGAGCATATTTTATTGTTCTAATATTTAAAGCTTATATATGAAACCCGATTCTTGTATTCGGATTAAATCCGAAAATCACAGAGAATGTGTGCTTAGCATTATGAAAAAATTGAGAGCAGTGCTTTAACCATTCTATATTTATAGTTATTATTTTAACATTTACAAAATGACGCATCCCACAGTCATAATGAGACAAAGACAGAGAAGTTTGTCTTTGGGATCATTTTAGAGAGAATTCTGCACTGGGAGACACGTTCTTATTGTTCCCATCTTTTCTATTTAGAAATAGGATCTAAACGCTACCAAAGCTATTCACAACTTCAGCAAACACGGCCCGGCATGGTATATATAGCTTCAATATATAACTCATTTCAATACTTGTATTGCGAATTTGTACCATCAAGTTCTTGTTAAAAAAAAAAACTGCAGAAGCGTAGAGAGGCATTGTTGAAGAGGAATACTTACTGTGAGAGTTATTGCTCAGGCATCGAACCTTCTCTAACCCAGGAGGCTAGGAATTGTACCTTTCTATCTGTAGATTACAGATTTTGGTGTTGCAGAACTAGAGAGAAAGATATTGACTGCTATACTGGATATGTCAGTGAGCTTGTTTTCCTTGTTTTAGACTTGCGTTGGAGAGCATTAACTGATGAAATGATCTTCACAAAAACGCTCTAAACATGTGAAAAGGGTCCTCGTTTATGCCTGGGAGAGCTCTAACATCTGTTTTCTGGGGAATAGTTGCTGATCGCTATGGTCGAAAACTACGTTGTTAGTGACCTCTACATTTCAAGTCATGTTGTTACCATTATTATCTTAGGATTTTCTATTTCAAGAATCTCATTTTTTCTTCTTCTTGATTACTGACCGGTCTCAGGGTCATTTTCAAAACACTCTTCGGCCTTGGTGTAAACTAGACAGAGCATGGTTTCCATATCACTCAAACGCCATGATCATATGCAAGCATGTATATGGGCCACCCATTGAAACCTTCTGGGCCACCATTTCCATTATAGATCATTATTAAAAAGGGCTCAGGAATGTGCTCTAAACTACACAGAGCTTGGTTACGTTGATGTTTCTATTCTCTGTTAGTGCTAAATATTCAAGCATGCATATGATAAACATTAATAATGATTTACTGCGCGGATTTCATTTCATGAGCTTGCATATCAGCATTTTACAATTTTCAGGTCAAAAGTGGGCCATGGTGACCTTTAAAACTGGAGAGAGACCACCAAGATCTTGGGCCTTTTTTCAAGTCTTGCGGGCCTCCATTTTGGACGAACTAAAAAAACCCAACACACCTATTTAACCCATTTACCCACGGGTTGATCATGCCGACTTGCGCAGCCGGAACTTATAACTAACAGATATGTTATTTTGCTTACTGAATACAATTGTTTTCCTGTGTAGAGTGAATCACAGTTTGGAATCTGACAACATTATCGAGATTTTATGATCTCTGCTTTCTAGTTTGTGCCTGCTGCTTGCAAGTTTGTTGGATTTTAACAGAATAAAATGCAAAGGCTAGCAATTATCATACCTCTTCTGAAAACTTCACACCTTTATTGATCATACCAGTGCTTATTTAAACAACAAAAGAAAAGCTTAAATGCAAGTAACAAGCAGCACAATCAGCTGCTGTTACGTAACAGAATTGAAATAAAGATAATGACTAAATAAAAAGGTTTATATCAATCCTAACAGAACTTGACAAATTCAAAACAACAAGTGTTTTATTAAATCTAAAACTTATATCAGCTTCTACATCAGCAGATTCAACATCAGCAGCTTCTGAGGCATCAATTCAACAAAGTTCCTTGTCCCCAAGACTCGGTTGTTTTCTTGGCATGCAATCTACAGAGAAAATAACAAAACTTCCACCATTACAAGAAATTCCATGTCAAGAATAATAGAAAAATCATTCCCATTTGCATCTAATCCGGTGAGCGTGCCGGAATTCCCAGGTCAGAACCAGTGTTTTATTAGGTCTCCTCAGTATATACCTCTCCACCAACATATAGCACCCAAATTCCTTCCATTCCTTTGCTTCTCCTTCAAATCTCTCCACTCCCTTCACCTTGTCTTTCCCTCTAACCCAACCGAAGCTTTCTTGATCCCTAATGATCTTCTCAATGATTACTCTGTCCAAACCAACAGATGGTACTGCTTCTCCCTCCTTGTCTAACCCCTCAAACCATTTTATCCTATCAATGACCTTTGCATTTTGACAATTCTCCATCCCAAAGACATAAACCACTTCAGTTTCAACATCTACATCAAATGCAATAGAATCACCCGCGGTACTATTATCATTACAATTGCTGCAAGAGAAAATCCTGACCCATTGTTGTTTAAGAGTCATTTCATAGAACCTTGACCTTGTCACCTGATTTGGCAATGCCACGTTCTTTTCCTTGATAAACATGAAAGGGCAATACCATTTACCAACGACAACAGCATCAGAACTCCCACGAGACAAAGGGAAATCGAATTCCGGAAGGCATCCTCGCAGCGAATGGTCAAGGCCAGAAACATCATCTAACTGGAAATTAATTACTCCTCTTTATTTCAGAAGACATACGGTGAAGGCTTTGTAAGCGTTTAGGATCATGACCATCCGAGGCAAGAGACTTGAACCGAAAACCAGAGCCCCCTCTTGTAATGTAGAACTGTTGATGTTTATTGGAAGCATCTAATGGTTTTGGTCCCACGTCGTGAATAACTTCGCAGGAAAAACAGAACTTATAGCCGCTCTTCGCCCCACAAGATGTGTAAGCAAGCCTACAGAATTAATTAAGCCAAATTAGTGACTTGTTTATATTTTTCTGAATAACTAATCAAACCCATCATGATTCAATATTTAAGACAAAAACAAGATTCTACACATAAGCTAGCTAAAGGGGTTAGAATAGGTTCGGTGCCTTATCATAATTATATATATGTGCCTTGATAAAAAGAAAGAAATTTGCCTACCCTCTTTGGCATCCAAAACCCGAATTTAGGATGTAGTAAACACCAGCGGATAATGGCTTGTTTATAACTGGGATGGGCTGAATATAGATCCAGGAATTCATATTACATGCTTCCAGTACGGTGTTTTGCGGGAGTGGCAAGCCTGTAGTGATGTCAAACGACAGACAGGATCCAAAAATAGGGCATCTAAACCCAAAACAGTGTTTAAAATCGTTTTCAATATCTTGAATGACCAAGATACCGGTATCCGGACCATCTGGGGGAGGCAGTGAAAGAGCTGACCGATCTTTCTGATACATGGACAGCCGCCTTGTCACGTACATCCTGTAGATTCACGATCAGTTAATATGTGCTTCTTTCAAAATTAAGAAGAAATATTAGAAAGAGCAATATTAAGGAAGAATCCAAGTCCTTTTCTTTTAAAATATTTAAATATAATAGGAAGAAGAGGGTATATATAGCGTACATGGTTCAGCCTGTCTATCTCCGTTTTGATTGGATTGGCACAAGAAACAAACCAAGAGATAGAGTTTAAATTGGCTTTTGATTATCTATAAATAAATCATTAATCATTATCAACATTTGATTTGAAACCTTTAGTCTTTGAATTATCCGTTTACTAGTTTTTCTTTCTTACTAATTAACAAAGACCCCCTAAATTTTATTGTAAATCGCGTCATTATTAATCATAAATTAAACATTATATATCATATATTATATTATACTGAGAAAATAAAACAATATGTTGTTTTGTAGTTAAGAAAACATTGATCACAAACTCTTAACAAACTCACAAAATATATATTCTTATTTCAAAAAAAAAAAGATCATTAAAAAAGAATCAAACTTTTTTTATATATAAATATAATAAAAAAAGAAGATTATATATATTCTTATTAGCTTCAAGTGTGCATGGTTCAACTCGTCTCAATATTATGTTTTGGTTAGAATACTGGCCTGATAAATAAGGAACAACCCGAGTCTTTTATTTCAAAAATATATAAATGTAAGAGGAGGAGGAAGAGTGTAGAGTGTATATATAGCTAGTGTGCATGCATGTTTCAGCTTATCTAAATATTATTCTGTTTTGATTGGATTGGCTTAAAAAATAAGAATAGAATTTAAATTTGTTGATTATCAATAAATAAATAAAGCATTAATTGCCCGTCTCTTATTTTGACATTTTCTTACTTTTTATATAGGAATTTAATTAGAATTAATTTCTTGAATATTGGGTTCCTACTTAATTTTCCTGTATAATTTGAGTGCAGCCGGAAAATATTTTGTTAAAAATAAAAGCCCAAGAACCAGGGCCTCTATATATATCTTCTTTTTTATATAGCAACATGTCGCTTATTGTTATTGATTTGAGCCTTCAAGTGATCGAAAAATCAGACAACCGTTTTCTAGGGATACAAACCCATTTTGACCCATTTTCTTAGCCAAAATACCCTATGAACATAATAAGGACTTCAAAAAATCCATTTTTGGCATTAAGTCAAAATTTAAACAGTTATAAACAAAAACCAACTCGATTCAAAAATAAATTCCACACCCAAATCTAATTTTTTGGACAAAATAAATTAAAAAAAAACCTGAATAAATTTTTTTATTGTCAAATAAAACCTAATGACAACAAAAATAACAAGTCTAGTCACCAAAAAAAGTAAACGTTTATAAACTTTCTCTCCTCTCCACCGTAATTCAATAACTCTCTCTTCTTTTCCTCTTTTCTCTCAAGTCCAGAGACCATTCATGAAAAAAATTAAGTTTTGGACTAAAATGTAAAACCCTTATAAAAAAGGGATTATATTTGAAAAAAAACTAGGAAAAAAGACTTTGAGGGACTAAAAATGCTAAAAGCACGCCTTCACTACAATATAAAAAAAAAACAGTCTAGAACTTTGTTCAATTAACAAATCTGGTCCTTGGATTTTCAATTGTGCCCAATCAAGAAAATTGAACTTGAATTTTCCGAACCATGTATATCAATTTAATGAAAAAAACCTTCTTTGAACATCATGAAAAATTAGTGCAAAGTTAATCAGGACAAATTATCCATCTAAACCTTGAAAAAACCAAGTTTGGAAGGATCAAATCGGAAAAAAATCAAATAACAAAAAAATAATAATGGACAAAAAAAACTCATGACAATAATTTTGCGCTTGGATGAACAGTAAAATCTGCAACTATTCTAGTTATTATATATATATAATTAGAATTGTGATTGTGATGGGCAAAGTAGCATTTTTATGACCAGTACTGAAGCAAATAATATATATGCACACACGGTTTTCCATTTTGGAAATTATCAATGCACGATCGTAGTAGGCTTTCAAAACATACAAGGTTTGCTCCTTTTTAAAAAAAAATAAAATCTAAAACAGTATTATTTTGTAAAAAGGCAAGAAAATATAAAGGAGAAAGAACAGGTTGTCTCTTGACCGAACTCCAGATTAAAAGGCCACCTAATTGATATACCGGGCCAAGCTGAGTGAGGTCCAGATCCTCTGGCTATAGTTTTACGGTGACGAACAAACATAAAATTAAACATATCATTAAAAAAAAACAGAGAGGTGGACTAACAAATCTTTGTACGGTGCCTTGCAGATCAGATCTGTAACAAATCCCTGCAATTACATGCCAAAAAGTTGTAACGGCTCAAAAAGCAAAACTTGAACCACTGTACGCCGTGTGAGGTGGACTAACACCGTACGCAATGGCAGCACTCGCCACCCCACCACGTACGTACGATACGAGATTTATTTGTGCTGGGATATTTATTTGTGCAAGAAAACCAAAAAATAATTGTCGGTAGTGTGCGTGCTGTAAAGTTCACTCCTGCAAACACCATATCCCAGCGCAAAGTTCACAAAAGAATTGTCATCACTTTCAAATGACATTTATGTACCTTCATATTGCTTCTTTCCTGCTTGTTTTTGTTTTCTTGAATTTGTTGTCTGTGCTCTTCTGTTTTCTGAGTGTTGGGAACTTCGTTATTGGTGCTCTGAGTGTTCTGAGTGTTGGGAATTTCTGATTCCTTTATTCAAAAATTGTATGATGCTATTGTTTAGTTTCTTAAATGAAGTACTTTTCGACCCTGCTTTTCATGATTGCAGACGTGCTACCTGGTTTACGGCAAGGGCAAGAAAAGATGTCTAAAAGTGATCCATCTTCTTCCATCTTCATGGAGGATGAAGAGGTGTGTTGTGGTTTTATACATGGAGAATTTTAAAAAGGTTGCTATGCTGGGGAATTTACATGCCCGAAAATATATAGATACCCAGCATGCTGCAGCAGTGCATATTTTACTTAAACTTTCAATGCCTTGGTTTTTTATTCTTTTTATCATCTGTTTCATAGGTAGAGGTAAAAACAAAGATAAAGAAGGCATACTGCCCCCCGCAAATTGTTGAAGGAAATCCTTGTCTGGAATACATTAAACACATTAAATGGTCTTCTATCTCCTAGCTGGATCTAGACAAGGAGTAGGTCTAGGGCTTTTTCATCTAAAACCAGCAAGATTCTCAATCTCTAGCCGCCCCCTTTATTTTCTCTGTTAACTAAAAAAGACAAGACCTTTCCATTTCTTCACATCAGCAGCAACCAGCAACAATGGAAGAGAATGACCAAACCCCTCCATCTGAAGAGATGCGATCCCTCACTGTCACCCCTTCAGCTTCATCCTCATCAAATCCCACTACACCCCAGTAATTATTTTCTCTCTATATATATCTTTTCTTCCGATGAAAATTTTAATTGGTTTGCGTAAAGTTGTGATCTTTTTTGGATTTTGTTGATGGGCTTTGATTTCCAGGTTGTTAAGTTTAGAGGAAAAGTTTCAGCTTGTGAGAAGCGTTGGTGAAGAATGTATTCAAGAAGATGAACCACGTCATCTTCTTGAGAAAAAACCACTACCCATTTGCTATGATGGTTTTGAACCTTCTGGGATGCACATTGCTCAGGTATATTCTTTTTTGTTGTTTCAGTCCAGTTTTTCTTTTGCTCCTCGTGTATTTTGTTGTTAGTGATGAAAATTTAGTCTACTTGGTTAGTCTTTATTGATGATTCTGAGGCTTTAAGGTTACATCTTCTTGGAAGAGTTATCAAATTCAGATGTTGATTAATAACCTGTGAAGTAGTATTGATTTCAATTTTTAGTTTTACTTTGTCAGCCTGGAGGCATTTGCTATTGATTGTGCCTCGGTACCTTAACTTCGCATAGATTTTGTCGTTAAGACAAAAACAAAATTCTATACATAACCCCGAGGGGTTAGACTACGTTCGATGCCTTCTTAGCCTGCTCACCCTTTCCTTTGAACCTGAACTGGTCGAGAGAGATGAACCCGCACCACATTTTCTAACTTTCGAACCGACCTGAGTGCAAATAAATATAACGTAAGCTGCATATATATATATATATATATATATAGTGAAAGAGCTGGCCGATTTTTCTGATACATATACAGCCGCCTTGTCACGTGCATCCTGTAAATTCACGATCAGTTAATTTGTGCTTATTTCAAAACAAAAAAAAAAGAAGAAATATTAGAAAGAGCATTAAGGAAGAATCCAAGTTTTTTTCTTTTTAAGTATATAAATATAATAGGAAGAAGAGGGTATATATAGTGTCAAATATTAAATATATTAGAAAGAGCATTAAGGAATAATTTATTTTGTCAAACACAAGAAAACGTTAGCCTTTAGGTAAAGATAAAGTAATAGCTCAAGTAATTCTTTTGTACCTTAACACCAAAAATGCACACAAAAATTACAAGAGGAAAATGTACTGTTGGTCTTGTACCCTTCTCTTTTCTCCTCTACGCTTTGCTAAAATTACCAGAGAAACACCAGCAATGAAAACCATTAAAACCTCATTCAAGTACTTGAAGGCAGAGGTGACATATTCTTGCTCTGGATGCACATAATCGATCAATTTCACCAAAAAATTTTAAATACAATCCTCAAAACATAACTATTTCAGTTCATCATTTTTCAACAAGTAGTCTTACACAAGGCTTACTTGTGTGCCTCTATCAATCCTCGTGGTTATTTCTTGCAATCAATCAAACAATTAATACAAACACTAGTAAAATTAAAGAACGGGCACACAAATTTTATGGCAATATTATGGTCAAATACATGTCAAAAGTGATGGCAGAGGTTGCCACCATTGTTATTTCAATTATACTTATTATTTTTTTTGCACATTCCGGAATATATAGGGTTAAAGATGTTAAAAAAACCCTATGAATCATCCTATGATATTATTATTTTTTGAGCTTTTATATGTCTGAGTTTTATTCAGCTTTTATAATGGTATTATGTGAATCAATGTTTGGCTTTCTTATTATGATGAGAGTAAGTATTGAATTGTTTGTTCAATACTTGTAGGAAAATTTTACCATCAAGTGTTTGTTAAAAAAAAATATTAAATTAAAAGTTTTGTGGCATGCATAATGTTAGATGATGGGTATTCTTGTTGGATCAAGGGGGTTACAAATGTGTTAAAATAATTTAAGTAATACCATCAAGAGAAATTTTTATAGAATGATTCATAGGGTGTTTTCACATCCTTAACACTATATATTCCGGAACGTGAAAGAAAAATAATAAGCATAGTTGAAATGATAAGGTTGGCAGCCTCCATCACCACTTTTGACACATATTTGACCATAATATTGTTATAAAATTTATGTATCTGACCTTTAATTCCATTAGTGTTTGTATTAATTGATTGATTGTTTGCAATAACTTTTTTTTCATTATAAGATAATTGATTAAAGATGCTAACCATAACTGAATTTAAAAAAAAACTAAATAACCAAAACATGGTTCCAATTGCAATAACAAAAACAAGAGTGTTGTTACTGTGATGTTTAATTATATCACTCAAAGCAATTAATTAAAACCAATGAAGTTGTTGAGAAAACAAATACAAAATAAGCATAAATGTAATTTCGAAACATTTTAACTTGAAAAAAATATTTAAATTAAAGAAAAAAAAATACAAAGTTGAAAATTTTAAATGCATGCACATAAGATTTGTCATCACTATCTATAGAAGAAATTAAAGTTTTAGTGGTTTTAGGGAATTATCAGTATCTGCTAGCTGTTGAAAATTAATGTTTTTATTACTTTTGGCATATATATCTGGAACCAAAACCATTCTGTTCAGATCAATGCACTGAAAGAATTACGACCCTGCAAAGATACCCCCCTTTTGTCTTATGAGTCTCCAAAAAAAAAAACTTTTGGAAAGTTCTGAGCTGAAATATCAAAGAAAAACAATGAATGACCAATTAATTATCAGAAATCGCTAATTATCTGTTAATCCAAGACTCAAGATTACTAACACAGGAAAAATATAAGAAGAACATTTTGAGATAAATCAACCGGGCATCTAACCTGTAGAAATAGCAGCGATGGAAAAAAGAAGCAAAGCAACCAAGAAAATCCCTCTCCCCGCCATCGGAAGAACTTTATAAAATCCCTTTCCCCGCCTTGTCACGTACATCCTGTAAATTCAGCTTATTTCAAAACAAAAAAGAAGAAGAATAAATATTAGAAAGAGCATTAAGGAAGAATCCAAGTTTTTTTCTTTTTAAATATATAAATATAATAGGAAGAAGAGGGTATATATAGTGTCAAATATATAAATATATTAGAAAGAGCATTAAGGAATAATTTATTTTGTCAAACACAAGAAAACGTTAGCTTTAGGTAAAGAAAAAGTAATAGTTAAAGTAATTCTTTCATATCTTAACACCAAAAATACACACAAAGATTACAAGAAAAAAATGTACTGTTGATCCTTTACCCTTCTCTTTTCTCCTTCAAGTACTTGAAGCCAGAAATGACATATTCATGCTCTGGATGCACATAATCGATCAATTTCATCAAAAAATTGTAAAATACAATCCTCAAAACATAACTATTTCAGTTCATATTCTTCTACAAGTAGTCTTACACAAGGCTTACTTGTGTGCCTCATCAATCCTCGTGGGTATTTTTTTTTTAATTTTATTTTGTGGTTTTTTTACTTAAGTTTCAATATATTTTTTTTAATCTAAAATGTTTCAGTATTGTATTTATGTTTTTTTTGCATTTTTTTCTTAACAATTTTTTTCATTTTAATTGCTTAAGTAAACATTATAGTTACGATGCTCTTGCTTCTTTTGTTGTAATTGGATTCATGATTTGATTATTTAGTTTTTTAATTTCTGTTGTGATTAACATTATTAATCAATTGTCTTATAATGAAAAAAAAAATCTTGCAAACAATCAAACAATTAATACAAACACTAGTAAAATTAAAGATCGGGCACACAAATTTTATGACAATATTATGGTCAGATATGTGTCAAAAGTGGTGGCAGAGGCTACCACCATTGTTATTTCAACTATACTTATTATTTTTCTTGCACATTGGTATATATAGGGTTAAAGATGTTAAAAAAACCCTATGAATTATCCTATGATATTTTTATTTTTTGGGCTTTTATATGTTTGAGTTTTATTCAGTATTTATGATGGTAATATGTGAATCAAGTTTTGGCTTTCTTATTATGATAAGAGTAAGTATTGAATTGTTTGTCCAATACTTGTAGGAAAATTGTATCGTCAAGTGTTTGTTAAAAATAAAATACTAAATTAAAAGTTTCGTGGCATGCATAATGTTGGATGATGGGTATTTTTGTCGGATCAAGGAGGTTACAAGTGTGTTAAAATATCTAAAGTAATTCTTTCATACCTTAACATTAAAATGCATGCAAAAATTACTAGAGAGAAATACATTGTTGGTCTTAGACCCTTTTCTTTTCCCTTCTACGTTTTGCTAATGTGTTATGCTTTGAGGATTGTATTTTACAATCTTTTGGTAAAATTGATCAATTTTATACATCCATAGCAATAATATATATATTATCTATGCCTTCAAGTACTTGAATGAGGTTTTAATGGTTTTTATTGCAAGTGTTTCTCTGGAAATTTTAGCAAAACATAGAGAGGAAAAGAGAGGGGTACAAGACCAACAATGTATTTTGTTCCAGTAATTTTTGCATGCATTTTGGTGTTAAGATATGAAAGAATTACTTTAGATATTTTAACACACCCGTAACCCCCTTGATCGAACGAGAACACCCATCATCCAATCATCCAACACTGTGCATGCCATGAAACGTTTAATTTAACAATTTTTTTTTAACAAGCACTTGATAGTACAAATTTTCTACAAGTATTGGACAGACAATTCAATACTTACTCCCATTATAATAACAAAGCCAAAGTTGGATTCATATAGTACCATCATAAAAGCTGAATAAAACCTTAGATACATAAAAGCCCAAAAAATAAAAATATCATGGAATGATTCATAGGGTTTTTTCACATTCTTAACACTATATATTCCGGAATGTGAAAGAAAAATAATAAGCATGGTTGAAATAATAAGGGTGACAGCCTCCACCACCACTTTTGACACATATCTGACTATAATATTGTTATAAAATTTATGTATCCGACCTTTAATTTCATTAGTGTTTGCATTAATTGATTGATTATTTGCAATAATTTTTTTTTCATTGTACGATAACTGATTAACGATGCTAACCATAACTGAATATAAAAAAACTAAATAACCAAAGCATGGTTCCAATTGCAATAACAAGAGTGTTGTCACCGTGATGTTTAATTATATCACTCAAAGCAATTAATTAAAACCAATGAAGCTGTTGAGAAAACAAATGCAAAATAAGAATAAATGTAATATTGAGACATTTTAGATTAAAAAAAAAGTTAAATTAAAAAAAAGAAACTACAAAGCTGAAATTTTTAAATGCATGCACAAAAGATTTGTCTTCTATCTATAGAAGAAATTAAAGTTTTAGTGGTTTTAGGGAATTATCAGTATCGGCTAGCTGTTGAAAATTAATATTTTTATTACTTTTGGCATATATATCTGGAACCAAAACCATTCTGTTCAGATCAATGCGCTGGAAGAATTACGCCCCTGCAAAGATACCCCCCTTTTGTCTTATATGTCTCCAAAAACAAAAACTTTTGGAAAGTTCTGAGCTGAAATACCAAAGAAAAACAATGAATGACCAATTAATTATCAGAAATCGCTAATTATCTGTTAATCCAAGACTCAAGATTACTAACACAGGAAAAATATAAGAAGAACATTTTGAGATAAATCAACCGGGCATCTAACCTGTAGAAATAGCAGCGATGGAAAAAAGAAGCAAAGCAACCAAGAAAATCCCTCTCCCCTCCATCGGAAGAACAAAAACAAAGGAAAGAAAGAACTTTATAAATTAAATTGTAGTTTTGGAGAACAATCATTCTTATAGGGTTTCCCTCCGGGACTCTTGCATGGAAGTTTTGAAGGTTGATGAGTTTAGCTAGATGGATCGCTTCAGCTATCAGACAACCAGGCACACTCTAAATTTGGTTCTTCTTCTTTCTTTTTTTTTCTTTCTTTTTTATGGAAACATCTGGTCAGAATGTGGTGGTTTTGTGCCATTGCCAGACAAAAACTTGAGTGCTTGCATTAGTTTCATGCATGATCTGTAGAATTATTTGACAATCATCCTGGAATTATTTATTTTGTGATCCTTCTGTTCTCAAGTGTCCTCTATCCTAATCAAAACTTTTCATCAAAAAAAGAGCGATGAAGGGGTTTTAATTAAAAATATATATATTTTTTATCTTTATTTCAAATCGTGCTACTATCTTGATTCGTATGATGCTTTAGAAGCTGCAACAGATGATAAATAAAGGAAGGAAAGTCTCTTAAAGAATTGGCCTTAATTTGATGTCCTCCTGCATTGTCCATTGTTTTCTGGCTTTATGACATGGTTTAGAGTATATTTATTTTTATATTTTTAAATAGTTTTTACAACTTACACCCAAAATCCAAAATCTAAGGTGTATGTCGTATCTCATTCCTATTAAGCTATTACTCTTCACTGCTACCTTAATCACAGAAGCCAAGCCAGGACTACTGACAGATTCATTCCTGTAGAACAGCTTTATTTTATGCACTCACTTGTGCATTGTCTCTATTTATAAGTGTGACTATATTTTATATAAAAAAAAATCTAGTAGATATTCTCATTATGGGCTGAAAGCCCTAGAAAACTTGGAGGGCTGGGCTACACAACTGGGGATGATGGTGAAGTTCTGGCAATCACAGGTATCTATAACATTCAGAATTGTATTTGATGACCTTTCAATTCTATAATCATAAAAAAATTCCAAACAAAATAAATTCTTACTGAAACTTGATATAATACTTACGGTTACCATTTTCCCATATTTACAGAGGAAACTCACTGACAAATTGTTCAAATAATAGGTTTCGGCCTTCTTGTCTTTCAACTTTTGCTATATCCATGTGTGGAGAGGATTCTTGGACCGATAACAGGAGGTCGAATTGCTGGGGTAAATACTCAACAAACTATAGCATCTATGCATACTTTCTGCTTCCACCTATTCCTTTGTAACAATCTTTCGTTAAATGCAGGTTATATCCATACAGGATCGCAACCAAAGAGGAGCTGCTAATGGCGTAGCTATGACAACAGTGTCTCTTTTCAAAGCGGTCGGTCCTGCTGGAGGTGGTTCGCTGTAAGTTTTTCTATTGATTATATACCATTTATTTTCCTTAGATTATACCAAAACTGACTCGTTTTCTTTATTATTCTACAATTTTCCCATTGTTATGAATCAACCTGACCTTTTGATGTCCTGGAGCTTGACAGGCGATGTTAAAATGCAGGGGACCAGACTGTTTTCTTCATCCTGAATGTGGTTGAGTTCATTGGAGTGCTGATGACCTTCAAACCTTTCCGAGCACAAAAACAAGACAAACAAAAAAATGGGACCAACTAGTTTTCAAATGTAAACAAGGTTGAATATGTTTTTTTTTTTTTTGGCATGGTATTGATATCAGGACAAGGGTTATTGCATTTACAATCAAAGTTTTTTGACATCGTCTCTGAAGGCTTCATTTCCTTGCGGAGTACACCAATAAGATGACCCCTCAGGTATGGGCTTAGTGGACAACCCCTCCCAAGCCAGATGCGACGCTTTGTTTAGGCTTCCCTTGCTAGGGTTTCAGATAGAAGGGTTGTTCTGGATCGAGAGACCAGTTGGCTCTTCCTGCAGCCAGGCATAAATTAGCAATTCCTCCAATCTCCTTAAACCCGAAAGGCCTAAATGCTGGGCTGACTTCATCGCCCGGGAAATTATGTTCAAAAACAGGGATCCTTAGTCTTGAATATGACTGCGAGGGTTTGCTTTCTTTCTAAGAGTTGGCGGGCGAAGGGTAAATGATTGAATTTAGGAATCCAACATCCTCAGTGGAAGAAGCCAAGTCAATAGCGAAGAGGGGATTGATTGAACAAATGAAGTAGTGCTCGGGGCAGCCCCTTATCGTGAGAGATTAAAGGGTGGCGGGCACTCCATCCACAAAAGGTGAAGGATGGCTTAGGCTAAAAGGGAAAGGGCTTTGGTTGGCCATCGCCCTTTGGTTTGGGCTCTTTCAAGACAACTCCTTCCGTTTGAGACGAGTTGCTGCCTGAGACCGTGGATTTAACTACTCCTCCGTCACCAGCAGGGACCCTTCTTCTGATTAGGCGCCGACACTGATTCATTCCAGTAGGGATTGCTCCTTTACTTTAGGTTTAGGTATCGATGAGGTATTTCCTGTAATTGCAGGGGCTCGATAGCGAAGGAAAATGAGCCCGTGAAGTTCCCCCGAGAGCAAGATTTTGGTGTGTTAATGAGGCAATAGATTGGTGTGTTAACAAATTACCGCAGATCTTAGATGATCCTTTCAGATCGCTTAAAGTTACAGTAGGAAAAACTCAAACACTGGGACTCCTGCTTGGGGAGCCAGATTAGATGAAGCAACATCTTCATCTAATCAAGTTGCTCAAGAGCTCACCCCTGTGCAGGAAGCCTCTCTCAGTGCCGACCCGACGAGTCCCACCCCCCTGGAAGAGTCGGATTTCCCTGGGGACCTGGTACGCTTAAGTTCCTCGCTCCCTTCCCGAACCTCCCCGCTAAAATAAAAATAAAAAAAGAGACAAGGAAAGGATAAGCTTGCATTCTAGAAGCACCACGGACAGCGGAACTCTTACTATTGAACAGTAATTGAATCAAAAGATTGAACAAACAAGACATCAAGATCCCCATCTAGGGTTAATCATTGCTTCGCATCACTTCAAAGAACCTTTTCTTCCAATTATTAACGAGATTGACCAACTTTGTCTTGCTACCATGGATCTTTTAATCCAGTTTGCTTACCCTTCCTTGTCTGGTCACGCTAAGTTCACTTACAAGATGTCCTGGACGCCCCTTTCTTCAAACTTCAAAAAAGGAGATGCATGTAATTACGGATATCATAGCTTCCGGTGCTCCTTACTTCAATAACTAAACCAAGATTTGACTCTGATTTTAGATAGACGCGAAAGCCTTTGGGAAAAAAGACAAGACTATCAATCATTGGTGTTAAGGCTTCTAGTATTAGATAAAGGATAGGAACTTCGCATCTTCTGTCGGTCAACCAAGAGAGTCTACACGCAACCTGCGGCTCCCGACCTGGTTAGTGACGCGAAATATATAATAGAAAGTTTTTTGAAGGAAGTGGGAGTTCGCGGTCAGGTTTACTTTCGATATGGTAGGCGTGACCAGTCACAGTTCCTTTGAGGATCGAGACTGTCGGCAACTTACCCCTCTACCTCAAAGACGGTTTCTTTCTCCCCGCTGCTTCTCCTTGCTCCCTTCCTGCGCTTAGGCCCATTCCTAATCTTATTGCTAAGGCCCGTCAATGGCTGCACCTCCAGCAGAAAGAGCAACTCTTTCCCGTACTGAAGTGAAGGGAGAAGGTTTTCTCTGCTCTTGAGTTTGAAGATCCGGCTTTTGCGCCTTGTTTCGCTCAGCCATTCATTAACAATCCATGATTCGATTCCTTAAACGTTACTATTGTCTGATTAAAGGAGAGATGGCTCTTAGCAGTCTAGTTTTTTCATGTGATGTTTTGGTTGGGGCAAAGCACCGCTCATGAAATAAAGGCAGTTGTTTTCCAATCATTACTGTATATAATTGCGATGGTTAACTATATACAATGGAATAGAGAACCGCAAAGAATGGCTTCCTTTCTTTAGTTTAAGCTGAGAAAAGAGAAACGCGTAGCTGGTCCTAGTTATTAAATCTTTACCACGATAAGAGTCTTCACTCCTTGAAATACAGAAGTTACCCTACGACAAGCTGGAACTAGCCTGGATACTTCAGACCAGACATGTAATCTGCAGATATTAGCTTTTAATTACTATCTCGGAAAAGAAAAGAAAACAATAGAAATAGCAAGGGCAGAAATTCATTTTAAAACTCTCAGAGACTCTTTATATATATATATATATATATATATATATATATATATATATATATAAGGGGCACTAACTAAATAATACATGATGTGCTTTTTTTTTTCTTTTTTTTTTTTTTTTCTTTTTTGTGAATTATCTGAGGGAGCTTGTGCATTCCCTTGTGATGTGTTAGGAACTACTGAAAATCATAAATTAATTCCTTTAAATAGCCCTCATTGTGCATCGCTGTGTGCAAATTAGCTACCTAGACTGGCCAGTTGCACCCTGCTGCATCCTGCAGGTTTCTCTAACTGAGCAATTCATTTTGCTAGTATATCTCCGTGATTGCTAGTGCCGGATTGCACAGTTGACAAACAATATATACAAGCACAATCTTTTGCTTCTCCGTAGGAATAACCAGTGTCTCTTTTGCACAAAGAGAACTCACTCTCAGCACAAAACACATAATGAAAGATGTAATCTATACTTGACAATTGTACTAAAATCGAAATATGAAGTGAGGGAATGTCAGGCTGAAAGAAGCTAGAAAAATATATTGACCATACGAAAAAGAACTAGCTAGCATGGGCAAAATCCCAGGACACTCCAACAGTGAAAATTACATATGAAAATTTCTAACTCAACTTTTCACAGAATAGATACAAAGAAAAAAAACTCATGATGATGAGAAGCAAACTCACAGCAGTAAATGTGACAAGCAGCTGCTTCTAAACGGATCAAGGAGTAAATTATGAGCACAAACCAGAAATCCATCATATCTACAAAACTTCATTTGCTAGAATGGGGCTGATGTTGTCCTGCGAAGCTGATATTTGGGCTCAGGGAGAGGGACACATGGCAACATATTCTCCAGCTCCTGCAAGTTAGAGGAAAACAGATCAAAATAAGATAAAAAATAACATACACATTAGCAATTAACAATAAGAATGAGGGGAAATGTACTTAATACGCAAATGTCTCGTATTCAGTGACAAGATAGACATGTTTTACCATCATCATATAGGCCAATAAACACCAAGAAGATGATATTCGTATACTCAAAGCAAGTATAAACATCCTTTATTCCTTAAATTCAAGGGAGGTGGGAGGAAAGGAAACTAAACTAAAACAGACAGTTCAGCACATGTTATCAATATATCCAATAGAAAGGTAGTTGAACCCGAGGAATAACTGAAAAGAAAACCCCACCCTTAGTTTCCTCAGCCTTTCATTTTCCTCTTCCAGCCGAGAAATTTTATTCTCCAGCTCATTTGTGTATGCTTGCTTCCGCGCTCGTGAACGGGCAGCAGATTCTCGGTTCTTTATCATCCTCTTCTGCCTCCTCTCAACTGTCTTCTCAATCATATCCGGCACACCTCTTTTCCTTGCTGGTGCCTGTGTATCTGATAATGTCCCCATCAGAGGTGGAGGTAAGGCAACCTGGTTCTCTGAGTATGAAACATCCATCATAGAACCAGCCCCCATGTGAAGTGGCTGCAGTGTAGACTGACCTGGCATATAAACCCCCATCATGCTTTGTTGTGGGTGCTGATACTGTGGATGTGATTGGTATTGCAACCATTGACCTTGTTGTTGAAACTGTTGTGCTGCATTTGTATCAACCCCAACAATGGAACCACCATCTTTCTTGTCCATGGATCCTTCATCTACAACTCCTGCTTTTACCAAGAAATCCTCCAAAGTCATCTCTCCAAAAGTAGGCTGCCGCTCCCTAGACTTTATCCCCCTGTCATTTTTGCTTTGTTGGATGTCTTTCCAAACCTCATCAACTGTCTTCTTACTCAGATCACTGGTTAACGATAAGCTTGCCTGACGCTGCAAAGCAGTTTGATTGGCAAATGGTGTGCCCTCCACTTCCAAACCCATAGTCTGGGTAGCCTCCACAGTCCACACGTTTTTGAGAAGTTCGTCAAGATTCATGCTGCTGAGAGGTTTCCCCAAGTCACCCAACTGATTCTGAACCTCATCGAGAGTGAGACTGTACATTGAGTTCTGCCGTGCCAATGGCTGGAGCTGAGATTGTTTATAATGACTACTACCATCACCTTGAGATCCCTTTGTCTGCATTCCCATTCAACAACCTTCACTTAAACATTCCAAATCTAAGAATTAAAAACCCTTAACATAACCCCAAGCTTGTCTAAAAACCACAGTGATCCAATCTTCAAACTCACCCCACAGTCTGACCTGAAAAACCGAGTTACCAATTCAGAAATGTAGCCTATAAATGAATCCTTTACCGAACCAGATTTTAGATTACATTCCCCAGACAGCCAAAAAAAACTCTAATTTGAAGAAATTAAGAATAGTCTATACCATGCAAGACCAGAAATAAAATATCCAAGATTAATTTTCACGAAAACCTAAGACAATAACCTTCATTCAGCATAGTTAACAAAATAAAAGAACAAGTTACAGAAATGGCCAACAAACAAATATGCAGCTTAAATCCCTTGATTATGAGAACAAAACCTTAAGAAAAAAACAGAACAAGAAAACACAGACTACTATTGGAAGAGAAAAAAATAGAAGAAGATTCACCTGAAACCATTACCGTAATTAAAAACAAAATAAAAACCTGCCAAATAAATTAGAGCAGCCAATCCAGTAGAATCCAAAATGGACTGAAATGAGCTAGACAAAATATGTATAACTGTACGCTTTGAGACCAATATACTGATCGAAACAAAGTGAAACAACATACAAACAGGGAGAATTAAAGCTATAATCTTATACATGCAAATGCAAAATCTCAAAGCTTTAGCCTTGATTGACCAAAAACCTTGAAACCTAAATCAAAAATTAATCCACATAATCTCAACATTTCAATAATCCCGGATTAAAAAGTCTGGAGTTTTTGCATGAAACTCAAATCAATTCTAACAAAAAAAGAAAAAAAACAATCTTGCAGATATTTACATAAAATCAAAATCCCTCTTAAAACAAACTCAAAAGGCAGAAAAAATCACACAAATGTAAATGTAAAAAATAACAACTTCCAAATTGGAAGTGCTATAAGAGAAGGGGTTTTTCATTTTTGTGTCATACATCAATAAAGTGAAGTTAAGAGAATGAAAAAAAAATAAAAAAAAAAGTACGTACTTTTGTGATCCAAGAGAGAGTGGAGTGACAGAAGAGAAGTGATTTTTTTGCGTTGCTGTTGATGATTCAGGTGAAAATCAGCTGTTTATTTTGCTTTTACATTTAGAGAGAGAGAACTCTAAATCTACAAATGTCAAAAATAAAACTAAGGTGTTGATTTTTGTTTTTAAAAAAAATATCAAGGAAAATGGTATCATGGGGGAGGGCTTATATGGTAATCTGTGAAACCCCACTTATTCGCTTCAACGAGCCACATGGCACTTTTTTAGTTTATTATTATTTAATTGGTTTCGATTTTGCAGGCCCCATTGGCCCATTGTTTACCTTTTATCTATAGCTGCAAAATCCAGACCAGTCTCGGAGCGGGTCCATCTAGAACCTAACAAATTCAGGGGTGGCTGTATCATCTGAATTTAAAAAAAAATTAAAAATTTGGGTGATTTAATAAAAACTATGGGTTAAATTATTAACCCAATAGACTAGGACATGATTTAATTAACTCGGGTCAATACTAATATTCTTATAATTCCTTAAAAATCATATGAAAAATTTGATGTAACCGGTTGTATTTATATTAATTCTTAGTGATTCAATATAACTCTATTTAAGTCTATATTGTCACTTAGTTTTGACATAAATATTATGTTTTTAAATAATTTTTTTTAAAAAAAAATTACTATTTTATTCTCAAACTAAAATACACACACACACACATATATATATGATTCACTGACTTTGGATGTAAATTTTAAAAAATGGTGATTATATGGTTTCTTAAAAATACTATAAAACTCATGTATATTTAAAGAATTATAGTTTATCATATTTACTATATAATTTCTTGCTACTATTTCAGGACAAAAGAAAAGAAAAGAACAGGAATATATCCTTATATATATATTTTTTTTAAGAATATAAAGATTCACTCCATGTGAATTCCATTAACAAAGCCGATGAAAAATGCAGCAAAAAGCCAGGACTCTGCAGTCTTTGCAATTGTCTGCAAATACGATAGCATTGACATGGTAAAAGAAGAGCTCATGAAGAAGCAAAAGGAGTGACCTCACAAGAACATAACCCAAAAGGTCAAGATTTGGCCACGGCAGGCTTTCCATGGACCCAGAAAACCCTCCAAGCTAAAGAGAGATTTGTCCTCTACTGCATACTCTGCAACTCGTTGGATCATGTTAATATTCTTTCCTTTTCTCTGCGGATTTTCTAACAATTTACCCTCTGTGGGCGCGTGGCACTCATATATTTGCCTGGACAATTTCATTTAAGTCCCTCAACTATATAGAGATCTTCAATCGAGTTTCCAACGTCCTTTTTTGTCTCGATCAGGTACCCGAAGATTCATAAAACCCCCAATTGAATGCCATCGTCGAGGTATCTGTAGATGGATTCTGTTCTAATTAAGAGCTTGTGAAGAGTCTAGGTGGAGGGGGGGACTTGATTAAGAATTTTTTAAGACATGGGAGCTTAGTCGAGACAGGAAAACTAATCAATGACTTAATTGAAATTTGGGTATTGTTTAATGTCTGGTTTTGAAGTTCCCTGCTTCACCTTGTTTTTATCTGAGCCATGCGTGGCACTATCTAGCCCTCTCGGTGCCCCACCTGGCCTTTTTGCACGTAAAGCTTGTAGTTCATCTCATTTCAGGACACTAATACATGCCTTGTGCCATGCCGCGATCTTGGAGCTGTTGTGTATTTTTATGAGTTTTTGGAAATAATTATAAAAAAAATAAAAAAAATTATTACAATTCATAATATTTTCAAAAAAATAAAATTATAAAACTAAATTCTCAATCATATTAATATTAAAAAAAATAAAATTAACAAATATAATTTTAAAAAAATCATAACAAGAAAAAAAAATCATGCAAGGAAACACTGTAGTAATCTATAACATTTCATGAGGAAATCTATAGTTTTAATTTTCAACAAACTCAATATTAAAAATAACAAGATCGATAAAGATAATTTTAAAAAAAATCATAACAAAAAAAATCATGTGGGGAAACATTGTAACAATCTATAATGTTTTAAAGAAAAAAATTACAAAACTAAATTCTCAATCAGCTTAATATGAAAAAAAAAATCAACATAGACAATTCTAGAAAGAAAACATAAAAAAAAAACCATGTGAGGAAACACTATAGCAATTCACAGTGTTTTAAAGAAAAAAACTACAAAGTTAAATTCTCAATCAGCTCAATATTAAAAAAATAAAATTGACAAAAAAAATTCCAAAAAACAACACAAAAAATGAAAAAAAAAGAAAAAGAAGAAGACCATTTTTTTTTAAAAGAAAAAAACAAAACATGTGGGGAAAGTTAAAGGTAAATTCTCAACCAACTCAATATTAAAAAAAATCGACAAAGATAATTTTAAAAAAAAACATGTGGGGAAACACTGTAGCAAAACAAAAACTATGTGAGAAAATATTATAGTAATGCACAATGTTTTTTTTAAAAAAAAAATATGAAGAAAAATTCTCAACAACCTCAATATAAAAAAATTAAATTGATAAAGATCATTTTGAAATAAAAAATAAAAAAAAAAATCATAAGAAGAAAGAAAAAAATCTAAGTAGGAAAACATTATAGCAATCCATAATATTTTTAAGAAAAAAACTACATTACTAAATTTTCAACTAGTTCAATATTAAAAAAAAAAAGACAAAGATAATTTTAAAAAAATACACAAAGATAAAACAGAATAATAATAATAATAAAAAAAGACAATCTTGGAAAAAAAAACAAAAACATGTAAAACCCAAAAAAAAGGAAAAAAATGTGGGGAAAAATTAAAAGAAGAAGAAGAAGACAATCTAAAGGAAAAGAGAAAAAAAAACATGTAAAAAAAAAAAAACAAAACAAAAAATACAAATAAAAAAAGCTACATTATTTTCTCCACCCATTTTAAAGTATTACTTAATTTATCAGCAACACAGGGACTCTACTTGTTAAACGAGACTTATAGCTTATTTGGGACTATCCTTTCTAAAATGTTTTTCTTAAATATATATAAATTTTTTACATTATTATCTTAAACTAAAAAAATTTAAAATCTTCAAAACCGTGGTTGTACTGCAAAGCAAATGATCTTTCAATTAATGAATTAATTTGAAAAACTCAAAATCTAAAATTTAACTTGAGTTGAGTTTTTAATTAAAAAAGATTATGTATGCATCTAGTTAAATCTAATTGATTTATTTAAATCTTTCAGTGATTTAATTTCAATTCAACATGATTAATATATTATTAAAAATAAGATAAAAATAATATTATTTTAATAAAAATATAAAAATATTGATTCCATAACTTATTTATTGATTCAACAAACTAACAACCCATATTTTCTTTCCAGGTCAATCCAAGGATCAAATAAGGAGTTCCAGTTTTTTTTTCCCTCCCGGAAACATTGTTTTTCCCTTGCATATTGCGGTAAAAAGATGGTCATTTTAACGTTTTAGAATACGAGCAAAATTACTACCAAGATGGATTTGGGGTTAGCTACAGTGACTCCTATTAGGGCTCAAAGCCCACGCTAGAAAAATGACCCAGACGCACGCAGGCTTTTTTGTTTTTGTTTTTGTAACCGTGATTGTCTAAGCCGGCCTACGCGCAATCTCGACTAATCCTCCGAGATTCTAAAATTAACAACTATGTAAATTTTCAATAATTTTAAGATTCATAAAACTCGAATTGTTGATTTCTAGAGAATAAACTCGATACCTGACTAATTGAGCTAGAACCTCGAGATTACGTGTAGACATAATTAATTTGCATTCTTCTTTGCCTGCTTATAAAAGTTGAGATTAGAGTATATATCAAGTGCCTGCAACAGTTAATATAATAACACGATCGTGTAGCAGATAGTTCATGTAATATATTGATATTTCCAAAAACACAAGATGATGATTTCATGTGCATCTTTACTTGAGGTGGCGTTGATCGTCCGGTGCTCTTGAAGCAAAGAGATGGCTGGTCGTAACATAACATAGTCCACCAAACAGCTAAGGGGGCGGCGGCGGCCATGGCTCTTGATGTTAATTTAATTTGCTTCTCACGTTTAGGGTGAAGCCCTTAATTTCTGCTTCTTGATTTTAACCAACCTTTGAAATCAAACTAGCTTCCACTCCAAGCAACCTTAGCACGTAAATTACTTTGTTCATAATATAAATGTATACAAGAAATGCTATAACCTCATGAAATGAATGTATGCAAACGTAATTCTAAGTATACCTTATTCAAAATCCAAATTAATATATACGATTGAGAATTAGGAAAGATTGCAAAGAAATTTCTTGTAAAAACACCAAAGTTATTAAACCTAGTCTGATTTAAGATTCAAATCACAAGATCAAAGAAATTAATCCGATTAGATTTAAGTTAATTTAAATTAAGATTTTCTTTAAAAAAAAAAGGGTTAAATTGAGTTTTAACTATGTCAATATTAACCTGTAAAGTTATTTATGTGAATTCTTGCTAATTTATTTTTAAAACATTATCTCAATTAAGTTTATAATTTATTTATCTAGCTAGACTAGGTTTAATAACATTGAATAATATTACTCTAAGGAAGAATTTAGAATTGAAGCTAATAAATGAAGAAAACAGTTTGGAGAATACATAGCAAGACATATATACTTGTCTTCATCATTTATTGAGGAAAAAATGTATGACAAAAAGTATAACATACATTCTATATAAAGTATAGATGTAATTAACATGGATCATGTATTACGAAGATTCAATGTGAATACTTTTACTTAAAATCAATCAATCAATCAATTAATCTAATTGGATAACATAATCCATGGAGGCGCTTTCCATAAATGCAAGCCATCGAAGCTGCAAGCAAGGTCATTTCAGTACAGAAATTTTCAAGTACAGAAGGATCATGCATCATGAAAAAGCCAAACCGATCCCCGTCTCGAATTTCGGCGCAGCAAGCTTTGCTTTTTGTTCTTGCAATCCAATTTAACCCTATAAATGCACCCTCAAACCGTCCCTTCACCTCCATCACCATTACCACCATTTTCAAGATCCTCCAACTCTTTCTCATCTATCTCTGAACTTGAACAAGTGAAACGGTCCTTTTATCAAGCAGAAGATGGCACATACTTTAAGCTCTTGTGTTCTTCTTGCCCTTCTTGTCATGGTCTTTACCTCATATATATTTAGCAATTGCAGAACAACACAATGTCCTAAGTTATGGGGCGAAGCCAGATGGAAGTACTGACTCGACCAAAGCCTTTCTTGCTGCTTGGGCACAAGCATGTAGCTCCATTAGCCCATCTACCATTTATGTCCCGCCAGGCAGGTTCTTTCTACAAAATGTAGAGTTTAAGGGTCCATGCAAGAACAAAGCGATCGTTGTCCGTATAGATGGCACACTTCTAGCTCCGACCGATTATCGGATTATTGGTAATGCTGGAAACTGGATTTTCTTTCAGAATGTTGATGGTGTTACGGTTTCTGGTGGGGTTCTTGATGGACATGGCTCTGGTTTGTGGGATTGCAAGCAATCTGGCAAGAACTGCCCGAGTGGTGCCACGGTATGACGTTCACCATTGTGACCACTCTTTAATTTTTTTCAAGAAAAGCTACACCATATTGCTGCCTTGATCATTCACTTAAGCCCTAATTATCGCAAGAATTAATTAAGAGCATCAAAGTCAAATATTATAGTTAATTAGAGCCTTCATTATGTTTCAAGCAGATATAATTAAATGCGTTAATTAATGTCTATTCCAATTGAAGTTCATTTGTGTGCATGTGCAGACGCTAGGCTTTTCCAATTCAAACAACATAGTGATCAGTGGATTAACTTCATTGAATAGCCAAATGGTCCACATTGTTATCAATGGTTGCAACAGCGTGAAGATTCAAGGGGTTAGGGTTACGGCTTCCGGGAACAGTCCAAACACAGACGGCATTCATGTTCAATTATCGAGCAACATCACAATCTTGAGCTCCAAGATTGGAACCGGCGACGATTGTGTCTCAATCGGTGCCGGCACGACTAACTTGTGGATTGAAAATGTTGTGTGTGGCCCTGGACACGGAATCAGGTAATGAGATTAAATCATTAATTAATTATATACAGTGCTGTTAATATGTGATGGTGCTATATGATGTTGGGGCTTAAATGTGTGGTTTCTTCCTGCAGCATTGGAAGTTTGGGCAAGGACCTTAATGAACCTGGAGTGCAAAATGTGACTGCTAAAACGATTACATTTATTGGCACTCAAAATGGGTTGAGGATCAAGTCTTGGGGGAGGCCTAGCAATGGTTTTGTTAGGAATGTACTTTTCCAGCACGCTGCCATGAACAATGTTCAGAATCCCATTGTTATTGACCAGAACTACTGCCCTGACAACATAAATTGCCCTGGCCAGGCAGGTTGACCCTATGTGTTTATTCTTGTAATTGAGATAATTTGGGTCTAGTCTGGTTAACATGGACTACTTTTATTTGCTAAAATGTGCTTTATGATTTGTTTTGAACAGGCTTCTGGGGTTAAGATTAGTGATGTGATTTACCAAGACATACAGGGAACATCAGCAACACAGGTTGCAGTGAGATTTGACTGCAGTAAAAAGTTCCCATGCACTGGGATCAAAATGGAGGATGTGAAGCTCACTTACAAGAATCAACCAGCTGGCGCATCTTGTAACAATGCTGATGGAACAACTTCAGGTGTCATCCAGCCCAACAGTTGCCTTCAGTAAAATAGTAGTAGAAAAAACAAATTAAAAACTGACTGTGATGCTGCTGCATGATTATGTTATGCAAGCTATGAGGTAGTTTACTACTTGGCCTGTGGTGTTTCTTGGAGCCCGGCCTTGATGATTATGTATGGTGGGAAAAGATTGTTCAAGTTTGTAATTCGTAAAGACCCTTCTCTCGGTTCTTATTTACGATAAATCAAATCCAGGAGGTCGAACTAGTAACCTAAAATTTGATCCGGATTGGGTTTCATTTTGAGCTGTTTTTACATGCATGCTGCATTCGACTTAACTGTTAGTATGGACATGAAATCTCCAGCCTTGGGATTGGCAACCAATAATCCACAGTGGTCAGTCCTCTTTTTCTTTTTCTTTTTTTCGCTGCTATAGTCAAGCAAGGTGTGATGAATCTGTGAGAGTGAGAACTGCCTCCAAGCAGATAGCTGATGAGACCAATCAGAATTCCATAAATCTTTACTCCAATTTTGCTTCTTCTTCAACTCTCGCAATGACAAATTCAGTTGAGAAGTGCAACAAGGCTAGGTTCCTCGACTAGGATTCGAGCCATGGGTGATGACGTGAGACTAAACACACTTGTCACTTGGACTACGGCTCGGCCCTCGAGGGTTAAGCATTTAGTTCGATAAAACTCTTACTTGCGATATTGCGATTTTGCTACATTTCGTCTTTGTTACAGCAAAGCCTTAAATTGTGTGACTGCATTGCTAGAAGGTGAATATGGTGCGATCTATGCTGACCTAGAGGAACCTGAAGCTGACTACAGAATTTCCCCACTACATGATGCTGCTGCCCCTGGTTTTCTACTTGTGTTGAAGTGGTTTGAGTTATTGGATTTGAGAATCTAGTATTCAGAATTACCATATCATAATATGCTTCCTCTTGATTGATTATGCCTTCTACTGCATATGGTATGATGGTCGCCATTGTTTATTTATTTATTCATCATCGGAATATTGGGACTTTTGGCATTGAGATTTGGTAGAATCTGACCTGCGTTACTAGTTACGATGCCAATTGACTTGCTAGGAAGTTTCCTTAAAAGTAAGCAACAACACAGTGGTTAAACAATAGCTGGTGGTCAAAAGCAATACACCGTTGGATATGCAATCGGCATCCAATTGTCAACCATTTTTCACTTAAGTTAACGTAGCATTTTAGGCAACAGGGATTGATTCAGACGGGTAAATTTAGTTACAATCATAGGCACTAGACATTGCGTATTTATACGACAACTATCTGATCCAGCACAAAAACCACTGAAACCTGCCCCCTTGCACCCTGCTGCAGGTTTTCTCAAAGTGTGCAGTGCATTTGCTGGTTTGTGTCATTTTTTTACTGCCAGATTGCATGGTTGTGATAAACAATATATACAAGCACAATCTTCTGCTCTTCTGCAGGAATAAGCACTGTCCCTCGCTCTCACCATAAAACACTTGATAATGTTAGGAATACTTGACAATAGTGTACCAAAACTCAAAAGATGAAGCGGGGCATGTCAGGCTGAAAGAAGCTAGAAAAATATATTTTCCATTCTTTTAAAAAATCTTAGGACACTCGGACAATGAAAATTACAAATGGAAATTTCTAGCTAACTTTTCACAGAATAGATACAAGAGAAAACTCACGATGATGGGAAGCAAACTCACAGCAGTAACCGTGACAAACAGCTGCTTCTTAAGAGGTCAAAGAGTAAATTATGAGCTCAAACCAGAAATGCATTGTATCTACAAAACTTCAACACTGTCGTTTCATTTGCTAGAATGGGGCTGATGTCGTTCTGCGAAGCTGATACTTGGGTTCAGGGAGAGGGATACATGGCAACATATTCTCAAGCTCCTGCAAATTAAAGGACAACAAATCAAAAAAGTAATTAACGATAAGAAAAAGAGGAAAATGTTTTCAACCAACAAATGTCTCACATCCAGCGACAAGAGATGATATTCTTGTACTCAATGAAGTGACTGTGTACATACAAAGTGATGCCAACAATACATAATTATTACCACAAGAAAACGAAGCATAACCTTTTGCTCCACAACAACATCAACATAAACAAGAAGCTCATTCATCAAGAATCCCTTTATTTTATTCTACTTGAATCTAAAGTTTTAGAAAGTAACTAATACTCATCATCTAATTTTCTTTCCCGATCACCTATGGGGGGGCAATCTTCAAAATGTCTTACATGCCTCTAACATGAAACTAGTTAGACTGATCTTCATTTCTCAATCACAACCTACGAGGGGGGAATCTTCAAAATGTCTTACATGCCTCTAACATGAAATTAGTTAGATTGAACTTCATTTCTCAATCACATATAGCTATCCGACAATTTATAACTGATTTAAAATTTATCAAACTGATTTAAGTTCCATTTGCATGTCTGTGATTCAATTAAACCTTTGGTCTTGGCCCCTATTTGGCATTGCGATCCAACCAAGCTTTTGAAAATTTTTTAGCTTCAAATTAATTGTGTTTTTGGATTATTTT
The DNA here is from genome assembly GCF_005239225.2 of Populus alba. NCBI lineage: Eukaryota > Viridiplantae > Streptophyta > Magnoliopsida > Malpighiales > Salicaceae > Populus > Populus alba. Next base: position 21,581,205 of record NC_133293.1, on the reverse strand, counting down.
AATGTACTGATGTAAGAAATAATTTTTTTTTTAAAATATTATTTTGATGTATTTTCAAATAAAAAAACACTATGAAAAACAATTTCTACCACACTCTCAAACATATCCTTGATCACAAAGCAAGTATTAACATCATTCATTCAAATCAAGGTGGAGGAGGAAGGAGAAAAAGAAACTAAAACAGACACACATGTTATCAATATATCCAATAGAAAGGTTGCATCGGAAGGGTAAATGAAAAGAAATCCTCACCCTTAGTTTCCTCAGCCTTCCATTTTCCTCTTCCAGCCGAGAAACTTTGTTCTCCAGCTCGTTTGTGTAAGCCTGCTTTCGTGCCCGTGAACGGGCGGCAGATTCACGGTTCTTTATCATCCTCTTCTGCCTCCTCTCAACTGTTTTCTCAAACATATTTGGCACACCTCTTTTTCTTGCTGGTGTCTGTGTATCTGATAAAGTCCCCATCAAGGGTGGAGGTAACGGCACCAGGTTTTCGGGGTATGAAACATCCATCATAGAACCAGCACCCATTTGAAGTGGCTGTGGCATAGGCTGGCCTGGCATATAAACCCCCATCATGCTTTGTTGTGGATGTTGATACTGTGGTTGTGGTGGGTATTGCACCCATTGACTTTGTTGCAGAAACTGTTGTGCTGCATTTGTATCAACCAAAACAACAGAACCATCATCTTTCTTGTCCACGGATGCTTCAGCTACAACTCCTGCTTTTACCAAGAAATCCTCCAACGTCATCTCTCCAAAAGTAGGCTGCCGCTCCTTAGACTTCATCTCCTCATCACGTTTGCTTTGTTGGATGTCTTTCCAAACCTCATCAACTGTCTTCTTGCTCAGAGCACTAGTTAATGATAGGCTTGCCTGGCGTTGCAGAGCAGTTTGATTGGCGAATGGTGTACCCTCCACTTCCAAAGCCGTAGTCTGTGCAGCCTCCACTGTCCACACGTTTTTTAGAAGTTCATCAAGATTCATGCTGCTTAGGGGTTTCCCCAAGTCACCCAACTGATTTTGAACCTCGTCAAGAGTAAGACTGTACATTGAGTTTTGCCGCACCAATGGCTGGAACTGAGATTGCATATGATGACTCCTGCCATCACCTTGAGATCCCATTGTCTGCGTCCCCATTCAACAACCTTCACCTAAACATTCAAAATCTAAAACTAAAAACCCTTAACACAAAAAACTCTCTAAACCCTAAGTTTTTCTATGAACCACACTGATCCAATCTTCAAACTCACCCCACAATCAGAACCTGGAAAGCAGAGTCAACAATTTAGAAATACAGCATAAGATTATCAGATTACACTCTCCAAACTGCCAAAGAAACTCTGATTTGAAGAAATTATGAATAGAGTTTCAAGGTTTTTATTTATACTGTGCAAGACCAGAACTAAAACATCCAAAAATAATTATCTCAAAAAACCAAACCAATGACCTCCATTCAGCATGGTTAACAAAATCAAAGTAATTGAGTACATAAGCAAGATACAAAAAAACCCCACAAACAAAGATGCAGTATAAATCCCTTGATTAGGAGAACAATTTTTTTAAAAAAAAAAAATTGAGCTAGGAAAACACATACTACTACTAGAGGAGAAAATAACAAGATTCACCTCAAACCATTACCATAGTTAAAAACTAAAAACCCATAAACCCTACCAAATAAATTAGAGCAGCCAACCCACTAGAATCCAAAATGCACTGAAATGAGCTAGTCAAAATATGTATCACTGTGTCTAACACAGCACTTTGAAACCAATAAAGTGATCAAAGCCAAGTGAAACAACATACAAACAGAGAGTTATAGAGCTATAATCTTTTACATGCAAATGCAAAAGCTCAAAGCTTTAGCCTTCATTGACCAAAAACCTTAAAACCCAAATCCCAAATAACAAAATAATCCACATAATCACAACTTTTCAATAACCCCGGATTACTAGGTTTAAAACTTTTGCATGAAACATAATCCAATTCTCGAAAAAAAAAACAATCTTTGAAATATTTACATAAAGTATGAAATCAAAGTCCTCTTAAACCAGACAAAGAAACAAGAAAAAATCCCACAAATGCAAGTGAAAAACAACTACTTTGAAATGAGAAGTGCTATAAAAGCAGGGGTTTTTCATTTTTTGTGTTATATATCAACAAAGTGAAGTAAAGAAAATGAAAGCAACAAAAGGGACTTACTTTGTGATCCAAGAAACAGTGAAGTGATATCAAAGAAAGGAATTTTTGTTGCTGTTGTTGATTTCAGATAAAAATATTATTATGCATTCACGTTTAGAGAGAGAAAGGGGAGAGAGAACTCAAACACCTTAAAATGTCCAAAATTAAAACTAAAGTGTTGATTAAGTGGTCCAATTTTTAGTTTTTTTTAGTATATGGAAATCAGTTACCTGGGGGAGACCTCATGTGATTATCATGGTAAATCCCACTCATTTGCTTCTATAAGACAAGTGGCACTTTTTGGTTTATGATGAATTTAATGATTTTAACATGAATAATATACTTTTTAATTAAAGAGAAAAAAATAATTTTGATGTGCATTCCATGAATACCATTCACTTGTCTAATAAAATAATTTCATACACGAGTAACATCTTACATATCATCAATTTCAGGATAAGTAATTGTATATATAATTTTTTAAAGTGTTATGAAACACAGATTTTTAAAGAAAAATGATTAATAATTACTATGCATGTTTTAATATAAATGAGTTTAAATTTAAAAGATTTTCTTATAATCTATATTAAATAGAAAGTCATGTAAATTCCACTAATATTGCTAGAAAACTCCTTTATTTTGAAAATTTTTTCTCTTTCATTAATTGGTTATAAATACTAGTATTGTTAAATTTAGCACAGTTTGCCAAGATAATTTAATCACTCATAAAATTAGTATCTAGTTCAAGTTAGATTTTAAATTAAACTTGATAGAAATTAACTCAATTAAACTCGGTTGACCTGGTGGAGTAAATTACAATAATGTAAAAACCTTGTTTGACTTTTTTTAATTTGTTTTAAGATAATATCATTTTATTTAATTATTGAAACGATATCATTTATATTAATCTAGAATCTAGATTAACTATTGATTATGTTAATTGAGTTTTAAACTAGATCCTAAGTCGAGTTAGATTTAAACGGTGTTTGAGAGTGTGATAGTGATTACTTTTTAAAATATTTTTTGTTTTGAAATGCATCAAAATAATATTTTTTATTTTTTAAAATTATTTTGGACATCACAATAAAATAATATAATTCTAAACAAAATAAAATAAATTTAGTTGAAACACATAATTTTGACAATTATGATAGCATTTATAAACTAGTGTAACATAGAGAAACAAGAGCTCATGAAGAAACAAAAGGTATGACCTCAGAGGAAAATAACCTAAAAAATAAATAAAAAAAATACCAAGGGAGGCTTTTCATGGACCCAAAAACACTCCAAACCGAAGAGTTTTGTCCTCTACTGTAAAGTCTGGAAGTTTTTGGATCATAATAATATTCTCTCCGCGCTCTCTCGCTGCGGTTTTTCTAAGACAATTTAACCCTCTGCGGGCACGTGGCACTCTAATATCTACATGTAAAAAATTCAAACAAGCCCCCCCAACTCTATAGAGGTTCTCCATTGAGTTTCCTACCATCTTTTTTTTTTTTTTTTGTCTCAATCTGGTTTCAATGTTAATGGAATTTCCAATTGAATCCCATCACCCAAGTTTGTTAACGGATTCCGTCCTCGCACACGCACACACTTATGCTCAAAAACTATGTTATTTTTGTAGATGATTTATTGATATTTTTATTAAGAAATTGTGAAAAGTTTAGATGCACAACTCGTTGAGAATTATTGAAACTTTAGGGACTTGATCGAGACAAAAAGTTGATCATCATGTTAGCTGAAATTTGTTGTGCAGTTTCTTGTTGGCTTGTATTTGGAAGTATGGTTGTTATTATTTAAATGTTTTTTATTTAAAAAAACATGTTAATAATAATTTTTTATTTTTAAAAAATTATTTTTATGATCAGCATATGAAAATAATTTAAAAATATTAAAATTATATTAATTCAAAAAAAAAAAAAATTAAAATTTTTCAGAAGGACTTTTAAAAATTTAAAATATATTAATTCAAAATAATTTTAAAATCACTTCCAAGCACTTCCAAGTTCTCTGCTTCACCGTGTTTTGTCTGTGACATGCGTGGCACTGTGTAGTGAATTATCCCTCTTGTTGTATTTGTATTTAGTGTAATTTTGGCATCGGGTTATGATATTAAAATATAAGTTTTTTTAAAACATAAAAAGTTATAATTTTTTTATAATCAATATTTCGAATTTTAAAAGGATACATGTAAAACCTTGATTAATTAAATATTTTTAAAATTATATTTGGAATAAAACATATTTTCAGCTACACCTCAACACACTACCACGGGGACCCTTTTTTTTCTTCAAAGAAAGCAGTGTTTTCCCTTGCAAGCTGCGATAAAGATATGGGTAAAACTCATTTTGTCTTCTAAGAACTTGGACAAAACAAAAATCATATAATCTTGATAGAGCTCTGATTTTATAAGCAAAAGACAGCGACCATGGAGTTGCATCAGTAACATCATCTGATATATCAGTTCTCATCTCCTTTTTGAAAAGCAATTTGAGGTATGGAAGAACATTGGGAGCACAGGCAAATCTGCTATGTTGATACGCACAAGGTCAAAAGCAATGCGAGTTTACTGAATGCTTATCTCATCAAGTGATGGGATTTTGGGGTATCTTAGGCTGAAGTGAGTGAGAATAAGGCGGTATGCATCAGCAGAATCTCCCGCTCCTATGGCCTCCTTAGTTGTGCTGTCGTTTCTTGCTACAGCCTCCCTAAGCATCCCATCCTCAAAAGTTGCCTGGAAATCAAAATCAATCCTGTTAATTAATCATGCAGTGTTTCTGACTTTCTTTACCAAGTCTGTGAGCTTCAATTGAAGTTTAGCAAAGACGAGGAAAAATTATCCGAATAAGTACATGAGCTAACACTAAAAGTTCTAAAATAGAAGATCATAGACGTGGTGGGTCTGATCCTCATGCAACCTCCTTAAGCTGAATAGCTACCTAATACACCAAGAACGCAATTAACCGAAACCTGAAAAGGAGACACAAAGGTCTCATGGTCTTATTTTCTTCATTTGTAAAATAAAAAAGGATTTTGAAAGGCAACCATGTATATGTCACCACAATCACATGGAAAGCACGCTAAAATTTAAGCCATAAAGAACCCTGGCTTATTATGTGTTCATTCGTAAATTATGGGGCCATAGGTATTTGCCTCGTGTGCAAGAATTGTTGCTCCATGAACTGCTTCTATCAGCTCCAGGCATGGCCTAGTGTCACCAGAGTCCACAAGCTTCCATCCTGGTATCACTTTTTCAGCACTGTTGTTTCTCTCTCTGCTTTCAAGACAATATCAAATGCCTCAGGACAGTGCACAAATGGAGAACTGATTAGTTTCTCCAGCCCTGCTTCACCGAGAACTTTCTTCAAGCTCTTCAGTAAAGAATAAGCCACAACATTGCCAACAGGCTCGTTCAGTTTCTATCTTTTTGAGCAGCCCTGAGAAAAGCTTTCTTCAGAAAATGAAGTCAACCCGGAATTATTTGTAGCTTTATTGTTTATGTCCTCGGTATCACCCTCAAAAGAATTCCAAACCATGGTGTCTCTACAGTCAAGGAACTGCATATTTAGATCTTCAAGGCTTTGATATTCATCAAGAAATCGCTTAAGCTGCATTGGCCCTATAACCAGTATTGGTTCAAGTGGAACTCCCCTTAACAAATCTTGCTAAGGAGCAAGTATTCTTACTAACCCAGCATGATGATCAGCTTGGATACGAGAAATCCAAACACATGTCAGATTTCTCACAGCATTGTCAGCACCCTCCTTCCCATATCTGTACTCAAAAGACAACAATCATAATGTTTGAGGAATAAAAATTGGCTTATCATAATGATACAAGCTGTATTTACTAGAATTTAAGACGCTGCCTTCTTTTCAGTTGTGCTATGGTGCCTTCCCCACAATCTACCATTGATCTCCCTTCAAGAAATGATTTGAATAGATGGAACTAACATTACGATGCTTAGAAGGTTCAGATGAAACAGTTCCTAGAAGAAAAATCTATAAGTCATCTCTCTGTACATTTTCCAAACATGTAGGGAGAGTGTTCCCATCAAATGTTTGGACTTCGAACCCAACTTTAGCATCTTGAATGAAAGTTGTATCCACTTTTGTTTCTCAAGGCTTTTTCCAGAACTTGTTGACATGCTGGGCAGCATCTACAATCTCAGGAATATCTATGAGCAACTCATTGATGACATCTGAATGGGCTATGAGACTTGGAACATTGGATTTGTCCAATCCAAGATGAGCATGAGGACTTAAATTGAACTATGAAAATATGTTAGTAAAGAAACACTGTTATTAAAAGGAAGGACCCGAGGAGTCTATTGTATAAGTTGAAAATCTATTTTGTTGCATTAATGAAGAAATAACCGTAGTTAATACCCTAGCTACAGAACAAAGAAATAAACCTGAAAAGTTGGGCGAGACAGGTTCACAAAACTGGTTTTTTCAGAGAAGCGCTTCATGGTACACACAGGAAAAGAAAAGCTGGAAGTACTATATTGCTTGGTTTTATACACTCTCTAAACTCATGGCTCTCGTGTCAAGTGAATTTTGTTTAGCATTTTCAGAAATTGTTATTGCAGGGAAATCTTAAGACATGGTTTAAAAAAGAAGGCACTTATTGGACAAAGATAATAGATAAACTTGAGCTGGAAAAGTAAGGTGGAAAGGTAAAGGTTTTTATACCTTCAGGAGATGTTCAGCAAATATGCTTTGACAAAGCTTTGAAACAGGACCCTGTATAACAAAAGAAATTGATTTCTTGGTCAGCCCCATTTTTTTTTAAGAATGACAACAAACTCCTGAGAGTCCCAAAACCTTTCTCTAAGAGTGAGAGAAAAACTCACTTGAAGCAGGAGAGGGCTGCATTTCATTATTATGGTAATGAAGGGACAAACAAGCAGGAGTAGGAAAAAACTGGGGACGCAAATAATTAAGTTGTGCAGCAATTCTTGAACTAGATTTTAGGATTGGATTTCCTGCAAATAACAAGTGTACCCAAAAGCAATCACCAAACAGTCTAGGGGCATGGAAAAACCTTTCAAAGAAGTGTCAAGGAAGGTACTCACATTGCATGGCCAGCCATGACATGCTGAGCTGAATATAATTTCTGAATCCATTTATCATAACTGGGACTGCTTACAACAGAAGCAGGAGTTAAATGAATGATACAATTTACAACCTTTGTGCTCAGTGGTGGATTACCAGATAAGTTTGAATAATAACCATTAAGAGACTCCGAGGATAATAGAACTCGTGCAAGAGATTCTGTTGGGCAGTCAACAATAAAAACAATAGGACCAGGAATTGAAGGACCAAATACATCACTTGGGTGTACCTAAACAATGAGACAACAAATCCATATGTTAAATCATAACATGTAGCAAATTTCATACATAGAAAAACATATAAGAGGACCTTAAAGTTTTTTCTTGTAATGCAGTGGTATGCTGTCGCAAGTCACAAAAAACAACCTAGACTTTTAAAAATATATGTAGCAGTACCGGTAAGGATCAGGATCGTTCCCACATAAATTATCTAGCCTAGTTTTGTGCTACATGAACAAAAATGGGGGCTTTGAGTATAACAAAAATAATTTTAAGAAAAACAACTAAGAAACAACTCAAATTAAAATATCAAAATCAATCAAAAGAACAAACTTTGGTCTAAGTTAACATCCACCATCGGGTCTTTTACAGCTGATTATCGATGCAAATATATATCATACTTTTAATATTCTCCATTGGAGCTATTTTCCTATCTCTCCTTAGTTGCAGTTAATTAGAAAACAAACAATCTAATTAACCCTAATTACTAAACAACTCAAGACAAGCACTAAAAATTTAATCTAGTAGCAACCATAAGAATTAAAGAGATTTTAATAAAGCTAAACAATATAAGCACAAATAGTTGCATTTAATTTAGTCAAATACTCTCCTAAGACTTACTAATTTATGAAGTAGCAAATCATTAAATCTTAGTTGCTTCACAAATTAGAGAGATCAAACAATTATGGATTTTATATCTAACTTAGCAGTAGATTGCAACAAATAATAAACGAGCAGGCCTCCAAGTAATTAAATGAGACAATCACGAAAATAGACACCAAAGAACATTTAATATTCAAAGCACCTGATTTGGCTCAATAATTCGTATCCCTCAAAACTCAAAACATGAAAGTTGCCAAGCTTTTTCTTAGGGTTCCATAGCATTTTGAATCATCTCAATCAAAGCTTGTGTGAGAGAGTTATGCCCGGATTACGAAGGAGTGATGAAACTGTCTAAAATCATCTAATTAACTTTGTTTTGCCCTTAACACTTCTATTTACATCCTGAATCGAAATATAAAAATAATGAATATATTTAGGCATCAAATAGGTATAAGACACTAAACATTACGGGAGGAAAATATGACATTTTGCATTCTCATTATGCTGATTTTGAACTCACCATAATATCTAACAAATCTGACTTAACAGAGTCTCCACGTTGCAGTATTCTATACTTTTCCTTGACTGTGAGACCAAGAGCATCAGCTTTTTCTTTGTTGAATTTTCCCCTAATTTCATGCAATTCACAAACATATATTACAGATATCTCACAAGGCTTTACATGTGATCCTTCCAAAAGATGTGGTCGCAAGAGAATTGCTGATATTTTGACAGCCTTATTGTCAACAAGAAAATGGTGGTCATCAAAGATGAGTTTGGTGTGAACAATGGCAGCATGTGGGATGAAAGACTTCATCGCTTCCATCAACAACTTAAGATCTGAAGAACCCCACAGATTGACCTTGGAAACAAAATAAACTATGATTACGATCAACTTCCTCTACAATTCGCAATTCATTAGAGAACAAACTATGGCAAAGAAGGCAGGTATATGTAAAGAGAATTTGATGATACTTGCAGACATTCCTTCTCCCACGCCAGCCAAAGTCAGAAGCAAGCCCATGGGATAGGATAAAATCTTAGTAATTAAGCCGCTTTTATGCAACAACCATTGCTTGAACACCCTAATATTAATGAATAAGACTTCTTCTCAATAATCATATTGAACTACTAATTTCTTGTTTGTCAAGACTTGCAATTAAAAGAGAATTTAAGCCTATAACACAATATATAGCTTATCTACCAAAAGTGTAAAAAACATAAACCTGGAAGTCCACCTGTTGTCTCCGGGCAGACACGAGAGAGATACATAATCAATTTAAATTTAAATCCACAACATCAATAATCCCACCAAAACCAAAGCAATGGAATTTCACCAAATTCACACCAAAACCGAACATTCTTAAATACTACAAACATTTGATAGCTTAATTTTATGCTCGGCACAAAATCTTTGCAATCCCTGCAAACCCCAACATCACAATCATTGAAAGCAACATCACACCTTCAAAAAGTCGCTCTCTTTAACATCAAATTACAGCACCAACCCATTAACGATTACCACTCTATCATTAAATATAAACCTTTGGTTGTCAAGAATGAGCAAAACTGAAGGCAATGTATCATGAGTATCCATTCCAGTCCCCAAAATCCAATCAAGAAACCAAAAAAAAACACTATGATCACAAAAAAAACTTATATTCCTCCATAAAAGAGAACCTTTGAAAACAAAAGGAAAAAGATAAAATACCTGAACATAAGCCGTGGTGTTGACTGCATCACCATTGCCATTGTTTTGCCTCAACTTCTTCTTCTTGGGCTCATGGCTGCTCTCACTTCCCTCAGCTCTGGACTGGTTAAACTTGGAAGTTTTAGCAACGTTTTCCATGGAAAAAGAGACACCGTTTTGGCCTCTCTGTCTTTCTTTGACTCTGCTTTTGCTCTTCGTTTTAAGGCTTTACAGTTCGGCTGTTGAGCAAGAAACTAACAGAGGGATGAAAAGGAGATGAATGAAACTAGATATGTTGTCCGCGGGTCGTAGCGGGCCAAGCTATTTTTTTTTATGTAAAAATATTATACGTAAAAAATAAATCAAGTTTCAAGTAATTGGTTAAAATAATAATTTAAATAATAATAAAAAATAAACCCAAGTTTATTTGAATTATTAAACAATTCAAAGCTGTCCTGACTAAAGAAAAATCAGAAAAAAAACTTTAAGAAAAAATCAATTTAAAAAAAAAACAAAGAAAACTTAGATAAATTCCTAAACTTAATATAATCTAAAAAACTCACAACTTCTAGAATCATGAATTTAAATTCAATAAAGAAACTAAAAAACCCATTGAAAATAAAATCTAAAAAAAAATTATCCCAGAGAAATAAAAATATAATTAAAAGAATAAAAATTAAAAATATCATATGGTGGTGAAATTAAATATTATTTGTAATATAATAAATTATTTATAAATTAAAAAAAAATACGGGATTAAAGAGAAAAAAAATTATTAAGGGCTAATCATGAATTTAAATTCAATCAACAAACTAAAAAACCTATTAAAAATGAAATCTAAAAACAAAAAATAAATAAAAATATAATTAAAATAATTAAGATCAATTTTAAAAAATTAAAAATATGATATTGTGCTGAAATTGAAAATCATTTGTAATATAATAAAATATTTATAAATTAAAAAAAATATATGGGATGAAAGAAAAAAAATTATTAATGGCTAACTCAATAGAATCAAACAAAAAAAAATTAAAAAAAGATAATAAAACAAAAAAATGACAAAACAAAAGTAAAAAAAAAAATGATAAAAAATAAAAAAACTATCAATTTAAAAAAAAACCCAAAGTAAACCAACAAATTTTTCAAATTTTATTTAATCTCTAAAAATTGCATCCCCTGAAGTTTTTTATTCAAATTCAATTAAAAAACACAATTTTTAGTTAATTTAATTTTGAAAAGTGAGATCGATATAACAAACAAAGTAAGATGAAATTATAACAAAGCTTCTAAAATCAAGACTAAAAATATTAAATGATAAGGGTAATGTAGTAATTTTATTATTTTATCAAATATAAAAATACAAAAACATTACTGTACACAAGATATTAGGTTATTTTATTCCAGGGTTACATTAATAAATTTAGTGTGCATTTAAACATATAATTATCAAAATAACCCCGTATAAATCTTTGAGAGATATTTATGTCACGGTCAAAAAAACTATCTTGCTCCCAAAGCAAAAGCAAAAAAGAAAACGATTAAAGGGCAATAAAATAATTACATTATTATAATGAATTTATTATATATATCTTAGGACACAATAATATCAGCAGGAGGATTAGTTCATTGGATAACTAGGGGAGGCAATGAATATCATGCCATGTCCAAACTCGATATAATTATTAAAACTTGACTTAATTATTTTTAATAACTCAACTTGAACTCACCTGTTTTATCTAAATCCAAATTTAAATATTATAATTTAAAATTATTTAATATATAATTAATTTAATATAAATATAATATTTTTAAAATTTAAAGTTATGTTTTTATTTTGAATCAAGTTCAGGTCAGGTTTTAAGTTTAAATTGAGTTTGAATTGAGAAAACGAGTATTCATTAATTAAGATTATTTCTTATTTATTAAAGATTAATTTAGGACGGTATACACGGGTCGGTTGAAATTGAATTTCCTACATGAAACATGGCTGTTATAACCGACAAGTCGTTTATACGACATACCGTCGTTTGATTTGCTGTATATGAAAACAACGTCGTTTCACGCGAACCTTTCGGCCAGCAAAAATAAATCCCCAGCTGAAGAGGTTGCGGTTTGTTTCTATTTCAATTTAACATCCCTCCAAAATCTCGCTCCCTCTCTCTTGCAGTTCGTACAATTCCCAATTCGATCCAATTAGTTTTTCTTTCTTCAACTCTCTTCGATTCTAATTACTTCAAAATGTCGGCTTCAACGGTGTCGATCACGGCGAATCCAGCGTCGGCAAGGCGGAGACCGGTGGTGGTTTCCGACAAGAAATCACCAAGCAACAACATCGAATTAGTAGTGCCGCATGAACAACAAATCAACGGTGGCGGCGGCGGAAAAGCCAATGTCACCGCCGCTGCTAGTAGGGATCTAAGTCATCACTCGATTCTGGAGAGGACTGTGAAAGATCTTCAAGTGAAGAAGACGAGTTCGACAATTTCGCCGCGGAGGGCGAGGAAGGTGGAGAAACCGCGGTGGATGAAGGTGGTGAGTGTGTTTACTAAGAATTTTGTGCTTTTGCTTGTTTTGGCAGGGTTAGTGCAGATGGTTAGGAAATTGGCTGTGAAATCAGGGGGTATTGAAAGTGCTAGTGTGGGGACACAAATGGGGTTATCTGAATTTGATGGGAGGATAGCGGAAATGGAGTCAATGGTGAAAACCGCGGTGAAAATGATCCAGGTTCAAGTGGAAGTTGTTGATAAGAAGATCGCGAGTGAAGTCGGTGGGTTAAGGAGGGAAATAAGTAAGAAGATTGATGATAAAGGTGTGATCTTGGAGAAGGAGTTGAGGAAATTAGTGGAGAGAAGTGAAGGGTTGGAAAAGAAAATTGGAGAGTTGAAAGCTGGTGATTGGTTGTCGAAGGAGGATTTTGAGAAGTTCTACGAGCAGTTTAAGAAGGCTAAGGGTGGGGAATTTGATGGGAGTGATGTGAGTTTGGATGATATAATGGTGTATGCGAGGGAGATAGTGCAGAAAGAGATTGAGAAGCATGCGGCTGATGGGCTTGGGAGGGTGGACTATGCGCTGGCAAGTAGTGGTGGAATGGTTGTGAAGCATTCTGATCCCTATATGGCTGGGAGAGGGGTTAACTGGTTCTTGAAGGGCAGAGGGGTTCATCCAAATGCTGATGAGATGCTAAAACCAAGTTTTGGGGAGCCTGGGAAGTGCTTTGCTTTGAAGGGAAGTAGTGGGTTTGTCCAGATTAAGCTGCGAGGTGCTATTGTTCCTGAAGCTGTTACGCTGGAACACGTTGCTAAGGTACTATCTTCATTTCAGTCTGTGCTTATTCACATTGCAGAGTTAGTTAGTATGGTGTTTAAGCTGTGAAGGTGACTTTTCGTTCATTTTATTTACTTGGTCAAAGTTTAGTGTTTTTAAAATTTCCATGATTTCAAATTTAGTTGTAAGCTTAAGCTGTGAAGATGACTTTTCGTTCATTTTATGTACTTTGTCAAAGTTTAGTGTTCTTAAAACTTCCATGATTTCAAATTTATTAGTAAGCTGAATTAATGTTGTACAAATATCCCAAAAGACATGGCCCTAACCTATACATCTTTAGGGTTTCAATCCTATAACCTCAAATGTGATGCTGCAATAGTTGTATAGATCCCATACCGTGTGAAAATATTTCTTGGATGCTTTTTCTTAGTGACTATGGGCAAGACTCTGGGATTACAATTACAAGATAAGGATGATTAGGTGAATGACGATCCTTTTGGAAAGTGAAGATTGAATGACAGGGAGTATTCTGTATCGATTTGATTTCTCAGTGTCAACTGAAGATGATCAACTGAGAGGTTGGAGAAAGAAGTGTTATGTGGTTGTTAAAACCAAGGGAGAATGAATAATAGAAAAGAATGATCACAAGCAAGTTATCATAACAAATTTGGTCTAGGTATCTTCATCCATCCAATTCAAATTCCAATAAAACTACTACTGTGCTAAGTGAAGAACAATCTTGTTGAGTGTTAACTGTTTAGAAATCAAACATTGTTGTCCTGGAATGATACTAAGCTAATTCTCCTCATGCATCTTCTTATTTCTGCATCAAAAAATCTCCAATACGATACTCTTGTTACCAAAGTCCCCACTCTAGCCACTTTAACCTGTTGAGTTTTGATCTGTGCAAGCTTTTCCATTAGCCTCTTTTATGCATACAAAATCTATTCTGTCCTTCACTTATAAGAAACTTGGAGGCACCTCTTTGAAAGAGCCTCCTCATGTAACCTCCCAGCAGTGGCTATGCATAGAGCATTGATGCTTTGTATTGAAAATGAAATTGGGACCGAAATTTTTGTGGATTTGGCAATTTTTGCTTTGTAAGATTCTGTTGAAATTTTGGTGAGCAATGCATGTTATCCTTAGTTCTGATGTCTTTCGGATTTTATTGGAAAAGGGTTAGATGAGTGAAACTTGGTCTCGTGGTGAATACTGGGAGACTTTTATTTGATTTTGGTTTTGGTTTTGTGTTTTGGTCTTTACCTTTTTCAATGTTCTGTTTCTGTTAAATTGGAATTTGACCATTTCCCTCCTTTATGGAAATTTGTTATACACCATTTGGCTGTTTAAATGTGAAACACTTTTCTCGCATGAAACACTTTAAAGTTCTGCAATCCTATTCTCCTTTGTGTATTCCCAGGGGCACCTCAAAGTTTGTTGTGGTAAAAGTTTAGAATTGATGTTATTAGTTCCTAATCAGTGGTATGATGGTGATGTATTTGAAAACTATTAAGTGTGAGAAAACATAGCATGAAGGGGATGTTTGGAGATTAAGGATTTCATGCTGCAGTAATGGCAGTATGGGTGGTGATGCTTGTAGTTCCAAGTTGATGATATGTGCTTGTTATGGTTATGGTGGTGATAAATCTGTAAAAGCTGTCAGTTAGCACAACAGGGGTTGTCAGTAGAATGTAGTCAAGGCAACAATCCAAACACTCTCTTTTTCACTACTAGTAGCATTCTTTATGTGTTTTTTCTCAATATATCTTGGGTTCCAACTGACTCTTGTTGTTTTTACATGGACAGAGTGTGGCTTATGACAGGTCAACTGCTCCTAAGGACTGCCGGGTGTCTGGGTGGCTGCAGAACCGCGATCTTCATACAGCAGTTGATGAAGAGAAGATGCTTCTTTTAACAGAGTTTACTTACGACCTCGAGAAGAGTAACGCACAGACCTTCAATGTAATGGAAAATACAGCCTCTGGACTTGTTGACACAGTGAGACTGGACTTCACATCTAACCATGGAAGCCCCTCACTTACCTGCATTTATCGCTTGAGGGTACATGGTTATGAACCTGATCCTTCTTCAATGACGGCAATGCAGCCTTGATGCATCTGGTCCCTTTGTAACTGTTTATCCTTTTGAAATTCTTTGCTTAGCTTTACGATCAATTATTTTTCTTTGTAGCTTCCAAGTACCTAGACATAGATAATTTGTGTGCTTAGTCTTACCACTCATCGTGTTCCATAGGTCTCTCTACTTGTGTGTTAGCATTGTCCAGTTCTATGCTTCTACCTGTATTAGTATTGTCAAATTGGTCAGCATTTTAAGAACCGTTGATCAAAATGGTGAAAACCCAGAAATTAAACTGAGAGATCTTCAAATCGTAAATGGATGTGTATTATCTTTGAATTTCTTGGATAATCTTGTATGCTAGACATTGAAGACATCTTTTTCTTCACTTCTAATCATCTTTTTATATATATATAAGAATGAAGTTGTTTCATGTGTGTTTTTGTTTGTTTGTTTTTTTTCAAAAGTTGGGTTCAAAGTAAAATGTGATCTATGCTAGGCTCTTGCTCGGTGGATCATCAGGCTGGGTTGAGTTTTATACCCATGAGTAATAGGAGGTTAGCCCTTGGGCTTAAATGGGTGCGTTCCATTGCCTAAGTCCAGCTTGCCCCGAATTCTTTTTCATGGCCAATTTATGGAGGAACAGACCATGTCTAGAATGGAACATTTAATCCTTGAATTATTTCTGCCCAAGTAGCCATGCCCCAAATTGATATGGCAATAAAGGACTGAAGAATGTATTTCCTATTTAATTTAGGGTTTAAATACCCGAAATTCTATAAAAGAGGGGCCTGCAAGTGTATTATACCATGAGAATCTTGACACATTCAGACAAGACAGCACAACCGACACTTGGATGTGGAGCAGGTAACGTTTGCGTTCCACTATGTATTTGATTAAAAAAAAAAGACCCTTATTGTGGGTTAACTTGAAGGGAAAAAATGGATTTGGTTGACTCAATTTATATTAATATTATTTATAGTAATAAGTTAATATAAGGAGTAAAAACAAGGAGTTATATTTATATTCTGACTTTTCATTGTCAGATGCTGTGACTCCATGCATGTCTATTAACAGTAATAGACAAGAATGATATATATATATATATATATATATATATATATATATATATATATATATATATATATATATAAAATGTGCTGAGGATTCCCCAGAATCTCCTCCTCATTCTTAGCCATCCTCCCTTACATATAGTGGTTGATCCATAATTGTAGTTGATCCATAATTGAAGGAATGTAATATATTGTATTTATGCTGTGATTCTTTCCTTCTCAATTATCCAGCTATACATGTATACATTTTCTATATAAATGAAACGTGATCTCCACCTCAATGTGTGGTGGTTTCTTAGAATATTTTCATGATATCATAATCTTAATAAACAAGTAATCACGAGTTTGAATTTTATTATTTTTATTTATTTGATAAAATTAAGTATAAGATAATATAAGCCTATGTAAGTTTCAAACCCAAAAGACTTTTACTTGAGAGGATGTGTTAGATAATAATATAAATCATATCTTAAAATCTTACTTAATAGCTAAAACTTTTGGGTTGAATTGATTTTTTAACATAATATCAGAGCCATGTAAAACAAGAGTCATCATAGACAAATATCACGTAATAAATAAAACCCATTTTTGATTTAATAGGAGCTGGACCCTAGATGTCGCAGTGAACAAGTTCTGAAATAGAGGTGGATCTAGTATTATTAGTAGAAAACAAAAGCTTATGACGTTTAACAATTTGACATGTATCACGAATAGCAGGATTAGGCAAAATAGAAATAAGAGATAAGTGTCTTTTTTTATTCAAGAAATAAATAATAGAATGGTTAATATAACCAAGACACATATGCCATAAATCATACAACGATGATGTAAGGATAGATTTACTTAGAACATAAATGAAAGCAACATTGTCTCGTTTTAGTAAATAAAGACCGTTATCATATTTTTCTCTTGTCATCACTGTTTTTGTGATCTTGTTCTGAATAATAAAAAGAGTTGGTAAATATGACCAGAAAAAAAAAGTCTTTAGTCAATTTATTAACGGGTAAGAGATTTTTGATGAGGTAAGTACCAATAAAACATCAAATAATTTTTAATTTGAAGAGGGTTGAGAAGTACTTGTATGGATGATGGGTAGAAAAGCCTCATTTCAAGATCACTCTTCACATTCTTTCAATCCAAGTTACGTATGTGCTCTAACAAAATCTCCTTCTATTTCTTAGTCATCCTCCCTTACAATACAGTGATTGACCCATAATTGTGTAAATGTAATATATAGTATTCATGTTATGATTCTTTCATTCTCAATTTTATATACATTTTTTATATAAATGAAACATGATCTCCACCTATGTGGTGGTTTCTCATAACATTTTCAAAATGAACTTCATATGAAAAATTAGTTCAAAAATAATAAAAAGGCTAATCTTAAACTTGCTTTTTATTTTTTTATATGTAAAACAGATTGTATTTAAAAATTATTTTTTTTAAAAAAGTGATTTTTCGTTGTTGTCCTTTGTTAATGAAATTAACCTGAACAAAGTTGCATGGGATTTGATAAGTATAAGTAATAAGAAAATAATTATTTCATTTTCTCTCCATTCTATTTTTTTCTTGTATCTATTTCATTTTCATGGAGTGTATGGTAATAGCTAGTCACTTCTTTAAAGTAGAACAGAAGATATAGAGATCTCAAAAACAAATAATACAAGTATCTGTCCATTTTGTTATATTCGGGAACATAGTATAAATTTTTTATAAGAAAAAAGTTTTTAAAATGGAAAATCCAAGAGCCTACAAGATAGCTTCATAAGCAGCAAGTTATTTTCCCTTGTTTTAATAAGATTATAATTTTTTCTTTGATCATAAAATATTCTTGATTGATCAAAGTTTTCTTATACGTTCAGAATATAAGAGAAAATTTACAATATTTCAGAAAAATAAAAGGTATTCTACACAAAACAAAGGAAAGGGAAAATCAAGATACATGGCAGTGAAACACCCCCTCCATAAATATATTATTGTTCAAGGCAAACTAAGCAAGGGCAATAGATTCGATGTGCTTTCCTGGGATGCTCGAACTATACATTTCTTTTGTGTAAGGAGTGTCACTCTCGGCAACATCGAACAAAACAAGACTCTTCGAATTACACAAAACTCATTGAGAAATGGATGAGATTTTTGAAGCACAAAAATAGAAACCCTAAACATGTTGTCTGTTGGAGCAGGGGCTCTCTCTGGCCCTTTGCCGCCGTTGAAACCAACCATTCTTCCTCTATTCTAGGGATCCTGTTCTTTTCCATGGATGCAAATATTGCAGGAATTTGGTGTCTGCATGCTAGCTAGCTAGCTACTTCCTTCACCAAAAAACAATAGCTACTATTTACAAATCTTCTAAACATTAAACTAGTCTCTGGGACCATGCGCATCTGGGTCCTCACAAGAGATGCCCTCTCTACATATATGATATATCTTTTATATGTTGGCTATGCTATGATCGGCAACGTATAATCTTGTATTTACGCTCCCTCGTAAGCAGGCTTTTAGGGTTAAAGGCTTTGAATTTGACTAATAGTTCAAGTAGGCTTGGAATTTTGACTCAATCATTACTTCATTTCTGATCAGATGGATAATTCTCAGCAATGTTATTAAACTCCTGGAGCTGTTTCATTGATCAACTCGAGACCTAGTAACAAACAAGTTAAAAAACAAGTGGGAGTTGATTTAATTAAATTCAAGTTTGATTTTTAAAAAATTAAAACAAACGTAGTTTATTTTGATTTTGATTATCCAAATCAACTCATTTTATTCTCGATCTAGATCACAGAATAGACTGAATTTATTAACTTTGATTCTTGGAGCAATTGCCATGTGATGATTTTCCTTCTTTTTTTTGTTTTCTTGGCACGTTTATTATCATTTTATTTGAACATCAAGATTAAATTACATGGAGATAACTCCCTATGAGCTAGGTCAAAACTTACCGGAAAAAAGACGGGTTTTTCAGAAGCGGCCGGGGGGTTAGCTTACCGAAGATGAGCAGGCGGGAAGGAATGTAGAAGGGAGGGATTCACCTTAACCCATGCATTCAAACACCATCCTCTCGACAAAGAGAAAATGAACTTCAAGTGGGCCAAAAGTGAGTTTTCTGGAAATCCATGCTGTCTGTAGACTGATAGTCGTCGTAATAGATGACGAAGACCCACTCCCTCCTCTCAACTTTTAAAATGCCAGGAAACCATCACCACCTTTTCCCTATGACTCCTGATTTGCTTTGCAGGCCACATACACGTGGGGGTCCACTTTCCCATTTCCTTTCCAAGAAAACAAACCATCAGAGTCCTTCCTTCGACGAAACAAGTTCTTGAAAGGACATTTAAGATTCGATCCCCACTCTTGACTGTTTCCTTTTGCGCTTTTATTTTCTCGAGAAAACCATAAAATAATTGATCAAATCAATGGCAGAAAGAAACTGAATTGTATTACCAAAAGCCAACTGTTGTTTTATTATTAACCCAGTTTGAACATAAACAATCTATCTAAGATGTAACTCAGGATTTTGATACGCGAAGACAGAACAGTTTACTCACACGAGAAAAAAAAAAGAGGATGAAAAACATTTTTTATGATTTCTAAGATGTGATTTGTTTTACTCACAACTGCAACTGAAACACCGTAATTTTTTTTTTTTAAGAAAAGGAGAGAGCCCAAGTCAGATCTTTGCACGTACATCAATCATAGAAACAGAGACACACCTTTCGTTAACTTCTTTTTTTTTTTTTTTTTTTTTTTTTTTTTTTTTTTTTTTTTTTTTTTAACGTGGGTGTCCGGGCCAGCTTACGCGCACCTCGACTAATCCCACGGGCCCTGGAGTTAACGACCATGTAAGCCTCCAGTGGCCATCATATGAGCAACCTAGGGTTTGAACTTGAGACCACAGAGGGAGCAAACCTCTTGGTCCCAAGCTTTCGCCACCAGGCCACCACCTAGATGGTTACCTTTCGTTAACTTTAATATCACCAGTTGCGTTGGTAAAGAGGGTATTTTTTTTATTGCTTGTTACAGATAGACAATAGTCCTTCCTCAGTTCTAGAACAGAATATTCAGGTTCTTTTTCTTTCTTTTCAAGTATTTTTATTTTTCTTTTCCTTGGCTACTTGCATTTTCTTGCGTTGGCTCAGTTTTCTATGTGTTTTCATTGGCTGAGATGCATTTGCTTAGAAAGTTGACTTTTCGAGAAAACCCCATCTGGGCTGTCAACTTTCCTTGATGGGGTTGCAGCCCTTATTTATGTCTTTGATTCTCTCCATCACTTATCTTTTCATGGATGTGATGCTACTGTGATCCTTGTTTTCTGGTAAATGGAGTTCATGGCTGAAATTCATTTCTTCTTTTTGACTGTGTTTTGGATCAACTCAACTGGCATTGTTGAACGTTGAATGTTTCTTGGTTGAAAATATGGACACTGGAATTTTTGGTTTCTAACCTTCTTTTGATCATTCTTTAATGATAAGTTCATTGATTGGCATGGTTGATTGTTCATGGATTGATATTCTTTGATTCTTTTTTATGGCCTCTTGATTTATTACCTTATTTAATTGCGATATGATTTATGTCCATGTCACTCTTAAACCTTCCCTTCCTTGTTTTTTCCCCAATATTCCTATGGAATTTCCGAGTGATGGACTCTGATGCAATCACTGAATTTTCTCTATTTTTGAAGGTTTTTGATTTGGGGCCATTGCCATTGATGAAAATAGAGCAGTTTCAGACATGACACTGAAGAATCAAAACCAGAACAAGAAGGTAAATCTAGGTTTATTTGTTCTCTTAATCTTCGTCTTTCCTGCTACTCTGTTTCTGCTCTTTTTTCAACCTTTCTTTGATCCATAGTCCTAAGGAACTGAACAGGTGACCATCACGGGGCTATTGCATTCATTACTGCTTTTGATCACGTAGAATACGTTACTTGTTCAGTCTTTCTGTGATCTATTGCATTCATTTACTGCTGTGTTTTTGCAGTCTTTTCTTCGAAGATTTTTCTTGCAGAAGGAGGAAAAGGGGAGGAAGGCAGAGAAGGTTTCATTTGATTCGTCTGGTGAGTAATGAATCACCTGTGATCATTGTTGCTATCTTCATGTGTGAAGAAAGCTCTCTTTTTTGTTTTTTTTTTTACGGAAGATTCATAGAGAGATCATTTTCTTTTCATTAAGCAGATTCCATTCAATCTTCTTTTTCCACAAATCGAACAAATTTCATCTGTTTTTTTGCCTTCTATGGCAAGTAAAAAACGGGTCCAAAATGTAAAGATGAAGGGTTGGAAAGGCAAAGATAGGAAAAGTAAAAAGTGTTGTCAATGGCGACAGCATATTTGCAATTTGCTCCAAAATTGAGAACATTTTCATTGTGAACTTCTTCCAATGGAGAAAAGGAATCAATAACGGTATATGTTTTCTCTGTCTATCACCCCAGGTGGATGGTATTTCTTTCCCTTCCTTTCTTCCCCTTATAACTACTTGCTATCTTTGAATCGAGTGGGTGTACTTTGAGAAATGCTTGGATTTCTCTGCTACCACAGATGATATTGCCTTCGAAGGAAGTTTTTCCTGCGCAAATTGCTTTGTGTCCTCAATTTAGATTACAATTTTAAAGTTTTGCTTTGCTTCTCATTAAAAATTGTATCTTCTTCTTTCCAATTGCAGAATCACATTCTGATCCATCGCTCAAGTCTCTCATGTCTCACCAATTAAGCTCTCCAACGCCAAGCAGTCAAGCCCAGTCATTTAGGTAAGCATAAGATGGATTTTCTTCTGTTTCTCTTAAATTTCCTAGTTTCGATATTTTTTTCGTCCTGTTTTAATCTCAATGTATCTGCTTATATGAAAAATCTAATAGTTTCTGGTCAAAACTTCTCCCTTCATAGAGTTTTCGTAGCAACATGGAATGTCGGAGGGAAATCTCCTCACAGTGACCTCAACCTAGATGATATTCTTCAGGTTCATGATGAATCAGATATATATGTCTTAGGGTATGCTTTCTCCCTCTTTTCCTTCTGCATCTTTGTATTTTATTTTAATGATTATATACCAATATATTAAATTCTTTCAGTGCGATGAGGTATGCTGATTTGCTCTTCATTTTGTTTCTTTTTTGAATTGTCAGTTTTCAGGAAATTGTTCCATTGAATGCTGGAAATGTGCTAGTGGCAGAAGACAATGAGCCTGCCGCAAAATGGCTGGCTTTAATCAATCAATCACTGAATAGATCATATAGTGTGGCTTCAAGAGGATCAAAATCACCCCTTTGCAGCTCACTTCGCTTCCAAAAACCTTCTCTTAAAAAGGTCTGTAAGTCTTTCAGGACTGAGAGTGGACGGAGGCTGAAGACTTGCAATTGCTCTCCCATATTGGAAAGGAAGTATAGCAAGGATTGCTGTGTTTGTCCCCCACCAGCAAATATGACTGAGGATTACTGTTCTTCTGAAGAGGATGAAGATGGGCTTAGCAATTATGTATCTATAGAAATTTCCTCTCCAGCTAGCGCCAACCAGATGAAGTACAGCCTTATAACAGGGAAACAAATGGTCGGAATATTTGTTACTGTTTGGGTAAGGAAGGAGCTTGTGCAACATGTTAGCCATTTGAGAATCTCTAACGTTGGCCGTGGGATCTTAGGCTGTCTTGGGAACAAGGTAATTTGAGACATAGACATGCATTGTTTATGAGCATAAGCTGTTCACGATTCATGTTTGAAAATCAAGACAGAATTATAGACCTTCCTCATTTGAAATTATGGTTAATTACTTAATTCTCTGGTTGCAGGGGTGTATATCTGTTAGCATGTCTTTCCATCAGACAAGTTTCTGCTTTGTTTGCAGTCACTTGGCGTCAGGAGAGAAAGAAGGAGATGAACTTAGGAGAAATTTGGATGTCATAGAGATACTTAAGAACACACAATTTTCAAGAATTTGCAAATCTCCATATAGCCGAGCGCCTGAGAAAATTATGGATCATGAGTAAGCATCTCTGAAATCACTAAACAAATAGTCTAATTCTGTCTTTGAAAAATCTTTCTTAATTTAATGCCTTGACACTAAAACCTGTTTTGATGTCCCTAGTCGGGTAATATGGTTGGGGGACTTGAATTACAGGATAGCTTTGAGCTATTCCGAGACTCGAAAGCTTCTGGAGCAGTATAACTGGGATGCACTTTTTGACAAAGATCAGGTACCTTCTTCGAACTTGAATAGAATAACTTTGAACTCGGAGCAATGTGAAAACGGCATCATCCATTTTGTTCCCTGTAGCTCTGTAGAATAAACTTTTCCTTATCTTTTTATGTGAATATTAGCCGGGGGTTAAAATAACAAAAACCGAGATCATCTCGAACATTGACTATGGGTGGATTGCAAGAATGTTATATGGAACTTAAAGAAGTGTTCATTATTATTCAATGACCACAAGGAATGTTTGTTTGTATTAACAGCCACAGTATTTATTCTCTCGGTGGAGAGGTACCTAGTTTCAGTTCCTCTCTTTTTCCTGCATACTCAAACTGAATTCGGTCCATGTTCTGACAGCTGAAAATTGAGAGGGAAGCAGGACGAGTGTTCGGAGGATGGAAAGAGGGAAAGATCTACTTCGCACCAACATACAAATACTCCTACAACTCGGACATCTACGCTGGAGAGACTATTGAAACACAAAAGAAAAGAAGAACTCCAGCGTGGTATATATAGTAAAAACCCACACCTATATTACTGAAATTAAAAACTTTTACAAATAAGTTGAATAGCTTAAAAAAATTGCAGGTGTGATAGAATACTTTGGCATGGAGGTGGGATACATCAACTATCTTACGTACGCGGAGAGTCCAGGTTTTCTGACCACCGGCCAGTATGCGCAACATTCATAGTAGACGTACAAGTTTCTAATGGTGGATTAAGAAAGGCATTATCAGGCTTTAACATGAAAGTTGCAAGTGAAGAGCACTTGCCTCTAACAAGAAAATAGTATTCGAGTTCGTGTACAGTGCTGATGATTGTTTTGATTCATAATAGTGAGTTGTCCAACAGCTATAACTCCATTTGTTTTTATCATGACCTCTCCATACTATGTTCCCTAACTGTTTTTTTTTTTCCGGCCAGGTTCCGATTAACTGACCGTAGCTGCTAGAAGACAGAAGAGACAACTAAATTTTGCCGTTTATATCCAGATTTTTAGATTGAAAGCACGATATTCTTGCAGTGAAATATTGTAGCTGTGCAAGCTGTACAGAGCTTTCTGCAATTGGTGAGGCGTGAGAAGCTTTCTCTGTGGATATGATTCTTCAAGAACTGTCCTAAAATTATCATAGTCGAAGCACCTAGGAAGCGTACTCTACTGTAGTTTTTCAGGAGTAAAAATTATGTCAAAGAATGCCAAGTTTGCTGGAGTAAGGCTTATTCTTTTTGTTTTTGTCAGAGATGAGATGAAGGCATGGATATAATAAAAATGCTAGGTGAGTCGTTCTTGTGATTGATAATCTCTTGGTCTGGTCCATTTTATATTCAAAAGCTTTGTCTATTACCTTGCCTGATCAAGGAAGTGCTAGCATTTTTTACAAATTGTATAACCTGGGAGGGAGTTGGGACTTTTCAATTTTAAAGCCTCAGAAACCACCATTCTGCAAGCTTTTACTTCGATTTGATCACCGTGTTCTCTCTTTGCTGTCCTGCTAAATCATTGTTCTGCTGCTGGTTCCCTCTTAGATTTGGATTCCATTAGATTCCGTTTGGTTACTATTTAGGAACAGAAAAAATAAAGATAGAAAAGATACTTATAAACGTGTAATAAAAGGAAGGTGGTGAGATGAATTTGGCCCTGGAGCCTGTACCTGTGAGTCTATACTGGAAAAAACCAGAACAGGTCAAGGCTCTATTTCTGTACTGCAAACCAGCTCATCCTGATCCAAGTTGGACCAGTGTTACCTTCTCAAAGCAATGACTAAAACTCTAAAGTTTGGCTTCCATGTGCAAATAATATTAATAAAGTAGAAGTAGATGAAAACAAAGATTGCAAAGCTATCTTTCTAATTCCCAGTTGATAATACTGTAATCAGTCCATGTGATTAGCCTCATGATTATTCTAATTACACAGCCCTCAGGTTTTCAAACTGATTTCTGTTCTTTTGCAGTTATCACCTTCCATGCTAATTGTTTATAAGGATGATCATGCCATCACCAATGTAAAAGTGTCATTAAGGCCATTGTCAGATCACTCTAGTAGAATCCTAGGCTAAGCCAGCCAATCATCATACTATTTAATCACATGACTGGTAAATTATATTAACAATCTCACTAACCAAAACTGCAGGGTTTAGGTTTAGCTTTGGAACTTGGAAGCAGAATAGTCAAAGATTCATCACATGACTCCCACACCGAATTTGAATTTAAAGAAGAGATCGATAAACTTTCTAGAACGAAAGCAAAAACAAAGATATGGAGATAATCTCTCTTACGTATTCTGTTTCTCTCAATATATAAGTCATTACAAGTGATCTTGGCTAGCACAAGCCCTACTTTCACTACATAGAAGACATCTTGTGAGTTAAGAAAGCAATGAAACCTAGCTGCTTCAAATCATTTCCTGCTGTTATCTGTGCAATAATAGCTCTAGTAATGCTTCTTTCAACCGGGGTTAATTTAGCTCAAGCGAGGGTTCTGCCGGCTTCCTCTTCGGCTTCAACCAAGCCACCAAGCTCTCAAGTTCTTGTGAATTCAGAGTCAAAAGAAAGCAAGCCAAACACAACACAGACAGTAGCTGCCAGCCTTAGAAGAATACCTCCTAGCGTTCCTAATCCCACACAGAACAAGTAACCATCCTATCAGCTTCACTGCTACATTTTTAATGTGCCCTCTTCAGAATAACCTTGAAATAATATCGACTTATAAGACATGTTCGCGTGCCAGGTCCAAGCCTCGAGTGAAGGGGATGGTTTCGAAGGGAGCGGGCAAGAAAGCTTCAAGATTTTGCTAGCTAGCGAGAAATGTTTGCAATTGGTTGAATTTGTTAGTCTTTTTCCTACTTTTTTTTTTTTTTGTTTTAATTAGTTGATTTTCTACCAGCCCCCTGTGGAGTGTTCAAGCTAGCCAGCTAGACAGCCATGTGTTTTTATATTCATGGGTTTAGGTGGGACAAAAAATTTATGAATCATAGAATGCAAGATTATGTTTTCAGTGTTTTGGATTTAACTTGGTCAAGTTTCAAAGAAGGCCGAGTTCTCATTTTGTAAGGTGATGTGCTGATCAAAAACATAAAAAATAATATTTTTTGTTACCGAGTTGCTAAACGGTGCCTGAGACGATGAGTTGTGGTAGCAGGGGAGAGTACCTGTACGTATGAAAGATGGCGTTACAGTTACCTGATTCATTAAAGCCATCAGTGTACTCTCCATTCCTCTCTCTGTAGAGTCAGAGAAAAGCCCACAGATCATTAAGGGCTTGTTTGGGAGTTCAAATAATTATTTGTTTGGTAGATCAAAGAAATACCTCATTAATTTATACAAGGATAAACTAAGGATATCTCACTATAAATCATTCAGATATCTTGTGTACCAAAAATAAAATTTCTAACCCAGCCTAATATGATAGTGAACAACGTCTATAACTATAAATATTAATTATGAGATTTCAATAGACTATTGTAAGTTCCGAACCCTAACGCCGAAAGGTTCCACCTCCCTAACCCAAAGTGAACACATTTCTTGACCAACTTCACAAGCCGACACATCCCTTCCCATACCTCCAATAATTATTACGCGCTTTCCTTCTCTATATAAAGCCCAAAAATATCCAAACACGTTGTATTATAAGAAACCATACAAAATAAAAGGAAAAAAAGAAAAAAATGCTACACCCATCATTCTTGATTCTCTTCTTTGCCTTTCTTTCGATCTTTTCACCTTTGTTAGTCTCCTCCCAATCTCCACCACCGCCATATTCACCTTCCAATGCATGCAAATCCACCCTTTATCCTAAGCTCTGTCGTTCAATCTTAACAACCTTTCCTTCATCTTCCAACCCTTACGAGTACAGCAAGTTTTCAGTCAAACAATGCCTTAAACAAGCAAAAAGACTGTCTAAAGTCATCGACTATCACTTAACACACGAAAAACAACTTTCCAAAATGACCCGTGAGGAGTTTGGTGCATTGCAGGATTGCCACGAGTTCATGGAACTCAATGTGGACTTCTTTGAGACCATATCTAGCGAGCTGGTAGCAGCCGAGTCAATGAGTGATGTGTTGGTTGAGAGAGTCACGAGTCTGCTCAGTGGGGTAGTGACCAATCAACAAACTTGCTATGATGGGCTGGTTCAGTCCAAGAGTAGCATTGCCGGTGCTCTGTCCGTGCCTCTCTCCAATGTTACTCAGTTGTACAGTGTGTCTCTAGCTCTGGTCACGCATTCGTTGGAGAAGAATTTGAAGAAGAACAAGAGGAGAAAAGGGTCTCCTCAAGGAACCGTGACAAGGGGGGTTCGTGAACCGCTCGAGGCTCTTATCAAGGTACGTACCATGGATTTCAACTTTTGTTTTTTCCTCTAAAGTTTAATGCTTCCTCGTGTTAATTAGCAATTGTTTATGGTAGATTTATGTGAGTGATTGTAAACAAGGGTAGTGGCCTTAATGGGTTAGGTTCAAGTCTACGAAATCTCATTAGAGCTAAGCTTAGATTAGGCTATTTATTATAAAAAAGGAACAAAGAAGACTTAGCTCCGGCCATGGAGCCTCACACCTTTCTAGGCTGGGCTATAAATACTAGTGCCTTTACCTAGGTGAAGATTCAACGCATGTGCACCTCGACCAAGAAACGGTCCACGTCTACTCTGCGGTTAGGTGGCCCTAAAGAGCATGTGCGTAGTGATTTTTTAAAATGTATTTTTTATATATATTTTTTAGTTTTTAATATTAACGTGTTAAGATTATAAAAAATCACTAAAAAGAAGTTAATTTAAAAAAAAAAAACCTTAAAACACATTTTCAAGATAAATTATAAAAACTCTAGGGGTATAGCTTAAAGGTCAGATTCTAAATTTACTTTTTAAAAATTATTAGTTCGAGTTTCATA
This sequence comes from Populus alba, assembly GCF_005239225.2. NCBI lineage: Eukaryota > Viridiplantae > Streptophyta > Magnoliopsida > Malpighiales > Salicaceae > Populus > Populus alba. The sequence goes on along the minus strand of NC_133293.1, from coordinate 21,552,923 downwards.
AATCTTAGAACTATTACAAGTTTATATAATTATTAATTCTAAAATTTGTAAGATCAGTTGATATATATGGAAGTTTATCCGAAAATTTATGTTAAAAAAAGAGAAAGAGAAAGAGAGTAAAATCATAGGTCCTCCTCGTGTATTCCCAAATGTGCTTCGATTTTCTTCATCCATGGAAGGGAAAAAAAAAAAAAAAAGAAGAAAATCATATGCTCAATTCCGTGGAAAATCATAAGTTTGATTCAAAGAATATCACTCGAGAACAGAGTTAAAGATCTGAACAAACATTGCTTGCTCGAGTGACTTGATAGAACTGAGTTAAAGAACACGTCAGCCCATCCTCATGTGGGGCTAGGTGGATCTGGTGAGATAAGTTTGTCTAAACTAGGAAAATGGCCAGCACTCTTTCACGACTACAGTACTGAATCAAGAAATTTATTATAATCCAGAACTTAGGGTTCTCCTTAAAATATTATTCTAACCAGATTTTTAATAATTCTATTGGCTTAACCATGCTCGATCATATAATATATATAAAAAAAAATACTATACCGAATCTGAAAACTAGAGCCAGTAATCACACGCAGCAAATTGGCCATGCAATGCTGACTGCTCCAGCTGTCTGTGTTAGCACAAGTTGCTATATTAAAATAAAAAATTGGGTCCACTAGGTATGGGATGCGTTGGTATAATGTGGAGTTGACTATTTGAAGTTTGGCAATTCATCTACCAAGCTCGCAGTTGAAGTGATTGAATACGATTGAAATAGTTGATATTCTCTGGGGCCTCTCGAATCCTCCTCTAAAAGTAAAAAACTACAAATTCTCATGTCATAGACTTGGACACATTGTTAAGAGAATTTCTGATTTCTTTAAACCTTTTCAGCTACTGGTTATTCCAACATCTGTAGATCACAAGTGGTGCTAGAGGGCATCCGATGCTGCCTTCTAGAAATAATTTGCAATGAATATTGCAGACGGGATCTAATGCTAGAGGATATATTGTCATGCATGTCTTATCCATTGTCAGATGACCAGTTTCAGGGCTAAATTCATTGCGTCTCGGTGCTGAACTTGAGCAAACAGGATTGCTTGAGATAAAAAAAATTTTTGAAAATCCTAGAGTTGATTCGATTGAATTCATAACCTTGTCATGGCCGAACAATGTTCGGAACTGTTTGAAATGAAATTCGACCTGGATAGACGGACTTGGCGATCCTTGATCTAAGTTGAATTTAAAAACTATGGTATTATTGTTATCTTTAACAATAATAAATTAGTTATAATTAATATCGAGTGTAAGCAAAAAAAAAAAAAAATTGTAGTGTCGGTGTGCCATGCATGGTGGCAGAAGAAAATGGTTTCCTTCACATGTTTGGTCAGTCATTTCAGAGCACAAGTAAGAAGCACAAGCACGCAATGCCAGAGGATGTCATGTCACATGTTTGTGTCTGTAATTAATAAATCTTTGCGTGCTTGAGTTTTCTCAAAGTCGAAACTCTTTAAACAGTTATTATAGCATGGCAGACCCGTTTATAAATTACAATCAATAGTTTATAACTAAAAAGTTGGATGAAGAAAACTTAATCCATGATTTGCAGGCTTTAAGGAAAACATCGTCCTGCCATGAATCTCGCAATTGCCACAGGGGAGAACGCATCCTTTCTGATGATGCGGGGGACGATGGGATTCTTGTAAAGGATACGGTGATTGTTAGCCCTTATGGCACTGACAACTTCACAACCATTGGAGATGCCATTGCCTTTGCTCCAAATAACTCAAAACCTGAAGATGGCTACTTCGTAATATTTGTTCGAGAAGGGATTTATGAGGAGTATGCTGTTGTTCCTAAAAATAAGAAGAATATAGTGCTGATTGGAGAAGGAATTAATCGGACCGTCATAACGGGAAACCATAGTGTCATTGATGGGTGGACAACCTTTAATTCTTCGACTTTCGGTAAGCTAATGACCACTGAGTTTATAGCTGAGGGGTGAGTTTTTACGGATGTTTAAAATCCTGACGAGTCTCGATTTTATGCTGCAGCTGTTTCTGGGGAGCGATTTGTTGGAATAGACATTACGTTCAGGAACACGGCAGGTCCTGAGAAGCACCAAGCAGTAGCTCTGAGGAACAATGCTGACCTCTCCACATTTTATCGGTGCAGCTTCGAAGCCTATCAGGATACTCTTTATGTGCATTCCTTGAGGCAATTCTACAGGGAATGTGATGTATACGGAACTGTAGATTTCATTTTCGGAAATGCTGCTGCTGTTTTTCAGAACTGCAATTTATATGCTCGCAAGCCAATGCTTAACCAGAAGAATGCCTTCACTGCGCAAGGTCGTACTGATCCAAACCAAAATACTGGCATCTCCATTCACAATTGCACGATTGAAGCTGCACCTGATTTGGCTATGGACAGGAACTCGACGGACAGTAACTTGACTATGAACTTTTTGGGGCGACCTTGGAAGGAGTACTCTAGAACTGTAATCATGCAGTCGTACATCGGAGAACTGATTCAGCCGGTTGGATGGCTAGAATGGAACGGAACTGTTGGATTAGACACCATTTACTATGGTGAGTTTCAGAATTATGGGCCTGGTGCAAACACTAGCAGGAGAGTGCAATGGCCTGGTTTTAATCTGATGAATGCTACACAAGCTGTGAATTTTACCGTCTACAATTTCACAATGGGGGATACTTGGTTGCCTTCCACTGACGTACCCTTCTCTGGAGGACTAGTTTGATTATAAATAGGGGCCTTATTGCTTCACAATTTTATTCATTCTTAGTTGACACCTCCTGGGTTTCTTGTAAGTCAATGATAAGACAGATTGTAAGGATTTTATGATCAAATTAATAAAAATACAAGGTATTTAGCAGCAACTTATCTTGCCAAGAAATTTCATCGTTGGAGACTCTAGTCTTGTTCCAAACTCAAGTTTCAATGAATCAACGTATAATGTGAAAAGGATAAAATAAACTGGTGTAGGAAAACAACATCAAGGAAACAAAAACAAGGAAGGAACACAAAAAAGGAAACGTTCTCTGCAAAATGTATCACAGTCAGAGACCAGGTTTGTAGCTGATACCAGTGCCTGCGAGCCACCCTTCTCCCTGTATGAATGCCTTCACTGTAAATTTACTGGCTTGTTTATTGGTGATGGTTTTCAAGCCCTTCCATTTAACTCTGTTCTTTGTTGAAGCACCAGGCCCGAAATTCTCAAACTCAGAATAGAAAATGGTAGGAGGTGCTGTATTTCCTGTCCATGGCAACCATCCAGCAGGGTCGATCAAGCTCCCCATCATAGAACGCATGAATACAGTTGTTGAGTAATTCTTCCAAGGGCGGCCAAGGAAAGTTTTGACAGAGCTCAAGTCGCCAAAAGGCAAAACGGCACAGTTCTGAATTGAAATTCCAGTATTTTGATTAGGGTCAATCTTGCCTTGTGCAGTGATGGTGTTCTGTTGGCCTTGCATGGGTTTCCTGGGTCGTATGTTGCTGTTTTGGATGACAACAGCTGAATTTCCGAAGATGAAATCAACTGTTCCATAAATGTCGCATTCGCGGTAGAATTGCCGATTGGCATGTGCGTAGAGAGTGTCCTGAAAAGCATCCATGCTGCATCTGTAAAAGGCCGACATATCAGCATTTGACATCAAGGCAACTGCCTGATGCTTGATTGCACCAGCTGTGTTACGGAACCCCATATCTCTAGCAATGAATCCCTTCCCAAACACAGCTGCAAGAAAAAGGAAAATGAGTGTCAGCCATTTAGCTAATTCTAAGTTTCTAACCTCTATCCCCGTAGCTAAACTTCGGTTAGCATGCAACCATAGCGGAGGATTGGTCCTGAACTTACCAAATGTTGCAGTTGAGAATGTAGGAGTTCCATCGACAACGTTCAGGCTTGCTGAAACAATTGTTGCCTTCATTCCATCACCAATCATCATGACATTCCATTGCTTCTTCTCGACACGAACATTTTCGAAATAAATTCCTTTCTTCACGTAGATCACATACCTCTTCTTGCTCTTTTCAGGAACATTTTTTAGGGCATCGCTGATTCTTTTGTACTTTCCAGACCCGTCTTTAGCCACAACAACATCAGCCTTCTTCTTCAAATCTGAACTTTGAAGTAGTTTACGATCTTCTGGATGCAGCCACTTTGGCATCTCTTGGTCTTCGTAATTCATTAAGCGCCTATGGATGTTCACTGAGCTTGCAACCTTGGAAATCCAAGTGATAATTGCCAAGCTATTGCTAGTCAATTCACTTGAACTCTTGAGATAATCATGAGCAGTGGCCTCTAATTTTGTCTCCGAAAGGCCATCAATGCAGGTTTGATAGCAAGTACCTGAAGTACTTAGCCAACTTCTTAGATCATCCACAACATCAATCACATTGACACCATTACCCGCTTCCAATGAGTTATCAAGATGGTCCAATGCCAAACTCAAAAGTTCTTGGCAATTTTCCAAGGCTGTAATTGTCATATTATCCTTGACACCATTGTAAAGCACCCCTCCATCCTTGGAGAAATGCTGAGAAGCTTTCGATAATTCATTCTTGGCCACTTGGATTGCCAATTTGAAAAGCTCCTCGGGTTGAATCTGGTCTGGTTTAGCCACGGGAGCAAGGCTATTGTAACAAGAATCCTTGTACAATGTGACATCACAAACAGCTTTCACTGATGTAGAGAGTGACTTATCAGGTCCACCCTTCTGTGAGTTTCCACTAGAAGCACGAGTCCCCACCACAGCAGCAACAACAATGGCAACAAGAAGTATTGAAGAAAGGCTTATGATGGTGATTCTTTTCCGGGTTCGTCGACGAGCCACGAGCCGTGCTTGCTCAGCCTCGTCGAGTTTGCCATAGGATTTGAGAGAAGACATGCTGAGCACTCTTTGTTGTTGCTGTTGTGTTGTTTATGATGCAAGGAATAATGGTGGGTGGGAGAGGCTTTTATATGTTACCAAAAGGAGGTAGCATCTCTGTACGTGCAAGCACAAGGGGAAAACAAAGAATTTTTGCAAATTTGAAAATGTTGGGAGTGCTTCCCATGTCGAAGCATGGCAAGCTGTGGTCGTAATGCTTTCTGGTGTGGTTGTTGCCATATACTAGCCTGTATAATGCAATGACAGCACTTCTTTCTCTCCTCGGTGCTATTGCTCAAACATCATAGAACCATGGTCTACATTTAAAAAAAAAAAAAAAATAGTTTTAAATAATAATCCAAACATTTTAAAGGTGATTTACCTTTATTAATCACCAACTTGATTGTATCAACGAATAATTAAAGAAAAGTCAACTAGTATAAAAAGGTTTGAAGCATTCCATTCCAAGACACTTAAACTAATTTTTTTGAGCAATAGAGTGTTCTCCTATCCCATTTCAAAGTTCAACTTTTCAAACCAAAATCCAGGCATAATCTGACAAGCAAAATTAATTCCATGACCCTTTAAAAAACATAATAATAGTAATAATAATAATAATAAAAGGCTAGATGCTGGCTGATAGTAGATACAGCAAGTTATTAAATTTGTCTGAGGCTAAAACCATTAAATAGGTTAACCTGATGGATTAAAAAACAGTGTTGTTTTATAATTTTTTTAAAAAAAATCACATTGTTTTTGAAAAAAAATATATTGGATTTTAACTATATTATTGGTCAATTGAATTTTTTTCCATTCAATTTAATTTGAAATTTAATTTAAGCAATTTAAGCTACGTCCTAGATTAATGGAGTCTGAATTAATTTATTAGACCAGTTAGATTCAATAATATGTAAAAAGAAAAAACTAGCCCAAAGACATTCTTTAGGGCTTATGGGCTTATTGGAGTCCAAGAAAGAAAGAAAAAAAAAAGTTATCCCGTGGCTCAAAGGAAAATGTTCTCCTAATTTAAACGCTTTTATTATATTACACCCATAAAAAATAAAAACTATCATTATATTAAACAAAAAAAAAGGCTATTATTATATTACACCCATAAATTATTTTAAAAAAATAAAAGCCAAATCCTATGAAGCAGATTGTGGCTTCCCATCCCAGCACATATGAAATAATTTTCAGAGGGTTTATCGCTAATTTTATTTATTTATTTTTCCCGTATTGCTGTGGAAAATATTTGTTTTATGGCGCTAGCCGAACGATCAACTACCGTTACAAAAAAAAGTCAACTCTTATCAAAAGCATGAAGGCGACTCTTGCCTGTTAGTATGGCGCTGCCACGCCAAGAAAGGATACGGAACTTTCAGTATAAGGTGTCATTTCTAGAAACCCTGAATTAATCGTGATCTCTTATGGCCTGAATGTTACGTGGTAACAATTAATTTCAAAATTTTGTTTTTAATATTAATATATCAAACAATATAAAAACATATAAAAAAAGTATTAATAAAAAAACACCTTATTACCACTAAAACGAAGTATCAAGTAATAGTTTGGTGTTATATATTGGCAGAGACCCCTCCATGGAATTTATTGAACCAAGTTTGATTGCTTTAAAGGCCTGTTTGAAAGTCATTTAAAAATATATTAAATAACATTTTAAAAAAATATATTTTTGAAATTAATGCATCGAAATGATTAAAAAATACAAAAAAAATATTAATCTAAAGCAAAAATAAAAAAATAAAAAAATTTTAAATTTTTTTAAAAACGCTTTTAAAACCTAAAAACAAACAGGGTTTAGTAAGCTTTTGATATTTTTGTGTTTCTTTCAAGCATATAATTTTTTGGCCAACATTGTTGTAGGTATATTATCCGCTTTATGGTACAAGAGTTACTTCATGGGGTGTTTTTTTAAAAACAAAAATCTCTTACTCCAACTCGTAAGTAGAATAATATTTTTTTAAATGATTTATCGTGCTATGATCACACTATACGCTATCACAATATGATCTAGAACTACCAAAAAGAAGGAAAAAATCAATTACAAGTCACTTCATTTTCTTAAAATGGAAAAGAATTAATAATCATTCCTCTTTCATTTTAAGAGTTTGTGGAATGTATTTTTATTTTTTAATTATTTTATGTGATCATAACAACAAAATATTTCATGGGGGAATAAAATGAATCTTGAATTATAAATTTTTTTAAAAAAAATCAATTAGAGCAAGGTGCATGTGATAGTCATTAGCCACCATGATATAGTAATGTACAAGTTGCTGCTTGATTGTCATGTCATGGAAGCATATCGACCACATATTTACGCTACGTTTGAGAAGATACGAAAAAAATATATTTACTTGACTTATTAATTTAAGATTTCATCGTTGATAAAAACAATTCTTTTTCTAAACTAGAGATGTTTAATTTTATTTTTGAGAATCTTTTCCTCTTAATTTCTTACTGTTTCCAATAATTAATGAAAGAATGACTATGCATTTAAAATTGTGTTTTAAACTTGAAAATAATTACTATTAAAAATATTTTTTAAAAATACATTATCTTTATATATTTTAAAATAAAATATACTTTTAAAAAACTACAACCGTGAAACAACTTTTAATTTTTTATGGCCCTCTTAGTTTTTTTCTTTTAAAAATATTTAAAAAAAATTAAAAAAATTTTATTTTTTTTTTGCTTCAAATTAATATTTTTTTATATATTTTTAGATTATTTTAATACACTAATACTAAAATTAATTTTTAAAAAATAAAAAATATATTGTTTTAATATATTTTTAAATAAAAAATATTTTAAAAACACAATCACAATCACTTTTAAAAGTTTCAAAACCTTTTGTGGCATTCCCTCTCCTCTTTCTTTCACACTTCCCATCTTGTTCCCTTCCCGTTTTATACCCAGACAAAGTGTTATACGAGTTTTATAATTGTCGTTGAACCGCAATATCAGTCATGATCTATATTGATGTGTAAATTAATGGTTTATTTACAAATTAAAGTGTTATTTATAAATTTATTTTTTTAAAAAATATAATTTAACCACAAACATGATCTATATTGGCCTACGAGGCTACCGGTCCAGATTATAGAATTGTGGAATTTCTACGGGTGGCAATGATGCAAATATATTATATTATTCACAGGGAAGTATAAAAAGACCCCCAAAAGTCCCATCACTGTCATGAACTTTGCTTGAAATACGAGTTCCAATCCCCAAATCCAACCAGTGCCAAAATATCATCACGTCCTTTATTTCGCAGAGATTGCAGAGGATAATTCTAAGGGGAGAGAGAGAGAGAGAGAGAGGGAGAGAGAGAGAGTCCAAAACTTGCGAGGGGACAGGGAAAGGTTGAGAGAGAGAGAGAGTCCAGAACTTGCGAGGGGACAGGGAAAGGTTGAGAGGGTTGGCTGCCACTAAATTGAATCATTTTATTCGAGGAGGTGACATGGCCTCCACCATTTTTAAGACAAGGTGAGACCTACTTGATGTGATACGTGTCAGGTTCTGAGAGGGATTTTTAGGTGGGGTTTTTTACATGGAGGCAGTTGGTTTCCCCACCTGCGTGGCGGCTGCTACTGGTCCTTTCTTTTCTTAAGAATTGTTTTTTGCTTTTTACTGTTGAGGAAATTAACACACCGAAAAAGAAACAAGGGAGCACTCAAATGACATTGATGGCAAATTTCTATTTTTGTTAGATGAAAGTTTACAAAAAAAAAAACAAAAAAAGGTTACGTTTTAAATGATTTTCACAGTAATTGGCTTTGGAGCTTTGCCGACGCAATAATTAGAAGTTAATTGGAAATACCGGAACTTTTATTTTTAATTTTTTAAAAAAACTATTAATTTGATGTTTTTCTTGTATTTTCTAATGATTTTAATGTGTTGATATTAAAATATAGAAAAATAAAAAAAATTGATATCTTTTTAAATAAAAAATATATTACACCACAGTATCAAATAAATACTTAGTTATTTTTTACACTAAAAACTATAGTATACCAATAAAGATTTTAAAGGTTTATTTTTATTCTATGATGTAACGTGACCATTCCACAAAAGAATTATGTGCGGGGGGCACGAAGCCATATTTTTCTTATGGCTTGCTTGGCATTCTAACCAATGCGAGCAATTTTACATGTCATGTTAAAATATTTGATGAATAATACATAATTACATAGTTCGACTGCGACATATCATTTTTTTTTTTTTAAGAATGTAGGGTATGGTTTCTGTCTAAATTCATTTGAATCGAGTGAGGAATAGTAATTGATGATGTTACAGAATTTAAAACGCTCAAGAAAGAAAAAAGTTTATGAGTGTTTGTACAGTTAATAATTATATATTTACGCCAATATTTTATTTCTCAAAGCTTACAAAGTAGAAGATTGATGATGATAAAAGAACTAATATTTATATTGTATGATAAATATTTTTAAAATTCTAAAAAAATAACTTTTAAAATTGAGGGTTTAATGACTTTCAAATAATGAAGCCAGTGATTTTTAATAAGAAAATACAATAAATAAATAAATAAGTTCTAAATTCTAAAAACAATAATCCGAATATCAAGAAGTAAATATATACATAAACAATGATTCAAAACGTATCATATATAGTTGCATTAGGTAACCTTTCTCAAAACTCAATGTAATAACCACCACCACCTTCCCTTCTCCCTTTATTTTTATTTTTCAAATAAAAATATTTAGAAAGTGCTAGATTACTGTCTCGAAAAATAAAATACAAAAATCACATGAATATAAATACGTTTGATTAGAGAAATAAAAACATAAACATAACGTAAATCTATTTTTATAATGATTTCTAATTGAATTTTTAAGTTTTTAAAATGTAAAATACATGAGAGATATTATTTTTTATTTTTATTATCTTTACCTCAAAGCAATAGCCGGATATTATTTTTTTAAAAAAACACATTTATATATTTATCCGTGTTAATATGGTTGACTGTCTCTGAATGCATTGCCACCATTGGAGGAGAAATATGGAGTGCTAATATTTTATTTATTTATGGATCCAACAAATCATAAAAAATGCTCTTAAAAACTTAGCAGTACTTGTCACTCTTACATCCACAGAACAAGACTTAACTTTGTGCACAAACCTAAGCTCCGATTTGATACATTGCAATATAGTATCATTACAAGATGCCAGAGACACTGTCGACTGGTCTTGAATACATGCTTGAAAAGCCATTAGACACGGCATTATTCATGCAAAAACATTAATTAAAATACATTTTATTACATTGGATGAACAAATTAAGGGAATAAAACTGAGAATTAAAGCAGGAAAGGGCCACTAAAACTGAGAATTAAAGCAGGAAAGGGCCACTTTAGAGGAAAATAGATACAGTGAACCATTGCATCCCCAATTCAGCAGTAATGTGCAACCTGCACTCCATTTCATTGGATCTTTAATTTGATTTCTTTTATTTCTTAATCACATGGGCATTCCGCATGGATTTACCTGGGAAAAATAAATAAATTGAGAAACGGCATGTAATATTGAGTATCATACCTAAGCTTCATTGATTAACTTTTCCCTTTTTTGTTTTAATATCGGGTGCATTTTTGCATATCTTGATCATGTTCTTTTTACATATGTTCCATGTAATTAAGGAAGGGAAATTACTTTTTAAAAAGTATTGTGATGATTTTTTTTTTCCTTTTCAAATAATCAAGGTAAGGTCTCGATGGAATAGGTTTTGTATATCGAGATTAAGACTATAGTTATAAAATGTAATCATAAATTTAGATTAAACGGATCATCCAGATTATACCTGTTTGAGAATGTAATTATAATTGTTTTTTTTTAAAAAAATAATAATAAAAATTAAATTTTTATAGAATATTATTTGTATCACGTTCCTAAACATTGTAAACTAAAAATATAAAATAATATTTTTAAATTCAATTAATTTTTTTATTTTTTTATATACAAAATGGGGAATATTGAAGACTAAAAGAAAGTCACTTTACTAAATTGAAAGCTTTTATGGTTGGGACATGGTTTTCTTTGATTTACACATCACGTGCAGGCAAGAAAAACTTTATTGTGATTGCATCGAGCAAGAATCAGTAGACAGAAAATTAATTTACAGAATATCTTCAGCGGTTTTAGAAAAAAAGAAAACCGTCAAGACCAAAAAAGGACTACAAGGACACAAACAAGACACACATTTAGAAGGTGGAGGAATCAATTTAATTTACATAGAGGGCGTGACTGATTTGGGCAACACAAAAGCGTTACAAAGCTCATTATATATATTATACGTTTAATTAGGAGTTTAGTTATAGTTATTTTTTAAAATATTTTTTGTGTTAAAATATATTTAAATAATTTTTTTATTTTTAAAATCAACACATCAAAAATATCTAAAACATATAAAAAAATTAATTTTTAACCAAAACAAAAAAAATTAAATTTTTAAAAAACACAGGTAAAACCAAATGACTTTTTAACATGGAACCTAAGTCGTGTTATTTTTATATTAATCATAAATTTATTTGTGATTTGGTTAAAATCTAGATAAAATTTAATTTATTTTTATTATTTTTTTTATTAACTCGCCCAGTACAAGTCTTACAACTACGTTCATGAAACTATAAAAATGAAACGGATAAAAAAAGGCTAGACATGGTAAAATGGAATCTGGGAAAAAAAAAACATGAAAATAAGTAAATGTAATTAATTAGTCAAAATATTAAATAAATGAGATTGACCTCTTTCCACGAAGCAAGGCTTCCATTTATGCACGTTCGGGCGCCGTCCCGAATCTGCTAACTGCCGTACGTTTTTTAATTGTTCCAGAAAACATATTGTGTAGTCACTCACACCATCTGTTTCATCCATTCACAAGTATCATGTATTCTTTACAAGGGGGTTTTAATTTTTTTTTTTTTTTGGGGGGTGGGGTGGGGTGTGGGGTTTTCCGGATGGAATTTTGTATTTATTAAAATTTTAAAATTATTAGTCACGTGTTATACAAGCAACTACGCGTGCTATACACGCAGCCACGTGTGGAAGGGTTCCACCATGCTTTGATGGCTTGTACAATGTTCTTCGATGATGAAAGATTATTTTATGGCACGTCATTAGATTCTTCACAATATTCCTTTCCTTTATTATTGACACATGTGTTGGTATTTTTGAATGAATTTTAGCTGGAATTGTTTTTTCCCTCCTCTTTTTTCTCTCTTTTCTCAAAACTCGTGTCTGATAATTAAAACTTTATGGTGGTCCGTTGGAGATACTCAAGTATCAATCCTTATTTTTTGATTTGTTATTTTTGTCCATAACCCTTTTGTAGGTTTTTGCTTTGTTTTTTAATTTTATCATTCAGCCTAAAATCTTTGTCCTCTTCTTTTTTCAAATCTAGTTTTGGTTTTTTTTTTTTTTTGTTTATTTTATAAACTTTCAATTGTTTTAAATTTTGTCCTTCAATTAAAATATCTTTTTTGTTTTTTTTTTAAATGATCATTTGATTACTATTTTATATTTTTAATTCTTTTTTTATAATTGAATATTTTTTTTTCAATTTTTTCCATTGATATTTTTTTTTTAAAAAAAGATTTGAGTTTCATAGTTTTTCCAAGTTTAATGCTTCTAATCAAATGATCTAGGTCATAAGTTTTATAAATTGACACGGATTCCCTTCTTTTTTTATGGATTTTTTTCACAAATGATTTATATCATTTAAAGATTTCGATACTATTTATAAAGCTAAACACGTTAAAATTGTTTAATAAAAAAATATTTTTTCAAACTAATGATATATTGATAGATTCCATGAAAAATTAAGTTATTGCTAGTATATGTTTTTTAATGTAAAAACAAAGTACGATGTATATATGAAATATATTAAGATTGACAAGAAAGGAAAATTTTAAAGAATACAGCTAATTCCCACCTACAAAATTTTGTCAAGTCTATATAATTCGTGTGGTTGAATCCTACTTTCAAACTTTTATTTAAATATAGATTTAAATCTATTAATTTTGAGTAATTTAATAACTCTTGTTAAATCCTATTTAAGAAAATTGATATTATCCTATTTAAGAAAAAAAATTGTGATTTACATGGAATAGAAAAAAATTATATCTTCAAACTAACTTTATCTTATAAACTATTAAAAGGATACAAATACGTGCTATATATACAAAAAAAAGATGGTAGAATAGAATCTAAATATGTAATTTAATAAGCTACAAAAGGTAATTCTAAAATATAGGGTTAGAAATTCCAAAATTTCCAAATGACACCCAATTATTTTTTAGCACAAAAGGAGATTAAAAAAGAGAAAAAAAGGAATTTTTTCAACAAAAATGCCTAACTTCTTTTGTCCCCATCCCACACCAAACCCTTTTTTTCTCATCTACACAGGACCCATTGGTCCACCTCACGACATAGCCACAGAGCACCATACTTTGAGTGTGAATAACCCCACACAAGAAATTCCCCATATAGCAAACTCTTTCCAAACTCCAAATTATCCAAAATTCCAACCATCACCACGGTTAAAACCCATCCTAACCATGGTTATCTATAAATTTACCCACCCCAAAATACCCCCAAAAAAACCACTATTTCCATATCTGTCCCTCTTTCAGACAAATTGCCACCTTTCTCTCTCCCTCTTTATATTTTTCTCCTCTTACTCTCATGGGACAGTATCAGTAGAAAAATTTAACACAAAAAACAAACCTTAAAGTCTCCACACCCCCAACCCCCCCTCTCTATGTCTAAACTGTAAGCAGAAGAGGAGAGGAGAAGAGAGCTTCTTCTTCTTCTTCTTAACCCCAGAAAGGTTAAAAGGGAGAAACTTTGTTAATTTCTTCAATGGTTGCTGCAGCTCTTACAAAGCCATAACTCATTAACTTGGTAAAGATTCAATCTTTTTCATCGTTTCTTTATTTATCAACAAATCTACTGGATCCCATTTATTAAATTTTGTATTAAACCATGTCTTTCATGATTAAGTGTTGTTATGTTGCTTGATCTTTTGTGCTTATTAAATGTACTGTCCTGGGATTTTGTAAATGCTTTATTAATTGTTGATGTTAATCAATATCTTGTTATTAATTAATCATCATTTATGTCACGCACAAAAAGGAAGCTCTGGTGATTCTTTTGTGTCTTTTCATGAATCATGATGGTAACCCTTTTGGTTCCCTGCTAATTCATGGTACGTTGTGTCCTTTCACTGCTTAGTTTTTAAGGAAAGATGGCTCTAGGAGACTTGTTATGCTTGTCTTTGTTATAAAAGGCTTGAAATTTATTTAAAAGAACTGACATCAGACTTTGTTACAGACTTACAGTGTTGTTATTATTAAAAAAAGTGAGTTTCTTTCTTTCTTTCTTTCTTTCCTTTCTTCTTTGCTTACATAACAAGCAGTTTTTGCTGGAATTTTTTGTTTAATAAGCTACAAAATAATAACTCTCTCTCTCTGTCTCCATTTCTTGGTAGAGAATCATTTTCTCTTTAATCTTAGTTGTTAGTGATGTAACATAATCCAGTTACAGGTAGATCTGAGGTTTATAAATGTATTATAGTTTTGGCCCTCTAAAAGTTTTGCTCCTATGTTACGATGATCATTAGTGAAGAGGGTACCCTCCTGTTTTTTTTGTACTTGTACTTATGACTGAGTTGCTGGTTGCTAACATTTAATTCAAAAACTTATTGTGTTTTCTTGATACTGTGACATGTAAAATGGGGTTTTGAGATATTGTATCTAATTTCATTTTAGTATTATTAGTTTGTTTTATGGTAATACAGGCATGCTTAGCTGGAATTAAGACTAATTGCCGGGCATGTGAAGACAGCCCACCGCCTAGACATTCTGTTGAAGTGTCCGAGTGGAGGCTGGGATCCGTGGTATTTTCATTTAGGATTTGAATTTATGTTGTCTGCTTCTTGGTGATATTGATTTACCACCAGGTTGGGACAATTATGCAGTTTTTATTTGAATATCCCTGGAATTAATTTTTCTCACTGACATGAGAGAAGCAAATTCATTTGTTTCAAATCGTAACTGATTTTGATACTATTAATGATAAAGCTTACTTTATGTTATGTTTGCATATTTATTTGTTTGTTTGTTTTACAAATGTCCAGCTAAAGAGAGCCTTAACGGACCTGTGATTATACTTGTATGTCGGTGGAGATAAACTTTGTCGAGCTTCTAAAGCAGTTACTCTGTTTTTGTTTGTTTGATAATTAGGTGTTAGTCTAATATATGACGTTTATGCTATTCCGTGCTCTCTTTGTTTTACATTAAATTAGAGTTTAATGATTCATTGTACATGACCTACTGTAAGAGATTTGGGGAAACTTTCACTAAATATTTAAGTGCATTTATTTGGCTTGCAGGAGCTTAGCTGTGGCTGCCTTTTGTGCTTCACATGCACTGAATTCCAAAGAATAAGAATCGGTGAACTTCTAAGCGATAGTTGTGTGTGGAGATTGATATTGTAAGAGAGGTGGAACATATCTTAACTGAGCTAAATCTTCTATTCTATTATTAAACTGATTTGGCTGTGGTGTGTGCTGAAATGGGAATCTTTGAAGAAATGGGATTTTGCAACAATCTGGACTTTTTCTCGGCTCCTCCTGGAGAAATGGATGCGGTTCCAGAACGCGAACCAGGGGCAACAATCGAGGAGGATTACAGTGATGAAGAGATGGACGTGGATGAGCTTGAGAGGAGGATGTGGAGAGACAGAATGTTGCTTAGGCGACTTAAAGAGCAGGGTAAGAATACGGAAGTTGTTGATCATGCAAAACATCGTCAGTCTCAGGAGCAAGCACGGAGGAAGAAGATGTCACGAGCACAAGATGGAATCCTGAAATATATGCTGAAAATGATGGAAGTTTGCAAAGCTCAGGGTTTTGTGTATGGGATCATTCCTGAGAAGGGAAAGCCGGTGAGTGGAGCATCTGACAATCTCCGGGGATGGTGGAAGGAAAAAGTCAGGTTTGATCGGAATGGCCCTGCTGCTATCTCCAAGTATCAGGCAGAACATTCAATCCCTGGAAAGAGTGAAGATTGTGGTCCAGCAGCATCCGCACCTCACACCTTGCAGGAACTTCAGGATACAACTCTTGGATCACTTCTGTCAGCCCTGATGCAGCACTGTGATCCACCCCAGAGGCGTTTTCCACTGGAGAAAGGCGTTGCCCCCCCATGGTGGCCCACTGCGAATGAGGAATGGTGGCCTCAACTGGGTTTGCCCAAGGATCAGGGTCCTCCTCCATACAAGAAGCCCCATGATCTGAAGAAGGCTTGGAAAGTCAGTGTTCTGACAGCAGTGATTAAGCACATTTCTCCTGATATTGCCAAGATACGCAAGCTTGTTCGCCAGTCTAAATGTTTGCAGGATAAGATGACTGCCAAGGAGAGTGCCACTTGGCTGGCAATAATTAATCAGGAAGAAACACTGTCCCGAAAATTATATCCAGATAGCTGCCCTCCTGTGTCTGCTGGTGGAAGTGGTTCGTGTGTCATCAGCGATTCCAGTGATTATGATGTTGAAGGAGTGGATGATGAACCCATTGTTGAAGTAGAGGATTGTAAGCATCTTGATGTCAATCTTTTCAACATGGCAACAGCAGCTGGACCAAGAGATAGATTTATGATGCCGCCAGCAGCTCCACAAATTAAGGGCGAGCTTGTTGAGACAAGCATGGATTTCATTCAGAAAAGGAAGCAGCCTGCTGGCGAGCCACACATTTTGGTTGATCAAAAGGTGTATAGGTGCGAGCATCCTCAATGCCCCTACAACGATTCCGGACTTGGGTTTCTTGACATCACTGCTAGAAATAATCACCAAATGAATTGCCTATATCGCACCAATGCTTCTCAGGGACTTGGATTGTCTAATTTCCAAATAAACAGTGACAAACCAGCTGTGTTTTCTCTCCCATTTCCCCAAACTAAGGCAGCAGCTCCAAACCAGACTCCTTCACTTAATGTTTCAGGACTTAGACTTTCGGAAGATGGGCAAAAAACGATTTCTGATCTTATGTCTTTCTATGATACCAATCTTCAGCGAGACAAGAACATAAATCCTGGGAGTGCCAATGTTATTGGAGATCAAAATCAGCAGCAACTGCAAGAGCAGAAATTTCAATTTCAGCTGAACCCCAGGAATGTGAATTTTATGGGGGACCAAAATCCACAGCAGCAACAGAAATTTCAGTTCCAGCTGGATCCTAGGAATGCTAATATTATTGGTGGTCAAAATCAACAGCAACAACAGAAATTCCAATTTCAGCTGGATGATAGCTTCTATGGCCAAGGGGCTATGGTGGGAAACAACATAACTGAAGCAACCAGCATGCCAGTGAACAACCCTGTTTTCTCATCAACCGAAAATCAGTTTGATCACTGCAAGGCCTTTGATTCTGCATTTGATACCAATGTCAATGACAGTATTACTGACTTCAGATTTGGCTCTCCGTTCCCCAGTCCACCAGTTGATTATTCCATGGATCTGATTCCAAAGCAGGATGTTGGCATGTGGTATGTCTAACGAAAGATGCAAAATACCTTGCTGCTCTCCCTGGTTCTGCACTATCCTAGAAGGGGAAACAGCTAACATTCCGGGAAGAAGGCCATCATCAACACAGTTTCTGTTTCATAGTGCAGAAACTTCTTCCTGACGAGTCTTAGTAGTTTAATATGCTCTTATATGTAGATGTTCAAGACATTTGTGAACTTCTGAGTTTCTGTTCTGCTTCTTTATCTTGCTAAGTCTAGGATATCTAGGTTGCTTTCTGTGCAGTATTGAAGAAGGGCCAATAATGAATTGGCAAAGGACCAAACCCATATTCTGTACTGCTGTTGAAAAGTTCATATCGGCATGTATTCAAGTATATGTACACATACATCAATATATGGTGCTTTCATACATTATGCTGTCTTTTGTGTTAGTGCAAAATCCCTACATTCCTTGCTTGATCTATTTATTCCTTGTTTTTTCTTATTTTTGTGTGTTGAGTTGAATCAGAAGGGACCTTATAATGCCCCCCACTTTCTCAGCTTGTTCAATGCACCCAACCAGTTTTTCAAAAGGCACTTGAACAGAGTTGCCTCCTTTCCTGTGTGCACAACACACCCTCGCACAGAGGGCATAGAGAAAGCAAGTAGTGGTGGAGTCCAGGAACAGTTGTTGGATTTAGTTGAAGTTACAAGAAAGATGTGGTCCTCTAGCTGTATAGCAGCACTCAAAAGCTGGCATCTGTATCTTACATCAATCATGGACTCTTCTTGTCGCATCTCAAGAGTTCCAAGCACTAGCATGATTTTATGTCTAGGGTCAAAAAACTTGATGAAAAGATTCTTTTGCACATTGAACACATGCCTTCCTTTTTTGTTTTAAGCAGCGATGATCTGACAGGTTTGGCTTGACATCATTTAAAATTGACTTGGATTCAGTCCTAGGATATGTTTGAGCTGGGTTCAAAGTCTTTACCATGGAGCTAAGCTTTCTCTCATCCCTGAATCCCATCCTCCCTGTCCAGGATTTGAGGCCAGGGTGTCCAGGTGGAGACATGAAATGAGGAGTAGTTTAGGAGGGTTAGAACTTAAAATTTTCTATTTTTAAAACTAAAAATATAATTTAGCAAAGCGATGCACCGCATGGTTTTTGGTGTTTTTACCGGCAAAACGCAGGTGAAATCACAGTGCACTACGTTACCAAACTGGCACCTTGACCGGAAAATATCAAATTAATCCCGTGCTTTTGGTCAGACGTGGGGAGAATAACGGGGGGAACAACCAAGAATCTGATTTGAAAGAAAAGAAAATCCAGAGAACAATTATGTAATGTTCTCTATGAACACGAAAAGATCATTCAAAGTTAGGCAGGCAGGTTTTGAAGTTAGCATATTTGTCATGGAAGGAAGTCCTTTTCCACTTCCTGCATCCTCTCTTTCAACCCCATGTTTTGTTCCCATTTTTCCCACTTTGATTCCTCTCTCTACGTTAGGTGTATGTATATATTTATGCACGCAAGATGCTTGTCCGCGTTTTCTTCATTCAAAGACTCAGACTCTGCAATATCTAGAAGAGACTGAGATCCCCTGACTGTTCTTTTCCTTTTTTCTTAACTCAAGATAAAGCTATACTTTTCCTGACTGCTCTTTTCTTTTTTTCTTAACTCAAGATAACTTCCCGAGGCATCATGAAATTATTAAAATCGTCTAAGAGTTTGAAGATCTTATATAAATCACTTTTTTTTGGAAATTTTCTTGCCTTTAAAGGGATGATTGTAGAAATATTATATAAAAGAGAGGATTTTATAATATATTTTTAGACATAAAAGAAACTCATGTCAGAACATTAAACTTTTAGATGCTCCAAACAATTATTACAATAAATATTCTTCGAGTCATATAATTTGTCACCATCCAACCATTGTATTATTCACCTGGTCAAGTTCAATGCAAATTCTAATGATTCCTCGTCACCATTAGCCCCCACCTTAAGGAAAGTTGTGCCATAATATTTATTGTCCTGAGTTCTGCTGCCGCTGCTGTTTTTTTCCCTTGCCTTTATTAAGCGTAGTTGTAAATATTCGGCGGATTGATTTGGAAATTAGTGACCAAAGCTTAAATTAATTGAAAAGAATGTTGAACCAGTTAAAACCTGTTTATTTGACGAGTTTATCTGTGATTTTGTTGACTCGATCAACACCCAATTAAGTTTTTTATTTTAAATCTAAAACAACAAATAATTAACTCAAGTTAATCCGAATATTAAACTCTAATATGGATATCAGAAGAAAACAATTCACTCGAGTAGATTTAATTACCTGTGAATGTGAATTAATCCGATAACTAAACATCTGAATGTGATTTTTTTTTTTATTTTAAGAGTGGTGAATAGATTCCAGCAATCAAGGAACAGGCCTAGAAATATTCAATAGGAAACAAAATTTAACACAAAGCCCATATTTAGGTTAAGAGTTACACCAACCCAAATACGTTTAAGCCTTACCGAAAGGCCAGATTAGAGGAGATAATCAAATTAATTAGTAGGCTATAATATCCTTATAGCCTGGAGGACCTGGACCATCTATCCTAACAAGCCCATGTTGATAGTTTTTGCAGAGGATTCTAGCTCGGCCCATTTAGACTCTGTTGGTTTCCACGGGCTGATTTTGACCTGGCACCTCCATCTCCAAGCTCACGAACCTGTTTATAGTTTTAGAACCCACAAAGGTTCTTGTTAGACTATCACTTCGTGTGCACACCTATTAAACCCAAGTTTGGCCTGGGCAAAGGGTTTTTTTTTTTTTTTTTTTTTTTTTTTAATATCGGTTTGCATATAAGTTGATGAGATAATATCTTAACCATTGAAAAACAAAGATTATAGCAGCAAACACGTTTGGCGTGGAGAGATGAACAAAGCTTCAGTTTTGAGTTTAAGATGAAGAATTTTGAAGATAGACAAGGAAGCTCACTAGACTAATAATTAAAGTTTAGTTGACCTTGCCTGTTTGTCTGTTTTTCTTCAGCTCCCATCTCTTATAATTTATCCTCTTGTTTCCACATGAATTTCAGGCATAAACTAATGCAAAAAGTCTTCTCAAGCTGATGTCAATCTTTTCTGTCTCTTCTCTCCCTTATAATTGAGCACAACCTGCCTAGTTCTTCCCATTATTTGTTTTTTTTTGTCTGAAAGTTTCAAGTCTTCAAGATTCCATTTCTGTTGTGTGTTTGGTAGTTAGTTTCCGGGAAACATGGGACAGGAAACAAGAAAACTTTTAGATGAATATGAAGTTTCAGACATTCTAGGAAGAGGTGGGTTCTCAGTTGTCAGGAGAGGTATACTGAAGACAAGTGGAGATAGGAGGCAGGTGGCCATCAAGACATTGAAAAGATTAGGCCCGTCAACTCCATCGGGAATTCCGAGATCTCGCGGTGATGGCGAGAGAAACACTGCTTCTTTCAAATTCCCAACATGGAGGCAGGTTTCAGTATCTGATGCTTTACTTACAAATGAAATATTGGTTATGAGAAAGATAGTAGAAAATGTATCGCCGCATCCGAATGTGATTGACCTCTATGATGTTTATGAGGATCAAAATGGGGTGCATCTTGTGTTGGAGCTTTGTTCTGGTGGAGAGCTGTTTGACAGGATTGTCGCTCGAGACAGGTACTCTGAGAGTGAAGCAGCAGCTGTGGTTAGGCAGATTGCAGAAGGACTGGGAGCTCTTCACAGGGCTAATATTGTTCATAGAGACTTGAAGCCAGAGAACTGTCTTTTCTTGAATGAAAACGATGATTCTACTTTGAAGATTATGGACTTTGGATTGAGTTCTGTGGAAGAGTTCACCGATCCAGTTGTTGGGTTGTTTGGTTCCATTGATTATGTCTCACCAGAAGCTCTTTCTCAAGGCAGAATTAGCTCTAAAACTGATATGTGGTCTTTGGGAGTAATCTTGTATATCCTGCTCTCAGGGTGAGTTAATTTTCTCGTGTCTCAAATTGTAGCCTATCATTTGTTGCCATAAGTCAACGACCAAGATCCCGATTTTCGGTTCAAGTTCTTAGTTCTTTTGTTTTTTTCATTTGATATTCCAGGTACCCGCCTTTCATTGCCCAGTCGAACAAGCAGAAACAACAAGTGATACTGGCTGTATGTTGATATTTTCTTGCCTCTACCAAAGCTAGATCATTTTCTTCACTGTTCAGTTTATCCTCCTTCCATGGTTCTGAAAGGCAAATGATTTGCTATGCAGGGTGATTTCACTTTCTATGAGAAGACGTGGAAGAACATTACTTCATCAGCAAAACAACTGATCACTGATCTCCTGCAAGTTGATCCCGAAAGGAGACCGAGTGCTCAAGATGTACAGATTCCAAAAGCCTTAACTTATTGGTCTTTTCCCTATTATTATCGAGAGCCTCCTCTAAAAAAACATACTGCATGTGGTGACAGGTTTTAAATCATCCTTGGGTGATAGGGGATTCTGCAAAAGAGGAACAAATGGACCCCGAGATTGTCTCAAGGCTGCAGAGTTTCAATGCCCGTCGCAAATTCCGAGCTGCAGCAATAGCCAGTGTGTGGAGTAGCACAATTTTCTTAAGAACCAAGAAGTTGAAATCTTTACTAGGATCACATGACCTCAAGGAGGATGAGATTGAGAAACTCAGGCTACATTTTTCCAAATTGTGAGTGCTAAAACTATTTCATGCCCCGAAGTTTTAGTTCAGTTTGCGTAGAGTTTTAGGTTTATCAGCATTTGACCGCTGATAAACTGCATAAAGAAGCTTTAGCATCAAGCTGGCCAGAGTTTGATTGCTCTATTATCAATTTTTCATATTCTAAGGGGGGAATATATATGTGCAGGTGTGCAAAAGGCGATAATGCTACTCTATCCGAATTCGAGGAGGTGTTGAAAGCAATGAACATGTCGTTACTGATCCCTATGGCACCCCGCATCTTCGATCTATTTGACAACAACCGTGATGGAACAGTTGACATGAGGGAGATTCTTTGTGGTTTCTCCAGCCTCAGGAACTCTCAAGGAGATGATGCTCTCCGTCTGTGCTTCCAGGTATGCTCTCTTCCCTGATTCCCCTCCAACTTGCAACATCAAGAAGAAACCTATCCAGCTAAGCTGAAATTTTCTTTTGCTTTTCGGCCAACAGATGTATGATACAGACCGATCCGGGTGCATCACGAAGGAAGAAGTAGCATCAATGCTCAGAGTAAGCTGCTTCCCTAACAATTTGTATAACTTGAAAAGTTTAAACTGCTTCCAAGATTAGATGACATATAGAATGTTTTTCGAGCAGGCTTTGCCCGAGGACTGCCTTCCAGCAGATATAGCAGAACCGGGGAAATTGGACGAGATATTTGATAGGATGGATGCCAACAGTGATGGAAAAGTCACCTTTGATGAGTTCAAAGCTGCAATGAAAAGGGACAGTTCGCTTCAGGATGTAGTCCTCTCATCTCTTCGGCAACAATGATTTTCCCACTTTCTGCCTTCACTACCATCTTTCCAGCTATGTTTTTTTTTTCACTACCATCTTTCCAGATATAAACAAAATCTTTCTTTTAGCAAATGCTATTCAGGCAATAGAGATGGTGACTAAATGAGGTAAAAGAAATTTTGTTTCTTAGTTTGCTGTTGAAGTTAGGAACTTTCTCAGTCTGATGGATACTAAACCAGTAGAAGCATATAGATATCAGGGAACATAACCATGCTTGATGCTTGAATAGGTTTCACTTCATAAACAGAAAAACAAGATGCAGCTGTTAATTCAGGTACAGCTTTTCTGGAGATCTTAGTAATGTTCCATCATGTATCCATATGGTCAGGCTCAACCCACCTGCTAATCTTCTCCTATAATCTTGCATTTGGCTCACCAAAAAATATTTTGAAAAGAGGCATAATCGGAGTTGGAAGCTACAGTGGTTTTGAACTTGCAGATGAATTTGTGCCCATCCACTATGTAGCTTTGTAAAATTTACACAAATTCTTAGCACAAAATGAAATCGTGCAAGATCCAAAATTCTGTATTTCCATTCAACGTAATCAGGTTAATTCCCTTGATTTAGCAAAAATAAAATACAATTTGAATTAGGTTCCAGATCAGCAATAAAAAAAAGTTTTACTTCAGCTATCATACCTGTCATACAATTATTATCGATTTTTGCTTCTAGTTTTATTGTTTGTTTAGATAGTGTGATGTATATTGATTTTTAAAAATACTTCTTACTTGAAAATATATTATAATGATTTTTAAAATTTTTTATATTAATATATCAAAATTATAAAAAAATAATTTAATATTTGTTAAAACAGATACACTTTTAAAAACCACAAAAACAAACAAGTTCCTGCACTTCAGGCATGAGCAAGCAATTTCTTGGCAAGTGCGAGCGGTGAAGTGGGCAAGACCTGAACAGTATGAACTGAAATTGAATTGTGACTCAAGGAGCTTCTCATGCAGGAATCAGTACTATTGTCTCCTTAATGTTCCAACAATGACTAGTCTCCACTTTACATGCCCCTGTAATCAGCATCGTGATCTTCGAATATGCCCTTTTCACCAGTATCGTGTTCTAATATGCCCTTTGCATCAGTATCGTGATAGTGATTTGTGTAGCATTGTACATTGTTGGGGGGCTGCCCGTGTGGGAAAATAAAATATGATCAAATGGTTACCAGACCCAGAAAGAGCACAGCTTCCACTCCTGCTAGCTCTCCCGTTGCAGCTGGAAGCCTGGATCTAGTAGAATGAATTCTAACAGATCATACAACTCTTGCTTACAGACATGGTAGAATGAAGCTGCTGCAGAAAAAACCTGCAGGGATTACAGACATGCATGTCACCACACATTATTTCTTCGCGCCACGTTGAAAAGACATTCTCAAAAACACGTCAAAATCTTAGAATCCAAATGAATATGCTTACAGTTCTCGTAGCTGGTCACGAGTGCATGCCATTGATGTCAGAATGGAACCAAGTGTATCTCTATAAACCTGAAATTTTACCCCTGTTTCTCCAGTTGTTGTCTTGGTATCGTGGAGCTGGAAAAAATAAGCAAAACAATAATGAGTTGAAAAAAAAATCAAGCCTTGCATGCATAATTGTCTGTCTCAGCTTTTCCAAGTGGTTTGTAGGACAAACAAAAGAGTAAAACTTTCAAGTGACCAGATGACGCAATACTACTCATTTGAGATGTTACGTGAAATGAAAAATAAATACTAACATGATGGTTCACCGAAAGGAGGAGCAACAAAAGAGAGATAGCCCATGTCAAAGTTGTGCCGCATATAGCATATCAAAGAGATTTTCTATAGAGGATGCTGCTAATAGCCGGAGTACAGCAGCTTGTGAGCTCACATGTATTTATATATATATATATATATATATATATATATATATATATATATAATTTTTTTAATCACAAAAGTGTGGAGCTTATTTTATACAAAAGAAATGCGTGTATCAAATGAATCTATTCAGACCATAATATCAGGAATTATTAGGGAGTGCTAAAAAAATACAATCTGACACAGAGTGTTTAGCCTTACTGTTTTACCAAGTTTTCACAAACAATTATAATACAATCTGGTTTTGTACCTTCAGATTCATGACAGCAACTCGATTAGCCGGAGTTGAGAGCTGCTGGCTAATGTAGGCCATGGATCTCAACATAGGCTGCAGTGTGACCTTGGTTAACCTGAACTATACCTCTGTCTCCCCTGATGATGGATTTTTACCATGATTAACTAGAGCAGTGACAAGAGAGGTAATTGGTAGGTTATATAGCATGCACAAATAAAATTGAAAATGCTAAAATAATAAAATGAATGCATCACACCATGCTTAGTTAATTTGAGAGCATATGCGGGAGCAAAATGAACTAAATAACAGTTAAAACTTCGTTGGACATGGCTACAACTGTGAAATAATATGCAATCCTTGTGCAGAAGAAGCAGGTGGGGTGCTTCCAAAGAGCACAATTGGCATCAATTTCAAGCAAACAAAGTGTAGATGGCTAGAGAGAAATTCTGAAGGACAATGTAATGGTTAATTTTACAAAAGTCAAGAGCTCAGTAAAAGAGAAGACGAGTATACCTTCAAGTTGAAAGCAGCCACCTCACCAGCTGGTGTCAAAGTCATGGACCCATAATTAGGATTAAACCGAGGTGGCATGGCATTCTGCCAAGGCCACAATGACGGGATCATTTCACGAGGAGTAGTAGGGGTTTTCTTGTTGTTTTCTTCTTGACTATTTCCACTACCATGCGAGCTAGGAGGTGTGACCTTAGCAAAGCTTTTCTTCACAGAAGCAATCTTTTTTCCACCCTCTTTTAAATTACTTGTCGCTGCATTGCAAGTCTCAATGGCAATTGCACCTTCCTCTACATATTTAATAGCTTCAAGGCACAGATTGTTAAAGCGAGAGGTCAGAGTATCAAGACCTTGTGAATCTGCACTCTGTTCCTCTGACCCAGTTCAAGTTTTTGCATTCCTTGTCCATCGCTTCAATATGTAATGGGACGGAAGGGTAAGAACGTTTGTTACAGGGAAGACAGTCAATACATGTCTACAAATAACGTCACAATATTCAAACATCTGGCAGCTACAACTTGCTTGCATCTCAGATGTTCTCAACGTCACTATGTATGCCCTGTCATTATGCTCATATCTTGCAACCCTGTACTTGGTGGCCACCCCATCTCGCTCAATCTTATTTGCTGTATATACAAAAGCTTCAACTAGTTCTTCCTGAAACTTTGCGAATACTTCCCTGGTATAAATATTTGCAGCCTGTCGTTCCATTGGCGATGGCGTCTTAAGTACAGGAGCGGTGCAAATTGTATCGTAGGCTGCTTCTATTTCCTTTTCCAGAGAATGTTCGAGCGAAAGTTCATACTGTTTAAAGAACAGAGGTATTGTGGTCTGTTGATTCACATACCCCATCAAAGAAGGAGCTGATACCATGATTTGAAGAAATGGCAGCAAAGAAAGTGTTACGAAAATAAACTGGCGCCCATTGTTGGCGAGCATTATACAGAGCTTGAAGCTCACTCGATCATTCTCATCCTTTCCTTCTTTAACTATTTACAAATTTCCTACCCCAACCACTACAAGTATGGATTTTGGGTGGTTTGCCTAGAGCCCGATCGAGGACCATGGGCTTATCATTTTTTTTCCTTAAGAAGAATTTTTGTTCATCTTATTTGATAAATTCAAGTCATTTAGATGATGAGGATCTAAAAATAATTTTTTGCCCTTTCCATATTCCTCCCTAAGTTTACAAAGAGAAAAATCAGCTCAGAAAATTGAAGATGGAAAAAAAATTATTCAAACTTTTTTTTTTTTTTTCACTTTTTAACTCATATTTTCTTTTAAAGTAATTAAGAGAAAACAAACATGAAAAATGAAAAAACTAAGGATATTTTGATCCTCTTTTTTTTTTTTTTTTCTCCCCATCCATCCACCCACAACAGAACCCAACAAAACAAAATCTAAACAAACCTTAGCAATCCCCAGCCTTGGAAGCTCAAGAAACACTCAAACAGAATAGTTACAAGAAACAGAGGTGGTTGTTGAACTAGTTGGAGAATTTGAGACAGAATCAGACAACAACCTGCCCTTCCCGCTTTCACTTTCCTCGTCAATGCTCCTTGTAACACCAACCTCTTCAACTCCTCCTGTGCTATTATCTTGTAATATGTAGCCGGCCGGATTGGCCTCATTTCCATAGCAACATGCATCGAATATCAAGTCAATGTTGTCCTCAAACCCTGTATGATCGAACAAGTCCGGTAACTCGCAGGAATTTTCGAGAGGAAGATCGGGCATTGTAAGGCTCAATCCCGAATCCATACAAAAGCTCCATGCTAGCTCGTGCTCTTCAATGGTGTCCAGAATTACCATAGGAGGCGTGCCATCCAAGCTTGAATTTAGCTGTGAACATTGAAGTTGCGAAGACGACGAGACTATCTTTTGTTCTTGTTCCTCTTGTTGTTGTGGTGGTGGTGTTGGTTGTTCAACTTCCACTTCCACTTCCACGCTGGAATCAATCGAGTTGTTAAGAAGTTGTTGTTCTTGGAGGATTCGGTCTATAGGGATGCCTTTCTTCCTCAACCGTTCTATGTAATTGCTAACATCAAAATTGGTCACTGCATTTGCTCCTCTATACTGTATCGCCGCCATATCATACGCTGCCGCTGCCTCTTCTTGTGTATCTTTACGGAATTAACAAACAAAAAGTAGACAAGCAAAATCTGATCAGTGAATTAATTAATCAAGCAATCAATAAATTAAGGATATGCGAGAAGAAAAGTAGCTTTATGATACAGAATAAATCGGGGTTGGTTGCTTTAAATAATAAAGCTAGATTGGGAATTCACATGCTCACTGCATAGTATTTTAATAATTGCATTCAAATCTCACTTTTTAAGTGTTAAAAAACTATACCAAGCAACACAGCTAACCGAGTTAGTTCGCTTGATCGTGCCCTAGCTAGTTGCTGAATAAGACCTTGCTACATAATTAGACAAGTACAGCATCAAGAATCAGCCGTACTTAAAGTTTTTCAACCAAAAAGAGTGTCCATTTCCAGGCATGTAAAGCTCCACACCACCTTGCCTTTTCTCTTTTTGAAAATTTTTTGATGGGGTTCTTCTAGGTGATCGGTCCTCTTTTTGGTGAAGCTTTTTTGGTTAATATCAAGGGCAAAGTTTATTTTAGTCCTTATTCACAGATCCCGATAAAAGAATTCACAAAGGAGGGCCTAGAGTGATTTTAGCTTGTGCTGGCTATTTAACTTCCAGGGACCGCATTGGAAATCCTTGGAAACTACAAGATTAAAGCTGAGTGATCTTAAACTACAAGGACCAAAGTGGAAAGTCGCTGAATCTATAAGGGCTTTACCCCAACTCTTGCACCAAAAATGGTGTGAAAGCTACCTCACCCATGTGGCCATGTATTCCCTTCTAATGCAAAGAGACAAAATGAAAATGTTCAGACTTTAAGGCCACCACCATCAATCCGCCTTCGACTGCCATTTCTCCTAGTTAATAAGCAATCCAGGCCTGCCATGGGGGTCACCAGAGGCCGACACCATTAACAAGGGCCACTAAGGTGGCTAGTTAATGCCTAATTTGTGGGCATATAAGCCTTACCCTGTAGTAGATGTTCAAGCCTAAGGATGCACACCACAATGTTCTTGATGAACCCTAGCACTGGTCCCTGCACTAGCGATGGAATGCCCCAGGCTTTTGCAAGCAAAAAGATTAAAGATCTAGGGTTTTCGACAAAACTGACACGTCCTTTTTTGTCATGGTAAGGGCATGTCACCTGACCTACTGATGGAAATTGAATTGTGGGCGTCGCATATTATACTAATTTAGTAATCGGAGTGGCATGGTGATCTAAAAATCCAATCCTTTTTAGCATCTAAAACGGTAAATCTAATCCTGGGCCCTGGTGCATTTGCAGGTGCTCCTACTGTAAACTGAAAAACAGTTCAAAGACATCTAACCTTAAAGTTTGTTTCCAATTTAGTCCCCCACAAACATTTTTATCACAGAACCTGCCATTTTGACAGCATGGGAAAAGGGTTTGTGCCACGTTAGCTTGAGTGGACTCGCACTGACAGCTTTGAATTTGGCATCTACCCAGCATAATAGTTGCCCCTCCTCCCCTATTCGACCCCTCCTCCCCTATTCGACTCATCCAAAAGAAATCCGCCTTTCTAAAAGTTTGTCAATTCGAGTCGGGATAAATAAAAAATAAAATAAAAATAATTTTTGGAGTCAAATCTCAAACCAAAATTTCCAATCTGGGAAAACTTTGGAGAAAAAAGCAAAGTCAAAAGCCAAGTTGTATTCTTCCTAAAGTATACACACTCATTCATGCAATATTCTCCATATCCAAGAAAAACAGCAAATCGTTACTATCTCATGGTAAGAAGGTATAGTTTCCATGGTCACAGTAAAATGAGGGAGAGGAGCGTACTGTAAGTTCCAAGGTAGAGATACTTGTTCCCATAAACTCGTCCAATTCTAGCTTCCCATCGGCCATTATGATGATGCCTGTCAGATTTCAAGCCAAGCCAGTCGTATTGATTATAACCAGTGCCCAAAAATCAAGCAGTGAAATGAAGCGGAAGAGAAAGGCGGCGTTTACCTGGCCACCCCCCGGTATTTGGAGACTCCTCTAGAGAATCCACTGCTCCGCCGTCTAAGAGATGCCAAGTACTCTTCTTTAGTCACCTTTTGCATCTCTTCCATCTCTTTTGTGTATGTTTCTATCTGCATCACCACCACCACCAATTAATATTCAAAATAGGCTTTGAAATCCTGTTTTGCTCCCATCACACCTTTAATCCCGTTTAGTTTTATTGATTAAACGTAAAATTTTACATCTATACCACTGAAAACTACAACTTAATTAAGAAAAAAATAATCTTTTTATTTCAAATTATAACCGCATAGCTACCAAAATCCGAAACACACAGTTTGAAAGTTATGGCCCACATGCGTGCGCCGGATCCATGTAATAATTTAAAATGTAACGATTTCAAAGAAAACACCAAAAGAGAGTACGTGGATGTTGATAATGGTCAAAGCTTGAAAAGAAGTCAAAGAAACAATATGAGGTTACCGGAAAATTCAAGGTTGTCTCTGACCCCCAGTACTTCAGGGCAGCAAGATCATAGGTGTGTGCGGCTGCCTCCTCATTATCATAGGCACCTACGTGTCACATACAATCAGGACCCATAATCTTTATTTTGGTTTAAGGAAATGAAAAGGGATTCTTATTATTATATATATAAATAGATAGAGATCATTAAGGTGGAGTGCTTACCCAAATAAACTAAGCAGCAGAATGTGAAAGTTGCAGTGACAGGGATGATTTTAAAGATTAAAACATGGTCAGAACACGAAAGAAGATGGATTAAAAATATATAATTAATATATGTATAAAAAAAGATTATAGATCTCCTTGGTTTTCGTTAATCTTTAATTAATTAAGCAAAATTCACCTTGTTTTCCCTTCTTGTTTTGAATGCTGTTCCATGAACTCTTATCCCAAAGATGAGCTTCAAACCTTCCTGTCCATCTATGTCTGTTCTTGATCAATCAACAAAGAATGTCACACATGCAAATTTTGAAGACCCCACAGGAAGAAAAAAAAGTGACACTTGAGCAAGGTTTTGGTACCTGGTGACTCCTCTATAAATGGAACTTCTTTTGCCGGAGTTATGACTGTTATTAGCAGCAGCAGCAGCAGCATTCTGGGATTTGCCTTGATTGCTCTTTTGATTCTTTCTAATGCGTTTGGCCTTTGGTTTCTGAATGCTTTCAGAGGCAACACAAGAAGATGAGGAGGAGGAGGAGGAGCAAGATGAGGACCTCTTCATTTACTTCTTCTTTTGGCAACGTGAGAGCACAAAATATGATGGAATGCAAGCAAGAGTTGTCAGAGGAAAAAAGATGGGTCTGTGCTATATTAATTGACCCGTGAGGTCTCCCTTGTTTTCCTACTCCAGTCTAGATTTTGTGACTTTGGGAATTGGAAGGAGTGTATTTTGGCAACCAAAAGTGGTTTACCAAAACAAGGAGAGACAGTGGAAAGGGTAGAAGCGGAGGTGAGAGGTAATAAAATAACACACAAAACCAAGACAGGGGAGGGGAGGGGAGGCCAATTGACTAGAGCATGTTTCTTGGGGGTTAACTTTATAACCCGACACGGGGTTAAGGATTTCTGAGCTGGGTTAGTTAACCTTGAGTTCAATCTGAGGCCTAACACTTGGCTAATACGTGCAGCCATGCTACCAATAAGGATTTTCTGCCTCTACAGTAAGTTTGTTTTTTTGAGAGAATCTCTTCTTCTCTCCCACAACTAACCATCTCCTTGTTCAATATAAAAATGACTGCAGGGGCTAAAAAGAAAGAGATATGTCAGTGATTTGCATTTTTATTTTGATTTTTACTGGTTTTTGTTGCTGCTGATGGGTTGGCTTTGTGTGTCAGTTACTTTGGTGAGCTTTCTGTGTCTCGCTCCATAACAAGGGACGTGTGAGTGAGGACATGTCCGCGGAGGTGTCAAAGTTAAATTCATGCCCTCGGTCTTTGTTCTTGTTACTGCAGAACAACTGGGACACGAACCATGACAAGGTAACGAAGATCGCATGGTCCACGCTCCAAGGCAGGCAGGCATAAATAGAAATAGAAATCATTGCCAGTTCCTATATCGTTGTTTTTCTTTTCTTTTCTTTTTATTTATTATTGGAAACAACACAGCAACCTGGAAAAAAATATATGAAATCTGTTATAAAATTACCAATTTGATCACACTTTTCTTATTCATAGCATTTAGCTTGTTTTGAGATGGAAAAATTGAAAATCATTGGAACATATATTTCATGTCCCTCTATTCTTATTCTTTTTCTAAAAAAAAAACACACAAATTAACTCTAAAACAACTATCATAGATAGATAGAAATAATTTTATTGTTTTGTCGCTTCATTAATTTTCACACCTTGCATCATTATCCCCTTCTCCCATAAACAAGCTCCTGTTTTATTACATTAAATAAATCTAATAGAAAATACAATTTTGAGGCTGAAACAAGTCTAAATAAAATAAAAATAAATAATCAATTCACAATATCAAATATAAAAACAAACAGTGTATAAAATATAAGGGTCAAGTAAAGTTAATCGACTTCAAAAATACCCGACTCATGATATCCATTTTTTAAATTATCTGACTTTGATGGATGAGGTTAAATGATGCAAATATTGCATGTGGAGCCTTTTTGTTTTGAACACCCATGCTTAAAATCACAATATGAGCTTACAGGCAACTACAGAACGTGCTTGAAGGAACCCTTTTTCAGACAACACGCTTGTTTAGGGGCCCTAAGTAGAGGTCTCAGGCTCTCAGCCCTTCTACATAAATCACATGCCTGAAAGACTATAACCCTATTGCTTACAAAGTTCTCCACATTCCAGATGGTCAGAATGAATTTGTAAGAATCTAAACACATCATTTAGATTACGGCAGCAAAAGGAGAAAATGAAACTCCCATGCCTCCATCACATAGTAGCATACTGCCCGACTGAATTCTGTTATTAAGGAACACTGTGTCAAATAAAAAGTTTTGCCTCGAGGCCTGTGAATTATATTCATCCAGATCGAAGTGATTTGATCTTAAAATCTTTGAATTGACGCCAGTTTTTTCCATGTCTTTCTCAAAGCTTTTGACATACTTCCTAATATCTTGCTGAACTTCGATGGAATCATTTGGCTTGCGTGCAAAAGAAAACTGAAACCTCTGACTGTATGGTGTTTCTGAGCTGTTTAGAATGACTTCATCTAGAGTAGGCTCCTTGCTGCTGCCAGTGGCTGACAACACTGATGCACTGTAGCTATGTGCACTAACCAATTCCTGAAAGCATTAACATAATTTATTACTAGGCTAAGATTCTACTTTTGTTTCTCCAACATAACATTGCATGGAGTGTCTGAACGCTTATATTCAACCTCACTGTCTTGAACCTTCCTTTCTAGAAGGAAAAAAAAAAAACAGAAAGCAAAGGCAAGGCAGGATGATTCTACTCTTGTTCCTCTAACATAACGTGCATGATGTATGTGGGTGCTTATATACTCCTTTACCACTTCAGCCTCGTTGTCTTACAGGGTTTTTTTTTTTTTTTTTTTCTAGAAGGAAAAATAAAGCAGACAAAGCAAAGAACAGGACATGAACAAACACCTCCATGAAGAAAAGGAATTAAGTTTAAAATGAGATGGCATCAGTATCTTTTGAAAATAAATCACCAATTCAGCCAATTACATTTATTCAGAATAAAGATAACAGATGAATGTTGAGAGGCAAAAACCTGTTTATTGGTAGTGAAACTTTTGGGATAGCAGTTTGCTGCGGCGTTAGAACTTGCTTGGGAAAAAGATGCACAATCACCAACAGGGGAAGCAACACCAACAAAGTTTATTGGTGGATCCTCTGGCGATGAGAAGTCAGAGCTATCAAATGTTGACAGCGACACACATTCATCAAAATAAGCCATGGCTTCATCTGTTAATCGTTTTGACACCTTCCTTCTTTCAATGCTGGACTGTCATCGGAGCAGCACAAACAAAAAAACAGTTAAAACACTCATCTATATGCTAATGACATTGAAACTTCCCAGCTGCTAAGCATGTGGAGGCTGAACCTTAGTGTGAATGAAATGAAAAGTAAAAACATGGCTTAAATCATTATCAAAACCACCTCTCTAAGCCAACGATCTTCAGGGGGGGTGAGAGAAAGCAAGAGAGATCATAACCAGATATGATAGAAATTACAATTAGTCTCTTTACTTGAAAGCATGGATAATCAAGTTCCATATTTTAGAATATCAACCATATGCGGAACATGTAAACTTGGATTCAGAAGGATATTGACTGGATGTGTGGGATATTGTCCCTAACTAAACATATTCAAATGTTTTCTCCTTCTGTTCTACATCAATGCTAAACGTGTTTTTTAATGCATCTAGTGTAAATAATACTTGCATGAAAGCCGCACATGCGAAAATACAAAAAGGATGTACCTTTCTTCCAGCACGGGGTTTCTGCACATTTGACGTCTTAGGATGTGGAAGCACTTCCTTCAAGATTCTACTAAGCTCTGAACCACGGTGCTCCTCGACAGCCAGGTCTGCTCGAAGCTTCCTTGCCCGTTCATGGGACTGCAAGTTAAAAAGAGATCTGATTTGCAGGTGTCTGATCCAACTAAATTATAGAAGAGAAATGAATAAGCATAAAGCACCACAAACATGACATCACAGAAATTATGGATCTCGGTGCCTATTTATCAAAACTAGGAAACAAGAGCAACCCCCAACCCCTCCTGTCATTGTCATTTCTAACATTTGAATCTAGAACCTACCCCAATCTCATCCCTCCTCTCGGTGCCTATTTATCAAAACTAGGAAACAAGAGCAACCCCCACCCCCTCCTGTCATTGTCATTTCTAACATTTGAATCTAGAACCTACCCCAATCCCATCCCTCCTCTCGGTGCCTATTTATCAACACTAGGAAACAAGAGCAACCCCCACCCCCTCCTGTCATTGTCATTTCTAACATTTGAATCTAGAACCTACCCCAATCCCATCCCTCCTCTCGGTGCCTATTTATCAAAACTAGGAAACAAGAGCAACCCCCACCCCCTCCTGTCATTGTCATTTCTAACATTTGAATCTAGAACCTACCCCAATCCCATCCCTCCTCTCTTGAGCTTTTAAGTGTTCATCAAGTGGCAGAATAAGTAGAAAACATGCATCAACCATTTTTAAATTCATCTCTACATAAGTTTCATCAGGTCAAAACAATCATAGATTTTCTTCGAAGAAAACCTTACTCCACTCAGTAGTACAGTGGGTACAAAGCACATTGTAAACACAAGCATCAACCATGCATGTCAAGTTTCCCCTAACTTAATTTGAAACCAGAATCTTACACACACCAGCTCAAATCGAGCAAATGTCAAAGGTTAGCAACTTTATAATGATTTCCTATGATTAATCTAACTTTTCAATCACAATCTCAGTTGAAAGTGAGCCTATGGTTAATCTAACTTTTCAATCACAATCTCAGCTGAAAGTGAGTAAAACTTACCTGCTCAAGCTTATTGGCATATTCTCTTCTGATGTCCAAAACTAATTCAACTGCACTTGGGTTGACTAGATCAGGAGGAATATCAGTCACATTGGCCATTGCAATTGCGGTAGTGTTACTCCTTCGGATAGTCTGAACTCAAAACAAAGTTCAGAGTGAATCATGAACAAGCATAAAACATGGAAGCAAGCAAT
Source organism: Populus alba (assembly GCF_005239225.2). Classification (NCBI taxonomy): domain Eukaryota; kingdom Viridiplantae; phylum Streptophyta; class Magnoliopsida; order Malpighiales; family Salicaceae; genus Populus; species Populus alba. Next base: position 21,517,615 of record NC_133293.1, on the reverse strand, counting down.
AAAATATGAAGACTGGAGTCACATGTGCAACCAGCAATTAGAGCAGGTGACTATATCCATGTAGGCACAGAAAAAGAAGACATGGTAGAGTGAACACAGCCTAACACATTTTCCCAGAAAAGAAAAACAATGGAACCATAAAATCCAGCAGATGCTCCTGAAATTTAACATCCTAGCATCAAATATCCAACTTACTGACCAAAGAGTCAAGGCAATATGTCATGTTCCAGGTTAGCAGGTCAGGTAACTAAGGTCTCTTGAAATAAGGGTGTGCCAGCACTTGTTGGCAAAACTTAAGTCAAGCATTCATAACTAGTAAAGCATTATAATAGACATCAAGGAATGTTTTTTTTTAAGGACATCCTGCATGGAAGCAGCACAACTGAAATCATATAAGAACTAAACATTTATCACCCATGAACCACAGGAACTTACACTTTCTAAGTCATTTTGGATGTCAGCAATGGCACGTCTAACTTCAGACCGAACAGTTTCATATATTCGACTAGAGGTGTCATCTCCCAAATTATCCCCTTGGAATGACTGCAACATGAGGTCATAACCAAAATTACTTTAGGATCATGCATCTTATCCATTGATGTTTCAGAACCATTCACATAAAAAGTCTGCATACAATCTCATGCATTAACCATTTAGAACACTAACACATAAATAACTCCAAACCACTCATGTCCAAACCAATTAAACATGACACCATTCAGATCTCACCTGCATTTGTTCACAGACTGCTTTGATGGTTCTCTCTTCAGCTTCTGAAAATGAGCTTCCCAAACCTCCATCTTCCCAGCTCCTAAAAGGCAAAGAAGGCTAGAAAGAAAAAACAAACAAAACAGGAAATGTCATTTAACTAAACAGCTTCATTCAAGTCGCATTTATCAATGCCAAAAACATAAAAGCATTTCGTGAGGCAATACCAAATCTGCAGCAGATCCATCTGATCGCATGAGCGAACTGCTCATCTTCTCAAATTTACTATCGTAACTCCTTCTCGCTAAATCACTATTTCTCCCAGCATCTGACACATCACTCAAACCACCACTCCCATTTATATATTTCATCAACGAACTCCCTTCTTGTTCAGCATCACTCTGTCAAGAACAACAATCAACAATAAACAAAACATGCTTTGCTACTCTCGAATTCAATCAATAAAAACCAACCTTTCACAACAAATAATTTCAAAATCCTATTGAATTCCAGAATTGAATCAGTAAGAAACCAGTCTTTCAGAGTAAATAACTAACATTTCTTTGCTATTCATGAATTGAAAATGAAAAGAAAAAAGCTTTCCAGAAAAACAAAAGCCAAACCTCGGAATTCACGAAATGGCCTCCAGAGCCAGGAGGCCGAGACACAGACCTCCCTCTAGAAACAGGACCCCTAGACAAACTCCTACCAATCCCAGAAACGTTTCTTCCAGCATCAGCCTTTCTTGACACGGATCTCCCTCTCCTACTATCACCAACAGCATTCGGCTTTGTGGGTGCACTCTTAGACTCTTCCTTGTCAGCCACAACTTCACTGACTTCTTTACCAGGTGGATAAACATTGCTCCAGTAAAGCGGGTTGTCTCTTTTAATCAAGAAATCTGTGGACCCTGTTGCTGTTCCTTCTGCTGGTGTTCTTGTTGTTGAACAAGTATCAACAAGATGGGATCTTGAGACTGCACTCACACTCCTTGATCTTCTTGAGGGTACTGTTTTTCTTGGTAAAGCGTGCTGCTTTGTTGAAGTTTCTTTATCTGATGTTGCTGCACTTGTTGTTGTTGTTGCCCTTCTTGATGTGGATTTGAAGGCTGCCATTGCCATTCTTTCTTGGTTCTTTAACAATTGCTGTGAATTAAAAAAAAAAGAATTAAACAGGTGAAATGGGCAACAAAGTTTTTTACTTTCCAATGTAAGATAAGATTGAATCAAGTGAAGAGGATAGTGTTCTCTGTGTGTGTGTTTTTAAGGTATGTTCGTTGATAATGATGGGGACATGGGAACGTCTGTGTTAAGACAAAAAGTTTTTGTGGTATATTTGCAGAAAGTGAGTTAGCTGTTGGGTTTGGTCTTGTGTTGTCCGGTTTCGTTTTTTTTTTTTTTTTTCACTCAGGTAACTATCCCTCTCAGTAAGTGTATTTTTTAGAAATCAAACTTGTATTTTTATTTTTATAGAAATATAACAGTGTCTTAACCGCTAAACCAATACTTTATTAATTGTCCTGTGTCGCTTTGAATCGATGTGTTTGTATAAAAACAATTTTGCCATGGTTTTTTTTTTTTAAATAATCAATCAACAAGGAAAATATACTCTCATCTATCACCAATTAAAAACACGATTGAACTCATATTTTTAAAATCTTTAATTTTATTTTGTAAAAATTATTTTTTATATATTTTTTTAATTATTTTAATGTATTGATTTAAAAAATATATATATTTTAATGTATTTTTTAAATAAAAAGTATTTTGAACTGCAATCACAACTATAATCTCAAACAAACATATTTAAGCTAATGCCTATATCAATTAAAATATTATTTTAATAATTTTTTTTAAAATTAAATTAAGTATCCACTTGATGATCAATTAATTTGCTAAATTGATTAGATCATATCTAGTTAACTTGAATCGGGTTATAGCATGATTATATAACTTGAACTAACCTAGTGAAGCGAGTTAACTTATGAATTGAAAAAAAAATATATAAAAAAAGATTTAATTGGTCAAATTAAAAATTTAGATTAACTTGTTGACAGGTAAAATTCTAATTTTTTATTCATTGATTATTTTTATAAATAATATCATTTTAATCCTTTAAATTTTTTTAGGTCGATCCTCCTAGCATGTTACCCGAGCCCTCCTCTGCATCAACTCCAAATCTGCAATTATAATTATACTTCAAATATAGGTAGACTAGACTTGGTATTTTTTTAAGAGATAAAGTTATGGATAGTAACTTAGCATTTCATATGAAAATATATTAATTGAATATATTTTTATGTGTTTTTTAATTATTTTAATGTGATTGTATAAAATATTTAAAAAATATATTTTAATTTATTTTTAATTAAAAAATATTAAACATATTCTAATTTGTTGTTAAAGCTAAGAAACCAAGCTACAATCACATTACAAAATTAGGGACTAAAAACAATCCAATATCCAAAAACAACTTGGCGCGCAAGAACCCAACAAAAAGACAACTTTGCACAATCCCCAACGCATCCGGAGAGACAAAAAACATCCTTAAACCCTAAAAAAAGCCCCAAAGAAACCCAAACCCTTCATTTCTTTTCCCAATCTTTCCGCTTCTTCCATGGCATGAACCCCTCTTCTCTTACAAGATTAAACCCTAATTCTTGCAACCCCATGTCTCTCCCCTCCACTCTCCGTCTCTCCTCTCTTCTCCACCGTCTCCCTCCTCCTTCCCGCCGTTATTTCTCTTTCCTCCATCACCGCTCCGTCTCCGACCTCCGCTTATTCTCCTCCTCCCCCCGCATCCGTCCCGTTGTTCAATCTCGCCGCCGCGAGGAACTCCCCACTGATGATAGTGAGAATGGGAGCCTGCTAGTGAAGGATCCGAATGGGGGTAGTCCAGGCGGTGGAAATGGGCGGGTTGTTCAAACGGAGCTTCATAAAGAGGCTACCGAGGCCTATATGGCTTATGCTATGTCTGTTTTGCTTGGTAGAGCCTTGCCCGATGTTAGAGATGGGCTAAAACCAGTTCACCGGAGGATTCTGTGAGACCCCCTTTTGTCTTTTCCTTTGTTTTGTTATTTTCGGGTGTTGGTTTTTAATTTTGTGCCTTTTCCTTTGAATTTGTAGATTTGCAATGCATGAATTGGGGCTTTCTTCAAAAAAGCCGTATAAAAAATGTGCGAGAGTTGTTGGTGAGGTTAGTTGCTGAATAAAGCTCTCAATAATTGTTATAACCAATGATAATTATTATCCGATTATTTTGTTTTGGGCTTCATTTTTTTTTCTAGGTTTTGGGCAAGTTTCATCCCCATGGAGATACTGCTGTCTATGATGCACTAGTTCGAATGGCGCAGGTAAAATGGGATTTTTTATTTGCTATTTGCTTTGCGTTTTGATTGCTGAAACTGCCCGTTTATTCTCCCAATCACTTGAAATTATTTAGTTACAATTGGTTTTATTATTCAGGATTTCTCACTGAGATGTCCTCTTATTCAAGGGCATGGGAATTTTGGTTCGGTTGATGCGGATCCTCCTGCTGCCATGCGTTATACAGAGTGCAGGCTGGATGTATGTTTCAAGACTTAATTTTCATTTTAGCAAATGTACCTCAATGTATATTTATCTGTGTTAGGAAGTTTGACATGGTTTGGTTTCATTTGTGTCTGATGTTTAAGTGTATTCATGCACGCAATGTCTTGTATTTCACTCAGTGTCCTCAACACTTTTGTTACATCTGAGCTTTTAATACGCTGCCTCATCTTCTTATTTTATTATGTACTACATCAGTTCAATTGTCTTATCCTGAGGTCAAAACATACATTTTTGGTACATTATTCTCATGTGCTTGTTCTAGTTGCTTGCACTCACTGGTGGTACAATCTTATTGTTCATTATTTCCTGTAGTCTTGTTTATATGCTGAAAGAAACAATGGCCTTGAAGTATAGGCGGTTGATTTTGTGTACAATTATTGCAGGGACTTACAGAGGCAGTTTTTTTGGCTGATCTCGAACAAGATACAGTAAGTGCTATTCTCTATTGTATGTTTTTACATGGTTTCCATGTTTTAATTTGTCCCCAACATCGTGTTGAGTCATTATATTGCATTTCTTGCAGGTTGATTTTGTCCCTAACTTTGATAATTCCCAAAAGGAACCTTCGCTTTTTCCTACCCGGCTTCCAACTTTATTGTTGAATGGTTCTTCTGGGATTGCGGTAATTTTAATGCTATTCTTTTTATTTTCCCTAAAAAGTGATTTCTGTACTTGCTCTTGTTTTCCATCTTCTTTCTCATCCTCTTAGTATATGTTTTTGCAGCTAAGTAACTCAAAGTAACATCCTTTCATACTCTTCAGGTTGGCATGGCAACCAAAATTCCTCCTCATAATCTTGGAGAGCTGGTGGATGTGTTATGTGCCCTAATTCACAACCCAGAAGCTACTGTAAGTGCTCTAAACCTCAGCCCTTTGATTTGCTAGTTGAGACTTCTTAGGAACACTTGGAAATTATTTTCCTGTGAAATCCAATGATATCTTTGTCTTTGTCATTTTTTATGTTGTTTACTGGTTTTTTGTGCAATTCATGTCTAAAATATTTTGGTAGGATTTGATGGACAATGAAGGCAGCCTTCCCTCTTCATACTTGTTAAGGAATAGTCTTTTGCCAAAAAGGATTTTTTAGTGTTTCCTAGTTGTATAATCTTGTGATTTTCAAAATAAAAATGATTCTCATTCATGGTTTTATCATTTCATTCAAGAATTGAGTCAACCCAATTCCCTTAGTTGACCAGCCCTTCAAAAGCGCTTGTTTAGGATGCATTAAAGCTAACTTGCACTAATCAAAGTAACAAGACTTCAGATGGTATGTATCAAAGGTAATGTCAAGGAGTCCCGTTTCTCTATCATCCTGCCCTAAGCATGACATACAAATATCTGTTTGCCATCCAAATTGCACACAAGTTGAGGTTTTTAAGCCCAGATTTTTTTTTTCAAAAAAGCGTCGGGATATTTTGAAGAACTAGCTTTTATGGTATGTGCTTTGCACATAATTCACTTTATTTTCTCAAAATATATTTATTTGCTTATGTGCTAAAGGAAAAAATACCTAAATTTTTACAACATCATAAATTTAATATTTAATTACTAATAATTTTTTTATTAGAAATGTTTTTGAACTTTACAAAATCAGAGAATATTTTGGCTTAAAATGATGATACGCAGCTATATCGTTTTGTTAGCAACATTATTCAATATTTGTAGAAATAATAAACAATCTCAAAGTATACCAAAATTAGTTTCATTGTTCTTTTCATTACTATAGGCTCTACCACACAATTTTGTCAACTTTAAAAAATAAACAATCTTAAAGTATACCAAAATTAATTTCATTGTTCTTTCCATTACTATATGTTTTACCACCCAATTTTTGTAACTTTAAATATTTAACTTTAATGTCAAAATTCATATTATACACTCTTTAATTTCTTTTCCATTTTTTGATAGGATATTAATTACTTTTCCTAATTGGACTTTATTGAATAAGTAAGGATTTTTTTTTTTTTACTTGATTACCTTTCCTAATTGGGCTTTAGTAATGATTTAATTATTTTTACACATGGACCAATTAAAACAATTTGAACATAGGGTATATGGGGAATACAACTGAATACAAGCCCTTTTTTATCCTCATTTTTTTTAAAACTTACTGCACTATTTATAAGTATATATGATATATGACATATGATTAGAGTGCCAAAAGAAATTTATGCCTTGCTGAATTTATTTATTTTTGCTTCTCTTACCTCCTTCGGACACACATGCAATGATGAAGCTTATCATCCTAGAGTTGTATGGTTCCTTTGCATTTGTGTGTGTACATATATATCTTATATCCTCATCAGAGACACAGAAGGTTTTCTTATACGTTGCATTTTTCACCACAGTTGCAAGAGTTGTTAGAATACATGCCTGGACCTGACTTTCCAACTGGAGGAATTATCATGGGCAATCAAGGGTATGTTAAATTTTTACTTCACGTTTACTTCCTCCTATTAAGCAAGGTGATGTATGCTTATTTATGAATTTTGATATCTGTATATTTGATTAAGGATCTTAGACACATATCGATCTGGGCAAGGACGTATCGTAGTCAGAGGAAAAACAGATGTTGAATTGCTTGACTCGAAAACAAAGAGAAATGCTGTTATCATAAAAGAGGTTATATATTTTGGTTTGTTTGTGGTACCGGTTGAACATACTTGTTTTCAAATTTTCAAGACTTGTCTAATTTTTTCCCACTGAAACAGATTCCTTATCAAACCAACAAAGCATCGCTGGTGGAAAAAATTGCTGAACTTGTGGAGGATAAGGTATTGTCGGAGAAGAATGTAATATAAGAGGTTTACCAAGTTGATATCTGTATATAATAATAATTTATGCTTCTCTTTTTAATGCATAACAAGTGTTTGTCCAGCTTGGTTTATAGTGGACATCTTTATTTCCTTGCTTTCTATTCAACAATCAATGATTAACAACTGCAGCTTCAATTATAAGTCTGTATAACTCTTAATGACTTCTAAAAACCAATATGTTCTCATAACATATGATCATGGAGGATGGAAGTTGATTTTCACTGGCCAAAAGTGATCCAATTTATCATTCATATCACAAGTGTAAGTTTTGTTGTTGTAACCAAATTTTTTATTTCCTTTCTTTCTGCAGAATTTGGATGGCATTAGTGATATCCGTGATGAAAGTGATCGTTCTGGCATGCGTATAGTCATTGAGGTATGAGAAACTCAGTTTTTGCAGTAAAGCAGTGAACTCACAGTCCACATTCATCTGTTGCTCATGTTTTGACTGATTTATTTTGTTTCTCTACACAGCTGAAACGGGGGGCAGATCCATCAATTGTGTTAAATAATCTTTATCGTCTTACTCCTCTTCAGTCTAGTTTTTGCTGCAACATGGTTGGGTAAGTAATATATTAGAATCCAGAATCTAAATAGAAAGTCAAGATTCAGTTTTTTTGCTGCAGTTAGCTTTGATTTAGCAGATCTGATATTGCTTTTCACATTGTGGTTTGTGAATTATTTCAGTTTTAAATGTTTAACCTTTATGCACTACATGCTTTCTTTTCCCTCCCTTTCGGAAGTTTTACTCGTGTTAATCTATTTTATTGTTCATTATTCTGTAGTTGATGAAAAAACTTGTCATTTGGATGGTGATGGTATAGTGGCAGACATGATATGAAATGGTGCGAAGCAACTATACTTCAGAAAACTTTCTAATTTAGGGCCCATGGAAGTTCTAAACCAACTGGAGAATAAGGCTATATTGAAAGATCACAAATTAAAAACATAATTAGGCAAAGAAAAACACAAAAATGCCATTAAATAGGACCTTTTAGAGTAACATAATCAACAAACAGGTTGGAATTCTTACACTCTTATGGCTGAAATATTAACATAATTTTTAAAACAGCATGGTAGGCATATGATCTCATGCTGTATTAGAAGGATTCTGAAGATGATGACCTGGCAACTGAATTTGGAGACAAACCAAAAGGAAAGTTGTGAACTCATTTTTTTCTACTGTTACTTCCCCTCTTGTTAGTTGTTGCACGCCAGCCCATTCCTTTTCTCATTTTGCTATATGCATGTACAAGTAAATGATCCATATGACCATTACATGGGTATTAACCTTTATAACCCTTTAGCATGGAGTTGTGGAAGATTCTGCTGGTGATATCTGTGAATATAGCAAACCCATTACTATAATAGCACTCTTGTGTGCAAAACTAACTCCTTATTTTTTCCATGTGAAAAAAATATAAAAGGAGAAAAGAAATTATCCCTGATTCACTGTGGGGACATTATTTTCTGAAATTTAAATGGCATATTGAAACAATTCTGAAATTTATCAAAACACCTGTTGGATTACATTTTCAAGAGATGTCTATATTGTTCGGTGTATTGTGATTCAATTCTTGAATGGTTTTAGCAGTAATATATTCTTACATCATCTCTTGTTGGAGATTTTGTACTTCTGTAATATCACATATATTCTAGCCTAATTTACTATTCTCCTTAAACTTTTTATTTGAAAAACTTTCTTGCCTAATGTCGTGTATCAATGCATTTTGCATCACTTGCTGTGTCACAGTATTCTTGATGGACAACCTAAACAGATGGGTCTGAAAGAGTTGCTTCAGGTGACTACTTAAACATGGTTTCATTCGAAATTCCTTAGCAATTTGTTCTTAAATTAGAACACATTATTTTAATTTTTTCTAAAGCTATCCTTTTGTTTTCTGAAATTTCTTTCTGTAATCTAAAATATTGTTGACATCATAGAATGTCTGGAAATTGAAGAGTTTTCCATCTTTTTTTCATATACCAGGCATTCTTAGACTTCAGATGCTCTGTCGTAGAACGGCGTGCCATGTTCAAGCTTTCTGAAGCACAGAAGAGAAGACATATTGTCGAGGTATGTTAAGGTAATTCTTAGTTTACTGGACAAAATAAAAGGCCTTTCGGCTTTAACATGCTATTCCAACCCTATTCCTCTCTCTGTCCTGATTTGTCCTCCATTTGTGCACACATGTATAACCAGGCATGCATGTGTGCTTGGTCCAAACTTTTCCAATCCTTATAAGTTGAGCTTGGCTCTTTTTTCATATGATAGCAGCATTAAAGAAAGTAGGTTGACCACTTGCATGAGATGCCCGCTCATTTTGTGAAATTTCCTTTTTTTTATTGACTGATGGCTGCTGTCTGGGCTCTAAGGGTGTCATGGTGGGGCTTGATAATTTGGATAGAGTGGTTGATATAATTAGAAAAGCTTCAAGCAATGCAATTGCATCCGCTGATCTAAGGAATGGTAAGTTTACTTTGCTTTTTATATGTATCTTGCTGATGCAATTAATTCTGATTTTTGTGTTGTGGTTTGGTCCTTTGTTCACCCATATACAAACAAGTTCATTATTTCTGGTGCTTGTAAATGCTTGCTACTTTTCTCTGTATCTTGAATTCAATGTGTGATTTAGATCATGCTTGTCATTCCTACTGATCTAAAATTGACCCCTCACAGCACTGGTACATGCTTGCATTTGTGGAGAGTGTTAGTCCGTCTATAATGTGGACTTTTCTTGGGCTTTTTTTGACAATCCAGGAAAAAAAAAAAAGATGAATGGGATAAAGGCTTTTGGAACTATTATTCTGTCAAAAAAAAAACAGAATGAAGATGTTCAGTTACATGGAATTTGCTTATTTTCTAACCATGAAAATAAGCTAAAAGCCTAAAACAAGCAGCAGTTTTGAATAATGAATATATTTAGGGATACACATGACTTCATGCATAATGGTACAAGGAATCTTGGTAGCATAATTAAGTAACTCCAGTTTTTAAATTCTTTGCATATTTTTCTTTTCCAAGTTTCTAACCTGTACTGAGTCTCTATTAACCTCAGGGCACCGGTATCCATGCCTTTTATTGGCTTGAAGAAACTTTAGTCCATTTTGCTTATTGTTTTTTATATTCTGGATTGCAGAATTCAGTCTGTCTGAGAAACAAGCTGAAGCTATTTTGGACATAAGCCTAAGAAGGCTTACCCTTCTTGAGGTGAGTACCGTGCCTTCAGTTATATTCTGTTTATCTATGAGATTCCATACTGGTACAATTCTGCAAACAGTATCATGTGAAGCAGATATAATTCTGATTGTGCAGGGGAAAAAGTTTGTTGAAGAAAGTAAATCATTGATGGAACAAATAACTAAGCTAGAGGAACTACTGTCAAGCAGGGGAAATATATTGCAGGTAACAAAAACTCCAGTAAATGATGTTTGTTTCCTTTTCTTTTAGAGATTCTTGCAAGTGAGCTGAAATGTTTTAGATGCTTTGTTTTTGTTTATACAAGGTTATTTGTTTTTGCTTTCTTGCCAGTTGTAGTTTTTGAGGCATTTTTTATGGGTTAGAACAATGGTGAAAACATTGATTTTGACCCCATTCACTATGTTTGGCTCTGATTCATCCTCTAATTCCCTCATCCTATTTTTTTTTTTCCCAGTTGATTGAACAAGAAGCAGTCGAGCTTAAAAATAAGTTCTCCAATCCAAGGCGTTCAATGTTGGAGGACTCTGATAGTGGTCAGCTTGAAGATATAGATGTTATTCCAAATGAAGAAATGCTCCTGGTAATTGGCTTTGTTAATTTCTGATGTCTTTGTGACTAATATCTGGTTGCTATGCTTATATTCTTCCATCTATGCATTTTTTTTCTTTTGCTGGATTAGAATTTCTTCTCATATAATTTTCAGGCAATTAGTGAAAAGGGCTATGTTAAGCGGATGAAGCCTAACACTTTTAATCTTCAAAATCGTGGAACAATCGGTAAATCTGTTGGGAAGTTGAGAGATAGTGATGCAATGTCTGACTTCATTGTCTGTCATGCACATGACCGTGTGCTATATTTCAGGTACTGCTCTGCTTTGTACTGTTATTATTTATTAGGCTCCAACAATCTATAGATCCGCGTCTTGAATGGATTAGAAAAAAGAAATTCTGTCATAATAATTGGTTGTAGCACACTTGACATGTTGCATCTGCAGTGATCAGGGAATCGTATACTCGGCTCCTGCTTATAAAATCCCTGAATGCACCAGGGCTGCTGCTGGCACACCACTGATCCAGGTAATAACTGTTTTTTCTCCTTTGCTTATTAATGAATTTCTCTAACGTCTGAAATTTGTATCCCTTTCCTGTTGGAGACAGTTCTTATCTTTATCTGATGGTGAAAGAATAACTTCCATTATTCCTGTGAGCGAGTTTGTGGAAGATCAATTTCTACTGATGCTTACTGTCAATGGCTACATCAAGAAAGTATCCTTGAACTCTTTCTCAGCCATACGTTCAACTGGAATCATAGCAATTCAGTTGGTTTGTCCTCTTCTATTCTGCTTTAGCATTCAAGTTTCATCCAATTCCTGATGAAAGTATGCTCTTAAATTTCAAATGTTCAACCTGCCAGGTTCCTGGCGATGAACTAAAATGGGTCCGCTGTTGCACAAATGGTGATCTTGTGGCCATGGCTTCACAAAATGGAATGGTCATCCTCACTTCCTGTGAGAATGTAAGTTATCTTATGCTTTTCTACCTCTTATAATTAATGATGTTCAAACCATTTGAACTAGGCCCTTGTAGCTCTTGATACTGGCAAAGAAAGAACATGTTTCTCCTTCACTATATTTCATCCTCTTTCTCTTTCCTTCCATTTGTTGCCAAAGGCAACTGCAGAAGTATAGTGCACCATTGGAGAAATTAGTTTGAAGAATTACAGAAAGCAGGTGGGAGTAGAAAGGGCTTGAAAATGATTGAGAACCACCAATAGTGTTGTGAAATGATTTATTCTATGCTGACATGACTTTTTTCCTCTGATATTGAGATGAATTGAGACCGGTTTCAGATTCATATTTTTATTATATTATCCAGCATGGTCATTACTGATATTGCTAATCATTGTAGTGACATTTCTATCCACTATGTAGCGTCAAAATAGTGTACATTTGAGCATGCACATGAACAAGTTTCCAGATTAATGTTTCATAAATTTTCTTGTACACGTGGTTTATGTGTGATGAAGCTTTTTATTGCCAAGCAAACCACTAAGCTGTTCTTATCATGGCTTAATTAAGTAAGTTGCTTCCAGCTCATTAAGATGCATTAACGTTCTTTGGAGAACTAGTCTATGGCTTTGCTTGTTTGATCTCTACCAATACGTAGCAATGAACCTCAAGCTATGAGCTGTTGCACGCTCTGTTGCAGTATGAAGTTTTTTCATTTTAACCAAAGTCATATTATTATCCAATTGGACTCCATTTTTCTGAACCCAGATTCGAGCTCTAGGTAGAAATACAAGGGGTGGGGTGGCCATGAGGCTAAGAGAAGGTGACAAGATAGCAAGCATGGACATAATATCAGCTTCCCTGCAGAAAGACTTGGAGGTGGCGTCAAAAGATTCTGAGAATAAGTAATTGCTCTGAGTTTGCTTTGTGTAGCATCTAATAAAACACCATGTTATGTATTTGCAAGAGGTTCACAATGTGGAATGTTTAATTCTTTGCGACTTCAAAGATTCTCATTATTTTTTCACAACAGCAACAAGGGCACTGGTCCGTGGTTGTTGTTTGTGTCTGAGAGTGGTCATGGAAAGCGGGTTCCCCTCAGTAGCTTCAAGCAATCACGTTTGAACAGAGTTGGATTAATTGGTTATAAGGTATCATGACTGTTATACTATTGTTTTAACTTCTATCACGATTTAATGTTGCCTTGTAGAGTTGTTCTACAGCTTGACATTTCCTCTGCTCTGTTTTTTTTTTCAAGTTCTTTGAGGAAGATCGCTTGGCAGCTGTCTTTGCAGTTGGTTTTTCATTGACAGGTATTGTTATATAGTGGTTTGGGGTAGATGCTTTTATAATACTATTGGTTATGCTTGCTCTTTCTTATCTTTGTGCTAATTTTCTCCCCCCTTTTTCTCTGTTACAGAAGATGGTGAAAGTGATGAGCAAGTGGTTCTTGTAAGCCAAAGTGGCACTGTCAATCGAATTAAAGTTAGGGATATTTCAATACAATCCCGCTTTGCAAGGTAGGTATAGTTGTTTATACCGGAGTATTTTCTAAGCTCATTTGTTGACAGCAACAATGTCTGGGTCTATCCATGTGATCTAGTGAAATATATTCTTCCCTGCACCTGTAGACATCAAATTTGCATTGCTTCAGGAATTTCTCTTCCAAAAGAAACCAAAATAAGTTATCTCGTGTCTTACCACCTTTGGTTAGGGAGTTGATTGTTGAGGGTCCAGAATTGATATGCTCTATAGGTTCTTGCTAGGCAGGTTTGCAACAAATTCTGGATGTGAAAACTATCCATTTTGCTTTCAGTTACAATATACCAAAGTGCCTGGTTGAATTTTGAGGGATAATGTTTATGATTTAAAGGTTGAAATATGATAACTGAAAACTGAGCCAAGTTAATCCTATAAATGGTTCTTGGCCACTTGGCTAATCTTGTATGGTAATTTTGTTAATGTTTGCTGTCAAATTCATTCTCTCCCTCTCTCATCTCTCTCCAGGGGAGTTATTTTGATGCGGCTGGAGCATGCTGGCAAGATTCAGTCAGCTTCCTTGATCTCCGCCGCCGATCCTGAATTAGAGGAATTGGCACCCGTGCCTGAACTCCTATCCGAGGCATCATTATAACAAATTCTGGGGATCACTTGTATATGTCATGTGCAATTGGATCTTGGGTTAATCTTCTTCGTGCTACCATGAAAACTTAGTTGGCTTTCTACTGTTAATTATTATTAGAGTACAAAAGGTAATATGGGTTAGACAGTGTTGGTGCTAGCTTGTTAGCTTGATCATTGCTAACTTTTTGGATCACTGATCTAAACCTCTGAAGATCATAGCTGGAGCACACCCTTGATCTGCAGCCTTATGAGACCATTATCATATCAAAAAATTATGTTCATATCATTTATTTGCTCCATGTTGAAAGCAGTGGAAAGTGGAAACTAGCTGTCTGGCTCATGTTGGGCCTTAAGCCCTGTTGAAATTTGACCAAGAATTTCTGTACTTTTTACTTGAAGAATTCATGATATTAATACTACATGACTGCTTGAAACTTCATGGAATAGTTGAGTAGAAATGAAAATAATAAAGAGTCATGAGTGGTTTTTTTGCGATTTCTAGGTAAGTAGGCAAGGAGCTGTTTATGGGAAAAAAAGATAGAAATCCGATGCACAGTCTATTCATGCATGACCTCCCCGTCCGCTATTCGTGCTTGGGCTTGGAAGATTTCGGACACCTATATTTGTCAAATCCGACGAATTTCATCAGAATCAGGGTAAGTTGATGAATTCCTAGATTATCTACAGTAATATTGCTTAAAATGCTAATAAAATTGGAAACCCCAGAATGATGAGATTTCATTTTTCAAGGCCTCAATCACATACCGTATACGTGCTTGCTATATAAAGACAGACACCTCCAGGAGTATCCATCTCATGATCAAGTTTAAGCTCAGTTCTTGCCTGCGTTGTTGTTAGCACATTCAAGATGAGAGGTTCAGTTCTTGTTGTGGTCTCATTCATGACTGCTCTGCTCTTGCTTTCTTCTCATGAAGGTAATGTTACATGAGGGGATCGACGACTTCTTTCGAGGTTTTCTTCTTTCAAAGCGTTACCCTTTCCCTTTACCTAATATAATCTATGGATTAATTGAATTACCATGTTTCCAGGGCATTTTCCTTAACAAAAACTGAATGTTAAAATAATTAAATATGAAACCTTTTTTTTCTCACCTCTGTCAAAGTTTTGCATTTGTTGTCGTGTATTCCGGACATTGCACTAGTTGGCCGGCCGGCCGGCATCACGCTAGAAAAGTTTTTTAATATATAAAAAAAAAAGAATGCGCAAATGTTACCATTAACTTTTTTGAAATAAAAAAAATTATAAATCACAAAGTTAATGCATACATTAAATCTAATAAATCAAGAACACAGACGCTAATAAAATATAAAAAGACTTGTTAATGCCCATTAAAAAATAAATTTTAACGTTTATGCTGTCAAACCTGGATGATAATATAACATGTGGATGCATAATTCGATTGACATAAATAAACTCAACTCAGATTTGATCATGTTAAAACCAAGAAATTTTCTTTTTTAAATAAAAGTTATTGATCATGTTAGCCTGGTGATCCACGTATTAGTCCAATAAGACCTGGTGACCCAAGTACACATTGCTGATATCCATCTCAACTGTAAGTCCTTCAGCTCCGCCATCCTTGTTAGCCCTGAGATATTCAGGCGCATTGCCGTGGACGACTGCCTGGCCAACGACGGAAGAGCACTAGCTCCCGGTGCAGCGCTCTCCGTCAAATACGCCAACACCAAGCAATACCCCCTTCCAGTTGTCTCAGCCACATGTTAAGTCATCCGTAGAATTTTTTTTAGCTTTATGCGTTTTCAGCACTGTTGCTAGTCAAGCCCTCCTCCAGTCGTCATCTCTTCTTTTCAGTCAACTCGATCGATTTAAGCAAAGCACAGATTTCTTATTCAATTCCCTCTCACTTTAATTTCATGATGAGTTCATAACCCTTGAAGAAGACATACATGTTAAAAATACAAGTCTGATTGCCCATTTTTTGTTTCTTGATGCTTAATTTCCATTCAATAATGGCATGTCAAGA
This sequence comes from Populus alba, assembly GCF_005239225.2. Classification (NCBI taxonomy): domain Eukaryota; kingdom Viridiplantae; phylum Streptophyta; class Magnoliopsida; order Malpighiales; family Salicaceae; genus Populus; species Populus alba. The sequence continues at coordinate 21,501,663 of NC_133293.1, read as the reverse complement.
TACATACACGATAACTCACAAAAATTCCATCGCTTATATAATTTTCTTCGTGTGATGTTGTATGTATATCCTAGTTTATATGCTGCATCGAATTAAAAAAAATTAATATAAAAAATATTTAAGTTATAAAAACTATTTGGTATTATTATTAAACTCGATTTAATAGGTTAATTTTAAAATTTTCTAATCTGATATTTTATTTAACCTAAATTTTAAATTAATTTGTAGAAGAATTGACTGAATATAATCTAATTAACTTAACATATTTTAGAAAAATAAATCAAGCATTATACTATAGAATTTCACCCAAGCATGTGTGTATATATATCGCCTCATTTAAAATCTAAAAATGAATGCAATTTCTATCACTAGCTTTTAATCATGTTACGATATTTTTTAAGTTTTGTAGATGTATACAAGGGAATGGACATCAATCTCCATTAGTTCTCTCTCTCTCTCTCTCTTTTCTTTTTTCTTTTATAGTATTATCTTCAACTTTGTTCATCTAAATTTGCAAGGTAAGAAAAAAAACATTTTCAATAAAAAAAACATCATATATTTTTTAAAAGGTTTTTATCTATAAATGAAGTAATGTTATATTATTGATGCCTTCCTAGACTAGATAAAACATCATAGAATCTAAGATAATTTAATTATTGTCTCGGAAAAAAAAAAATAGCACTGTGACACAGCATAGGAAAGATAGAAATTCATTTTACAATTATTGTAAAATTATATCTATTTTATATTTTTATCTTTGTTTCTCTAATTAAATATATTTATGTCCTTTAATGTAATTCAAGGAAACAATAAATCTTGTCTACCAAATTAAAAAAAAAAAAACACAAACCAAAAGAATCTCTTCTTTTTCTTTTTTCATGGCTTTAATTACTATTTATAATATATTATTTTTTACCCCTCACGCTCTTTCCTTTATTCCTTCTCCTTGGCAATGGTAATTAACAAGTGATTACAGCAAGCAAAGCATAAGGTGGCCCTTGCTTGTGTATATATATATTTGTTCCCAAAACGCTGAATGTGCCATCAAATTAATAGCTTTTATCCAATCAATGGATTTCATGGCAATGCCCAATGCTGATGTTCTTGGTGTTCTCGTTGCTATATTTTCAGTCGCCGCCATCGCTGCAGCTTCTTCTTATTATTTTCTCAGCAGAAAACCCAAAGGTGTGGTCTTGCACCTCTTGGTTCATGTTTAACGCCATGTTTTGTGTTTTTCATGGATGCTAACGTTGTTTTTTCTTGCTTTCAGGCTGCTTAGACCCTCAGAAATTCAAAGAATTCAAGCTAATTAAGAAGACACAAATTAGCCCTGATGTTGCGAGGTTTAGATTTTCTCTTCCTACACCCAAATCACTGTTGGGTCTTCCTCCTGTATCTTACGTTCTTTGCAGGTTCAAAATGTCCCTTAACTCTGTCATTTTCCATATATATTATCAATTTACGGATGGATCATCAATTCGGTGGGAAAACTACGCTGAAAATCCTATAGTTTAGTTGTTTTTATACTCACCCTTCGTGTTTTTAAAATTTACTGTTTATGTACTCGGTAATTGTAAAACAGACTAAGCTATAGGATGATTTAAGATATAAACTATTAAAGGAATAACAAAATTTAGGATGTAAACTATAATTTTAAAAAATACCGATAGTAAATATAAAAATAGCTGAACAATAGGATGATCATATATAGTATTTTTTTTTTCTAATTAATATTACATGTTTATTTTTGCTGAGCAGGGGAAAGGACCTTGAAGGTCAAGAAGTTATAAGATCATATACACCTATCACTTTGGATTCTCAACTTGGTTACTTTGAACTAGTTGTAAAAGTAAATATTCCCTCCATCCAAATCCAAATCTTTTTCGAGCTATATATATATATATATATATATATATATATATAGACACACACACACAAACTAATGCGTGATTTAATGTTTTCTCCAAGTAGATGTATCCAGAAGGAAAGATGTCAAACCATTTTAGGGAGATGCGTGAAGGGGATTATCTAGCAGTAAAGGGACCTCAGGTGCGTACATATATACCCTCATTTGTTTGAACTATTAAACTGATTTTTTTTTTTTTTTGGTTTGTGTTCTTAGGCTTTTAAGGTCCCGTTCAATTACAAACCTGGCCAAGTTCGGGCGTTCGGAATGATCGCCGGAGGCAGTGCAATCACCCCAATGTTCCAGGTCCAGGCGTGATCGATGACCATTGAAAGATCTTCAGTAAATTCCTTGTTCGAGTGAAATTTTAGTTTTATTGATATGAATTAACTCTTGTTGTTTTCTGGATGCAGCTTACTAGAGCCATATTAGAGAACCCAGAAGACAAAACCATTGTGCATCTTATTTATGCCAATTCCACATTTGAAGATATTCTTCTCAAGGTAACCCTTGCATTTCACTTTGCTTCTTGTTATTACATTACATCTATGCAAAGTAATTAAACGGCTCGCGAATTGGGTGACGGGTTAAACAATTCCAATTGAGCTATTTGAACCAATAAAAATTGAGTTATTTAAGTCAATAAAAACAACATCGTTTTCATCTGAATTCATTCACTAAATTTATTAGATCAATTTTAACTTGTCTAATTAGAACAAGTTTAATAACATGTATAAATATATCTATAAATAAATCTAGGTCTCTCTCTCTCTCTCACACACACACACACACACACACATATATATATATAGTTTGAAATGTTGAAATTGTGGATTTTGTGCAGGGAGATCTAGATGAGTTCGCTAGCAAATTCCCCGATCGTTTCAAAATTTATTATGTCCTCAGTCAGGTGAGTGTTCATATAGATTTTCACGTCACAACTATATATTGTTATTAGCATTGATTGTCATTATACTCTTCGAATATTTTTGGCAGCCTCCTGAAGCATGGACCGGTGGTAGTGGTCATGTATCCAAAGAAATGATTCAAAATCACTGCCCACCTCCTGCCCCTGACATCCAGGTCATTTTTTATTTTTTATATATATTTATTTATAGCAAGATGTGGTTTCCTGGATGAAAACAATTTTCTAATTGGGCTACAACTATCAAATATTCTTCAAATTACAGATATTGAGGTGCGGGCCACCAGGCATGAACGAGGCCATGGCAGCTCATCTTAATGCACTTGGATACACATCCTCCATGCAATATGAGTTCTAATTTATCATGATGTATTCCCGAATATGTATTTTATCTAGCTTTCTCGTCTCATCAAGAAGACTTGCAAAGTAAATTGGAACCAACTAGGGTTTGTCACCTGTTAGTTGCCATTTGTCAGCGTAAACCTATCCTCATGCGAGGTTTGTTTGTAAAAAGAAATTTGATTCAAACCCTAGCACGGGTCCATAATCAAATATAAAATATTTTAATAAAGATATTGTTATTTAACTTGGTATAATTTGTTTACTTTATTTTGTAAATTCTCAATACAAGTCAGATCTTAATTTTAAGTGTTTTGGCTTATTGTATCTAGCCAAACTCAATCAAGATATTGAATTAAAAACTATATAATGTTGAATTGATAAAAATAATAATTAAACTAACCCAAATCTCTAATATTTTATCATCGATTTATTAATCCATCAGGCAACCGGTAATATGAAAATGACTAATGTCCAACCAGCAAGTCTGTTTGGAAGTGTGGTTGTGGTTGCGGTTGTTTTTCAAAGTGCTTTTCGTGTCGAAATGCATTAAAATAATATTTTTTTATTTTAAAAAAATAATTTTTGAGGTCAGCACATCAAAACGATTTAAAATATAATTTTTTTTAATTTTTAACAAAAATTAAAAATAATATTTTTTAAAAAATACAAATACAACCATGTTTTCAAATACTTATCTAAATTAATTTTTTTATATTCTTAAATTATTGATATATTGATATAAAAAAAATATATTATTTTAATATATCTTAAAATAAAAAATACTTTTAAAAAGATGAACTAACTACCCACCTCCCAAACACTTAAATATCAACTCTATATGGCAAAAAACATCCGATACGCAGTCTCCATTCACGCATGACCTCCCCCGTCCGCTATTCGTGCTTGGGCTTGGAAGATTTCGGACACCCATATTTGTCATAGCTGACGAATTTCATCAGAATCAGGGTAAGTTGATGATGAATTCCTAGATTTTCTATAGTAATATTGCTTAAAATGCTAATAAAATTGGAAACCCCAAAATGATGAGATTTCTTTTTTCAAGGCCCCAATCACATACCGCATACGTGCTTGCTATCTAAAGACAGAGACATCTCCAGGAGTATTCATCTCATGATCAAGTTTAAGCTCAGTTCTTGCCTGCGTTGTTGTTAGCACATTCAAGATGAGAGGTTCAGTTCTTGTTGTGGTCTCATTCATGACTGCTCTGCTCTTGCTTTCTTCTCATGAAGGTAATGTTACATGAGGGGATCGACGACTTCTTTCAAGGTTTTATTCTTTTTTTAACCGTTACCTTTTCCCTTTACCTAATATAATCTATGGATTAATTGAATTACCATGTTTCCAGGGCATTTTCCTTAACAAAAACTGAATGTTAAGATAATTAAATATGAAACCTTTTTTTTCTCACCTCTGTCAAAGTTTTTTAATCTAAAAAAAAAAATGAATGCACAAATGTTTGCAGTAATTTTTTTGAAATAAAAAAAATTATAGATCAAAAAGTTAATGCATATTGTCGGACGTCAGAAAATCCACGCGGTATCGGCTGACGATTTTTTTCCAGTGTGGTTTGCTTGGACTTGGTTCGTTGGAGTCGTCACCTAGTAATTTATTGAAGGTTACTAGGAAACCGGATACACTGGTCTTGTCAAAGATTCGCGGGTAAGGAACTGGTTGTGGTTAGGAAATGTATTAGTATTCCTAACGCACCCTACCTGGGGTAAGCTATTTCGTGGCTTTGATGCGTTAAAGATGTTTTAATAATTGTCTTTTCATTGGATATTAGAAATACAACTTACATATAAGTTAATAATTCTCGACCGTGATCCAATTAAAATATTAAATTCTTCTTTAAATTCTCCTCCTCCACGCGCCGCCACCACTAACGGTGCGTGGGCTCACTCGCCGCCGCGAGCACAACCTGAGAGATGGGTGGCTCTGAGTCGTTTTCTCCTCCTCTCCCCTTCTGCACCAGCGGTGAGAAGTAACGTCACTTGCAAAGCCAAGAAACGCAACAAGCAGTTGTTTTTATTTTGTTTTCTCCTTCTCCGATCTGCTCTTTATTCTCCTTCTTCAGATCGGCTTCTTTCGGGTCTGTTCTTTTCCTTTTCTTTCACCTTCTCTGTTCAGGTGGCTGACGGTATGTCCAAGGGGCGGCCGGCAGTTGAGCTTCGGTCGTGTCTGTGCAGCTGCCGGTGCTGGTTGAGACGGGAGCAGCTGAAGAAGACAACGAGGGTTGTCGCTGTGTTCGGTCCATAGATGAAAGGAGCGGCGGCCGGTTTTTGTCGGGCGAAGCTGGAAATGGCGGGGACTATGGAGGCAACGGCCGCCCTCTGTTTCTGGAGGAACCGAGAGAGGGAAAGGTTTGTCGTGGCCTTGTGCCTAGAGAAGCTGGTTTGTGGCTGTTATGGTTTGATTTCAAAGAGAGGGGGGCAACTGTGAAGATGGAGGCATGGCTGAAGGTCTGTGTGTAGGGAGGCTGAAGGGTGAGGCTTGTGTCCGGCGGCTGAGGAAGAAGAAAATCAAAAGGAAGGGGTTCGGGGCTGTGTTTGGCTCTGTTTTACTTTTGGCAAAAGGGAGGAGGAGATGGTGAACGGTATGGTAAAATGTGGGGATTTGAAATGGTGGGGGGTACCAGAGAGCAAAATCCAAGGACCCCGGGGAAGAAAATTCAAAACCAGTGGGAGGAGGCGCCGCTAGCTAGTTTTTGTGAGGGTGAAGAAAAAGTTCTAGCTTTTAGGGTTTTTTTTGGATTTTTTTTATTTTGCAAAATTACCCCTTCCTATGCAAGTGTTGGAAACTACTATTTATAGGCAAATATGTTGCTAGGTCTCCCAACTTGATCCCTCAACTTTTTTTTTAATATAAATTTTGATTTTTTGATTTTTTTGTATTTTTTAAAAAACGAGCAATATCAACGTCGACTCGATGAGAAAAATCAATGATTTTAAAAATGACGCGTGAAAAGTCAAACGCGTTCGAAAGACCTTTAAAAATTTAAATTCTTTTTTAGACGACGTTGAAAATGCTAAAATGATGAAAATATATTTAAAACATATTTTTTGGATTTTCGATGTTTTTTTCTCTATTTTTGGATTTTTATAAAAAATTATAAAAATATGGTTCAAAAATTGGGTAGCAACACATACATTAAATCTAATAAATCAAGAATCACGTGAGCTAATAAAATATAAAAAGACATGTTAATGCCAACTAAAAATAAATTTTAACATTGACCTTGCCCGAATCTAGATGTTATAACAAGTGGATTTATAATTCGATTGATATAATCAAACTCAATTTAGATTTGAGCATTTTAAAATCAAGAATTATTTTAAAAAAATCTAAAATAATATCATTTTAAGATATTGAGCGCATTGCCGTGGATGACTGTCTGGTCAACGACGGAAGAGCAGTAGCTCCCAGTGCAGATCTCTCCTTCAGATACGCAAACCAAGCAATACCCCCCTCCAGTTGTCTCAGCCACATGTTAAGTCATCCGTAGAATTTTTTTTAAGTTTTATACGTTTTCAGCAGTGTTGCTAGTCAAGAACTCCTCCAGTCGTCATCTCTTCTTTACAGTCTACTCGATCGATTTAAGCAAAGCACAGATTTCTTATTCAATTCCCTCTCTCTTTAATTTCATGAAGAGTTCATAAAACTTGAAGAAGACATACATGTTAAAATTAAATACAAGTATGATTGCCCATTAAAAAGAAAATAAATCAAGCATCATTCTTTAGAATTTCACCCAAGTATGTATATATATCTCCTCATTTAAAATCTAAAAATGAATGCAATTTCTATCACTAGCTTTTAATATTTTTAAGTTTTGTAGATGCATACAAGGGAATGGACATCAATCTCCATTAGTTTTCTCTTCTTCTTCTTCTTTTTTTTCTTTTGTAGTATTATCTTCTACTTTGTTCATCTAAATTTGCAAAGTAAGAAAGAAAAAACATCATATTTTTTTAAAAGTTTTTATCTATAAATGAAGTAATGTCATATTATTGATGCCTTCCTAGACTACATAAAACATTATAGAATCTAGGATAATTTAATTATTGTCTCAGGAAAAAAAATATGCTGTGATAGAATAGAAAAGACAGCAATTCATGTTAGAATTATTCTAAAAATATATTTATTTTATATTTCTATCTTTGTTTCTCTAATTAAATACATTTATGTCCTCTAATGAAATCCAAGGAAACAATAAATCTTGTCTACCAAATTAAAAAAAAAAAAAAAACACAAACCAAAAGAATCTCTTCTTTTTCTTTTTTCATGGCTTTAATTACTATTTATAATATATTATTTTTTACCCCTTATGCTCTTTCCTTTATTCCTTCTCCTTCGCAATGGTAATTAACAAGTGATTACAGCAAGCAAAGCATAAGGTGGCCCTTGCTTGTATATATATATATTTGTTCCCAAAACGCTGAATGTGCCAACAAATTAATAGCCTTTATCCAATGATCAATGGATTTCATGGCAATGCCCAGTGCTGATGTTCTTGGTGTTCTCATTGCTATATTTTCAGTCGCCGCCATCGCTGCAGCTTCTTCTTCTTATTTTCTCAGCAGAAAACCCAAAGGTGAGGTCTTGCACCTCTTGGTTCATGTTTTAGGCCATGTTTTGTGTTTTTCATGGATGCTAACCTTGTTTTTTCTTGCTTTCAGGCTGCTTAGACCCTCAGAAATTCAAAGAATTCAAGCTAATTAAGAAGACACAAATTAGCCCTGATATTGCGAGGTTTAGATTTTCTCTTCCTACACCCAAATCAGTGTTGGGTCTTCCTCCTGTATCTTACGTTCTTTGCAGGTTCAGAATGTCCCTTAACTCTGTCATTTTCCATATATATTATCTATTTACAGATGGATCATCAATTCGGTGGGAAAACTACGCTGAAAATCCTATAGTTTAGTTGCTTTTATACTCACCCTTCGTGTTTTTAAACTTTACAGTTTACATACTCGGTAATTGTAAAACAGACTAAGCTATAGGATGATTTAAGATATATAGTATTAAAGGAATAACAAAATTTAGGATGTAAACTATAATTTAAAAAAATACCGATAGTAAATATAAAAATAGCTGAACAATAGGATGATCATATATAGTAATTTTTTTTCTAATTAATATTACATGTTTAATTTTGCTGAGCAGGGGAAAGGACCGTGAAGGTCAAGAAGTTATAAGATCATATGCACCTATCACTCTGGATTCTCAAGTTGGTTACTTTGAGCTAGTTATAAAAGTAAATATTCCCTCCATCCAAATCCAAATCTTTTTCGAGCTATATATATATATATATATATATATAGACACACACACACAAACTAATGCGTGGTTTAATGTTTTCTCCAAGTAGATGTATCCAGAAGGAAAGATGTCAAACCATTTCAGGGAGATGCGTGAAGGGGACTATCTAGCAGTGAAGGGACCTCAGGTGCGTACATATATACCCTCATTTGTTTGAACTATTAAACTGAATTTTTTTTTTTTGGTTTGTGTTCTTAGACTTATAAGGTCCCGTTCAATTACAAACCTGGCCAAGTACGGGCGTTTGGAATGATCGCCGGAGGCAGTGGCATCACCCCACTGTTCCAGGTTCAGGCGTGATCAATGACCATTGAAAGATCTTCAGTAAATTCCTTGTTCGAGTGAAATTTTAGTTTTACTGATATGAATTAACTCTTGTTGTTTTCTGGATGCAGCTTACTAGAGCCATATTAGAGAACCCAGAAGATAAAACCATTGTGCATCTTATTTATGCCAATTCCACATTTGAAGATATTCTTCTCAAGGCAACTCTTGCATTTCACTTTGCTTCTTGTAATTACATTTTATCTATGCAAAGTAATTAAACAGTTCACAGATTGGGTGACGGGTTAAACAATTTCTTTTGAGCTATTTAGATCAATAAAAATTGAGTTATTCAGATCAATAAAAACAACATCATTTTGATTTAAATTAATTCATTAAATTTATCAGATCAATTTTAACTTGTGTTTTTTTAAAAACTCATTCAGGCCATGTGACTTATGATAGATTAACTTGGCTAATTAGAACAAGTTTAATAACATGTATAAATATATCTATAAATAAATCTAGGTCACACACACATATATATAGAGTTTGAAATGTTGAAATTGTGGATTTTGTGCAGGGAGATCTAGATGAGTTCGCTAGCAAATTCCCCGATCGTTTCAAAATTTATTATGTCCTCAGTCAGGTGAGTGTTCATATAGATTTTCACGTCACAACTATATATTGTTATTAGCATTGATGGTCATTATACTCTTCGAATATTTTTGGCAGCCTCCTGAAGCATGGACCGGTGGTAGTGGTCATGTATCCAAAGAAATGATTCAAAATCACTGCCCACCTCCTGCCCCTGACATCCAGGTCATTTTTAATTATCTCTATTTTATATATATATTTATTTATAGCAAGATGTGGTTTCCTGGATGAAAACAATTTTCTAATTGGGCTACAACTATCAAATATTCTTCAAATTACAGATATTGAGGTGCGGGCCACCAGGCATGAACGAGGCCATGGCAGCTCATCTTAATGCACTTGGATACACATCCTCCATGCAATATGAGTTCTAATTTATCATGATGTATTCCCGAATATGTATTTTATCTAGCTTTCTCGTTTCATCAAGAAGACTAGCAATGCAAATTGACACCAACTAGGGTTTGTCACCTGTTAGTCGCCATTTGTCAGCGTAAACCTATCCTCATGCGAGGTTTGTTTGTAAAAAGAAATTTGATTCAAGCCCTAGCACGGGTCAATAATCAAATATAAAATATTTTAATAAAGATATTGTTATTTAACTGGTATAATTTATTTTGTAAATTCTCAATACAAGTCAGATCTTAATTTTAAGTGTTTTGGCTTTATTGTATCTAGCCAAACTCAATCATGATATTGAATTAAAAACTATATAATGTTGAATTCATAAAAATAATAATTAAACTAACCCAAATCTCGAATTTTTTATCATCGAATCATTAATCCGTCAGGCAACCGGTAATATGAAAATGACTAATGTCCAACCAGCAAGTTTGTTTGGAAGTGTGGTTGCGATTGCTTTTCAAAGTGCTTTTCGTGCTGAAATATATCAAAATAAATTTTTTTTTTTAAAAAATAATTTTTAAGATCAACGTATCAGAACGATCAAAAACATATAAAAATAAATTAATTATTAATAAAAAATAAAAATAATATTTTTTAAAAAAATACAAATACAATCATGTTCTCAAATAGGAGGGAAAAAGGAAGGAGGTTAGAAATAATTTACAATGAAAGCAAGCAACAGTATACAAGTAGTAAGTTGGAGTTGACTGGTTGGATGGAGGGCCAGGCTTGCAAAGTCATGAATAGTCTAATAATCAATTGATTTAAAGCTTTATAAATGGATCCAAGGGAATGGACATCACTCTCCATTCCGTAAGCACAAAAAATCATTATTATTTTTTAAGACATCATATTCTTTTTAAAAGTTTTTGTCTATAAATGAAGTCGTGTTATCATATTGTTAATGCCTATCTAAACTAGATAAAATATCATATATAGAATCTAAGATAATTTAATTTCTGTCTAAAAAAATAAAATAAAAAAGATAAAGATGTTGTGATAGAACATAAATTCATTTTAGAATTGTTTTAAAAAAATATTTATTTTATATTCCTATTTTTGTTTCTCTAATAAACATATCTATGTTCTTTAATGAAATCCAATGAAACAATGAATCTTGTCTTTATCGAATTGAAAAACAAACACAAACCAAAAGAACCTCTTCTTTTTCTTTTTTTCTTGGCTTTAATTCCTATTTATAATGTATTCTTTTTTACCCTTTATGCTCTCTCCTTTATTCCTTCTCCTTGGCAACGGTAACAAGCTATTAAATCAAGGGAGGGTATGAGGAAGATGAGAAGAGCAAGCAAGGCATAAGCAGCTGGCCCTTGCTTATATATATTTCTTACCAAAACGTTGAATGCGCCATCAAATTAATAGCCTTTATCCAATGATCAATGGATTTCATGGCAATGCCCAGTGCTGATGTTCTTGGTGTTCTCATTGCTGTATTTTCAGTCGCCATCGCTGCAGCTTCTTCTTATTATTTTCTCAGCAGAAAACCCAAAGGTGTGGTCTTGCACCTCTTGATTCATGTTTTAGGCCATGTTTTGTGTTTGTCATGGATGCTAACGTTGTTTTTTCTTGCTTTCAGGCTGCTTGGACCCTCAGAGATTCAAAGAATTCAAGCTAATCAAGAAGACACAAATTAGCCCTAATGTTGCAAGGTTTAGATTTTCTCTTCCTACACCCAAATCAGTGTTGGGTCTTCCTGTTGGAACGCATGTTGTCTGCAGGTTCAAAATGTCCCTCAACTCTGTCATTTTCCATATATATTATCAATTTACAGATGGATCATCAATTTTCTGGGAAAATTACGCTGAAAATCCTGTAGTTTAGTTATTTTTATATTCATCCTTTGTGTTCTTAAACTTCATAGTTTACATCCTTAGCAATTAATGTAAAACAGTCTAAACTATAGGATTATTGAAGATATAAACTATTATGGGAATAAAAAAATTTATGGTATAAACAATAATCTTTAAATAAAATAAATTAAACTATGAGATGTTCATTGTGATTTTTCTAATTAATATTACATGTTTTTTTTTTTTTTTTGTTGGGTAGGGGAAAGGACAGTGAAGGTCAAGAAGTTACAAGACCATATACACCTATTACTCTGGATTCTCAAGTTGGTTACTTTGAGCTAGTTGTAAAAGTAAATATTCCCTCCATCCAAATCTTTATATATATAATATATATATATATATATATATAAACACAGAGAAATGCGTGATTTAAATCGTGATTTAATGTTTTTTCCAAGTAGATGTATCCAAAAGGAAGGATGTCACACCATTTCAGGGAGATGCGTGAAGGAGACTATCTTGCAGTAAAGGGACCTCAGGTCTGCGTGCATTCTCTCATTTTTCTACACCGATTACTTATTATTCATCGACGTGAAGAAATCTTGAAGAATGTTAACAAATTAATGATTAAGTTCTTAAGCAATTTGCCATAAAAAATTATTAATTTGTTTGAACTATTAAACTGATTTTTTTGTGTGTGTTTTTATGCTTTTAAGGGCCGGTTCAAATACAAACCCGGCCAAGTTCGAGCGTTCGGGATGATCGCTGGAGGTAGTGGCATCACCCCAATGTTCCAGGTCTAGGCGTGATCGATGACCATTGAAATATCTTTGGGCAAATTCCTTGTTCGAGTGAAATTTTAGTTTTACTGATATGAATTAATTACTGTTGTTTCCTGGATGCAGCTCACCAGAGCCATATTAGAGAATCCAAAAGACAAAACCATTGTGCATCTTATTTATGCCAATTCCACATTTGAAGATATTCTTCTCAAGGTAACTCTTGCACTTCACTTTGCTTTTTGTAATTACATTACATCTATAAAAGAAATTAAACGGTTCGCGGATCAGGTTAATTATAAGTTAAATAATTTCAATTGAGTTGAATCCATAAAAACAGCATCTCGTTTATATATATATATATATATATAATTATGTTTTCATCGGATATAATCAATTAATTCATCAAGTTTATTAGATCAACATCAACTTGTTTTTTTTATTGAATTTATCCAGGGCAGATGGTAGGCTAACTTCTCTAATTAGAACGGGTTTATGTTTTATATATTTGAGAATATAGTTGTCGTTATTTTTTAAAGTGTTTTTTATTTAAAAATATATCAAAATAATATTTTTTTTTATTATTTTTTAAAAATCATTTTTGATATTATTGCATCAAAATGATTTAAAAACACAAAAAATATATTAATTTAAAGTAAAAAAATAATAAAAGATAAATAAATTTATTTAAAATTACTTTTAAAATACTAAAACACTTTAATAATAACATGCATAAATGTGTCTATACATAAATCTAGGACATGTTTGAAATATTGAATTTTTGGATTTTGTGCAGGAAGACCTAGATGACTTCGCTCGCAAATTCCCCGATAGTTTCAAAGTTTATTATGTCCTCAGCAAGGTGGGTTTATATATATATATATTCACCTCACAACTATATTATTATTATTTTCTTGGCATTGATTGTCATTATACTCTTCCAATATTGTTGGCAGCCTCCTGAAGCATGGACCGGTGGTGGTGGTCGTGTATCCAAAGAAATGATTCAAAATCACTGCCCACCTCCTGCCCCTGACATCCGGGTCATTTTTTTAATTTTTTTTTAATTATCTCTATTTTTTATATATATTTATTTATAGCAAGATGTTGTTTCCTGGATGAAAACAATTTTCTAATTGAGCTACAACTATCAAATATTCTTCAAATTACAGATATTGAGGTGCGGCCCACCGGGCATGAACAAGGCCGTGGCAGCTCATCTTAATGCACTTGGGTACACATCCTCCATGCAATTTGAGTTCTAATGGATCTTTACGTATTTCTGTATATGTATTTTCTCTAGCTTTCTCGTATCATCAAGAAGATTTGCAATGCAATTTGGCACCAACTAGGGTTTGTCACCTGTTAATTGCCACTTATTCAAGAATTTGTCAGCGTAAACCTATCCTCGTGCTAGATTTCTTTGTAAAATTAGAGCTCTTGGTTTCTATGTTTTGCTAGATGCATCCTTTGCCTGAACCCATTTTGTAGCACTCATAACTTAACCAGCTAGCCCTTGGGCATTAATTAGACTTTTAAATCAATGAAAAATTATAAAAATGCAATTCAAAATTGTGGCGCAAATAAGGATGGGATCAGGAAAAGATGAAATGGCGGGGGGTAAGAACACGCAGTAAAGAAAATGGCAAGAGTCGGCAGTGAGCCTTGTTGTTGATAAATTGCTTGCATTGCTAGCGAAAGAAGTGAAACTATTGAAAGGCGTGAATGATGAATAGGTAGATGTCAAAGATGAATTGGAAGTCATCCGTGCTCTCCTGAAAGATGCAGATTCAAAATCTGAGAAGAAGGCGTCGGGGAGGGCGTGAAAGTATATTGGTGAACCAAATAAGAGAAGAAGCTCATCACATTGAAGATATGTCATCAATGATTACATGTTTCATGTGGCAAGACATCCTGATCATCGATGTCGAATCCTCTTCGCGTCGTGAGATAGCTTCAGAGATCGAAGATATCAGAACATCACTTTCAAATCAAAGAGCATCAAGTAGGAGCAGCAACGCGAGAAGAGGATTAATGCATCAGCCTCAACTGAGTTCTCTTTTCACTGAAGAAGCTGAGCTTGTTGGGATTGAGTCTCCAGGAGATGAATTGATAAGCTACTTCGTAAGTGGAGTTTATCAAAGGATAGTGATCGCAGTGGTTGGTGTGGGAAAAACCACGCTAGCTGGCCAAGAATGTACATGACAACCACAGGGTGAAAGAGCAATTCCGGTACCATTCTTGGATCACCGTGTCTCAATCATATGTTACAAGGGAACTACTAAGGAATATCCTGAAGAGATCCTATGAAGCGAAGAATGAGCCTTTTCCTGATAGAGTTGTTACAATGGACGAGGAGTTGTTGTTCAAGGAGATTAAAGAATATTTACGACAAGAACGATATTTGGTTGTATTTGACGATGTATGGGAAATTGGATTTTGGGGAACATGGAGCATGCGTTGTTAGATCATGATAATGGCAGTAGAATATTGGCTACAACAAGAAATGAGGATGTTGCTAATTTTCGTAGAGGATCTTCATTGGTTCATGTCTATCGTAAAGAACCTTCAACTCAGAAGGGGGCATGGGAACTCTTCTGCAATAAAGCATTCAGGTTTGAGTTTAAAGGGCAATGTCCAAAAGATCTGGAGGGATTGTCACGCGACATTGTTAGAAGATGTGGAGGATTACCACTAGCAATTGTGGCTGTTAGTGGACTTCTAGCTACCAAAGAAAAGACCATTCTTGAATGGAAAAAAGCTCTTAGAGGCCTTGGTGGTTCTGCAATGGTGAGTGACCCATATATTGATAATGTCACTAACATTCTATCTCTCAGCTACGGTGATCTGCCTTACCACCTCCAATCTTGTTTCTTATATTTTGGCATGTGTCCTGAGGATTTTCCCATTAAACTTGGAAGAATAATTCAACTATGGGTAGCTGAGGATCTTGTACTAGAAAAACCAGACATGACACTAGAGGAGGTTGGAGAAGAATACTTCATTGAACTCATTCGTCGAAGTTTGGTTCAAGTGGATAAAGTTAGTTTGAAAGGAACTCCCAAAACATGTCGTGTTCATGATTTGGTACACGATGTCATTCTTTCCAAGTCAAAGGAGCCGAGTCTCTGCCATGTTTCCAGTAGTTTCTCAACCTTCGAAGGCATAGCGCGACATCTCTCCATAAGCAACAGAGGAAGCAACACTCCAAATAGTATCACCAAGTCTCAAACTCGCTCTGTTATAGCTTTTAACAAAGTAAATCTGCAGAAGGCCACAATCTCAGTAATATTTGCAAAATTAAAGCTTCTGACTACATTAGATTTTGATAACTGTCCAATAGACCACCTTCCCTAAAAGGTGGGAAATTTGCTACATCTAAGATATTTAAACTTAAGAGATACCAGAGCAGCAAAACTTCCAAGATCAATAAGAAAGCTGCATGACCTGGAGTCCTTGGATTTGAGAAATTCTTTCGTGGAAGAGTTGCCAGTTGAGATCAGTAAGTTCCCTAAATTGCGACATCTTTTGGCTGATGATAGTGAAAGAGTTTGAAAAGATTGAAAAGAAGAAGTGAAGAACAGAATGCAGATTTTGATTTGAACAGTGGAAGTTTTTCACTGTTTTATTGAACTGAAAATATCGTTGATTGCATTATGTTTCAGCAATCTTTACACGTTTAAATAGACTTGAAAGAAACTGAAATTGCTGGTTTGTAGCACTACAATGTGCCACGTTCAGCTGACCACTAACATGATTGTACCATGTTTAGCTAACAATATAACTGACTCCTAAAGACCAGTTCACGTCCTGAAGACTAGCTCTAGCAGAATTAAAATAACAAAGACAGACAATACTAAAATAAAGGCAGCAACTTAAGGCATAACTCCAACACTCCTCCTTGCATTAAGAGCTGCATACTCCTATCAGCCTTGTGAGAAATTCGAACCTGTTAGCAGGAAGTGCTTTGGTAAACAAATCAGCCATTTGATCTTCAGTCCTGCAATAAAGTAGCTTAACATCTCCATTCTTCTGCACCTCTCGGATAAAATATAATTTGATGTTGAAATGTTTGGTTTTCCCATGAAACACAGGATTGTTAGAGATTGTTATAGCTGCTTGATTGTCAACTGAGATTTCAGTTGCTTCTTCCTCTTCCATATGTAAATCACGCAGTAACTTTTGAAGCCATAAAGCTTGGTTAACTGCAGCTGTGGCAGCAATGAACTCTGCCTCTGCAGTTGATTGTGCAACAATGCTTTACTTCTTAGATGACCATGAAAATATTGTTGAGCCTAGATTGAAACAAAAACCAGAAGTGCTTTTCATGTCATCAATGAATCCACCCCAATCACTGTCAGAAAAGCCATGCAATTTCAGTGTTCTACATTGCATAAATTTAACACCAAAACTGCATGTTCCTTTGATGTAACGCAGGATACGTTTGGCTGCCCTCATATGTAGCTCACTTGGGCAATGCATAAACCTTGATAGAAGGTTTGTTGCATAAAGAATGTCAGGTCAGGTTGCTGTCAAATACAGCAAGCAACCAATCAAGCTTCTGTACTTTTCTTCATCTACCCTGGCAGTCCCATCCTCTTTGCTGAATTTATCCTTCTGATTCATTGGAGTAGCAGTTGGTTTGCAATTCTCCATTTGGAATTTCTTCAAAATCTCCTTCACATATTTTTCTTGACCAATGAAGATCACTCCTCTGCTTTGTTTAATCTCCATGCCAAGAAAAAAACTCATGAGTCCAAGGTCACTCATTTCAAAAGCTTGCATCATGTCCTGCTTGAACCTTTCAATTTGCTGCAAATTACTTCCAGTTACAAGTAAATCATCAACATAGAGGGACACAATAAGAACATCATCATCAATTTTCTTCACATAGAGGGTTGATTCAGAAAGACTTTTCTGAAATCCAAACCCTGCCAAGTAGTCATCAATTCAGCCATACCAGGCCCTTGGTGCCTGTTTTAATCCATAAAGTGCCTTCTTCAGCATGTACACCTTGTCTTCTTCTCCTTGAACAATAAATCCAGCAGGTTGTTCAACATAAATTTCTTCTTGTAAATTTCCATTGAGGAAGGCTGATTTTACGTCCATCTGGAACACTTTCCAGTCTTTGTGTGCAGCAACAGCAAGCAACAATCTGATGGTGTCCATCCTTGCTACTGGAGCGAATGTGTCTGAATAATCCACCCCATACACTTGAGCATATCCCTTGACAACCAGCCTTGCCTTGAATTTGTTGATAGAGCTGTCAGCATTCAGTTTGGTCCTGAAAATCCACTTGACGCCAATAATGTTCTTGTCTGCAGGTCGATCAACAAGTTCCCACGTATGATTTTTTTCAATCATGTGTATTTCCTCCTTCATTGATTCCTGCCATGCTGGATTCATCTGTGCATCTTCATAATTTTCTGGTTCACAAACAGCCACATTGCTCCTTTGATAGATTTCTTCAAGTGATCTGGTGCCTCGTACTGGTGAGTCATCAATTGATTCATCAATTGATTCATGTTGCAGGGGAGTAATAATTTGATCATCAAGCACCGTGATCTCTTGTGTTTCATCCCAGTTCCATTTGCCGTCTTCATGGAACTGCACATCCCTTGTAATTGTAATCTTCTGGGTTTGAGGGAGGTATACTTTGTAGGCTTTAGAAATTGTGCTATAGCCAACAAAGATACCTTGCATTGCTTTCTTGTCCAGCTTGTCCCTCTTAATCTATGGAATGTGAACAAAACATGTGCTGCCAAAAACCTTAAGAAAACTAAGTGAGGGTTTGTAATTATACCACACTTCAAAAGGAGTTTTTTCTGTCAAAAGCTTTGTTGGGAGACGATTTTGCAGAAATACTGCTGTGTTAGCAGCTTCTGCCCAAAAAACTTTAGGCAAGTTCTTCTCATGTAGCATGCATCTAGCCATCTCCATTATGTATCGATTTCTTCTCTCACTAACCCCATTCTGCTCTGGAGTGTAAGGGGCTGTGAGTTGATGCTCAATGCCAGCTTCTTCACAATAAAGATTGAATTCTGTTGATGTGTATTCTCTGCCATTGTCTGAACGAATTGCTTGAATTCTACAGTTGCTTTGATTCTCCACATTCTTCTTGAATCTCTAGAAAATTCCAGCCACCTCTGATTTGAATTTCATGAAATAAATCCAGCACATTCGAGAGAAATCATCAATAAACAGCAGGTAATATTTACTGCCATTTAATGATGGTGTGCTTAGAGGACCAGCCACATCGGTATGAATCAGCTGCAGCTTTTGGGATGATCTCCAAGTTGATCTCGGAAATGATTTTCTATTCTGCTTACCAAACTGACAAGCATGACAGTTCAATGTAATTTCAGTAAATGAAGGTATACCTCTGACAGCCTCAGAATTCTTCATGGTAAGCATCCTTTGTTGATGGCAGTGCCCCAACCTTTTATGCCATAACTCAGTATAATTGAGTTTTGTTGGAAAAGCATTATGCTCCTCCTCAAATGGCAGAAACGAGAAACTTTTGCTCTTCATTCTGACTTGTAGAATTTTACACCCAGCAGCATCAAAAATACAGCAATGTTGATTTTCAAAAATCACTTTCATTCCTTTCTCAATTAATTGCCCCACACTCAACAAATTCTGATCTATATTAGGCACATAAAGAACATCTGAAATTGTTTTTGTACCTGAATTTGTTGTGATGGCAATTGTTCCCTTTCCCTTGGCTTCAATGCATTCACCATTTCCAATTCTGACTTTTGCAGCTTTTGTAGGCTGCAAATTTCGAAAAAGACTTTTATCAAAAGTCATGTGGTTGGTGCAACCACTATCAATTAGCCAATGGTCTGAGGTGGTTTGAACCGAGAAGCATGCAGCCACAAACATCTGATCCTCATCATCTTGGTTCGCGACTTGAGCATCTTCTTCTTGTTTTTGATTTTTGAATCTGCAGATTATTGCCTCATGTCCTAGCTGATTGCACTTTCTGCACCTTGCATCAGGCCTCTTCCAGCATTTGAATGGTGAGTGACCACTTTTGTTGCAGTGTTTACAAGGTGGAAAATTCCTTTTAATAAATTTTCCTTTGTTGTAACCTTGATTTGGTTTAATGCTGCCTGAAGCTGCGTTCTTCCTGAAGAACTTCTTCTTGTCATAGTCTGCAAATTTTGCTTGCAAAGCACCTTCAATTGCATGATCCTGCCTCATAAGCCTTCTCTGCTCCTGAGCTTGTAAGGCATTTAGCAACTCTGTCAATGTAATTTTTGACAGGTCTTTAGTATTCTCCAATGTTGTAATTGAAGCTTCATACTTTTCTGGTACTGTGACCAGAAGTTTTTCAACAATTCTGGAATCTGCAAATGATGTTCCCAGCAGCCTGACTCTGTTAGCAATCCCCATCAATTTGTCTGAGTACTCTTTTATAGTCTCAGAATCCTTCATCCTTTGCAGCTCAAATTCACGTATCAAGTTTAAGCTTTGCATTCCACGAATTCTTTCATCTCCTGCATATTCCTTCTTCAAGTAATCCCAAACATCCTTTGCTGATTGAAGTGACATGATCCTGGTGAAAATGGTTGTGGAAACAGCAGCAAACAGACATGCCTTCGCCTTCGATTTCTTGGTCTTTCTCTCCTTATGACTTTTGATCTGAGTCATAGTTGGATTATTAGGTAGTGGTGGCACCTCATAATCTTCTTCAATAGCTTCCCACAAATCTAAGGCTTCTAGGTGAGTTTCCATTCTTACTGCCCATAGTTGAAAATTCTCTCCATTGAAGATTGGAGGAGAAATATGGGTGAAACTTGATTCAGAATCCATCACAGGCCCTTCAAGAAAATAGCTCTGATACCAATTGAAAGAGTTTGAAAAGATTGAAAAGAAGAAGTGAAGAACAGAATGCAGATTTTGATTTGAACAGTGGAAGTTTTTCACTGTTTTATTGAACTGAAAATATCGTTGATTGCATTATGTTTCAGCAATCTTTACACGTTTAAATAGACTTGAAAGAAACTGAAATTGCTGGTTTGTAGCACTACAATGTGCCACGTTCAGCTGACCACTAACATGATTGTACCATGTTTAGCTAACAATATAACTGACTCCTAAAGACCAGTTCACGTCCTGAAGACTAGCTCTAGCAGAATTAAAATAACAAAGACAGACAATACTAAAATAAAGGCAGCAACTTAAGGCATAACTCCAACAGATAGAAAGACTCGAGCATTGAAGCATTAAGCATTTGGAGTTCTTACAAACATTGTTTATAGTTGAAGTGGATCGTGATTTAAGCTTGATCAATGATGGCCTACAAGGGTCGAAGAAGATGAGGAAATTGGGGATCATCAATTTGAAAAGAGAGCATGGAAGGTATCAATGCACTGCAATAGAGAAGATGACTCACCTGCGGTCGCTACATGTTTTTTCAATCAATTCCAGGAATGAAATTCTTTAAGTCCAATCAATATCTTCTCCTCCTCTTCAGCTGCAAAGTCTCCTAGTTGGATTCCCAAACTCCACAATCTGGCTGAACTTAGTTTGAGTCTTACAAACTTGATGGATGATTCCATTGAAGTCCTTCAAGCTCTGCCCAATCTAAAATATCTTGCACTTGCATGGGCATACAACGGAGAGAAGATGCATTTTGAAGGAGGAGGGTTTCAGAAACTCAAGTTTCTGTCTCTTGCAGGCTTGAGCAATCTGAATGAAATGTTAATAAACGAAGGAGCATTTGCCACTTCTTAAAAGGCTAGAAATGGGGCCCTGCCCAAAACTGAATAAGGTGCCCTCTGGAAATCAAAACTTGAGATATCTCAAAGATTTATCGTCCGCAGGGATGACAAATGAGTTCACTCAAAGATTGTCAAGGCAAGAATCCGAGATAGTGAGGCACATACCGATTCTCCGATATGATGCTACTTGTGATCCCAATGATGAAGGATCTTGTGGAGCATTTGGATGAAGAATCAAAATGAGCTAACATTTATGAGATTACAGGCATGCTGCATCCCTTTAGATTTTACTTCTTTAAAACGGTACCAAGTTAATTAATAATATTAGCATAGCTTTTTATATTTCTACATGTATGTTGTTCTTGCTTGGGATACGTACACGTTGCACGGACTTCAGACTGTCAATCAACCTTGGAGCAATGCAAAGTCAGCCCTGCTAAAAAGTTGGCGAGAAGGTATGGTCAGCGTCAGCTGGATGGAACACGGTAGATGTGTCTTTTATGTTTCAGGGGAGACCAGAGCACCTCTCCAGTAAAACCTTTTTCGAGTTTGTGATTTGGTTAATCTGTTTCAAGTGGTAATAATACTGGCATGTAGAGTTTATGAAATGTCTGTATATGCATGTGTTGTTACCAACCCTTGAATATGAGAGGATCAGCTAGTAACGTACTACGAAAAATTATGTGAGCTCGTCATGAATCTAATGCAAAAGAACTTGAGAGAATTAATTAATGCCATTTCTTTTCAGTTAATCCAAGAATTTTATGGATGGTCTACGACGATCCATGCAAATGTTGAGTTGTTAAGCATTTGAAGGGAGATGATTTCATGATCCAGTAAACTTTAAAACGAAAGAGAGAACTTCAACGAAGAGCAAAGGTTTTAAAGATAAATGTCTGGCCAAAATTCTGGCGCTCTTGTTGTACCTATTCAATCTGAATGGCTTCCATAATCCATCCATACCATTCCAAATTTTCATTCTCTTCATGACTCCAATCCATTTGTTGACAAACTTTAATGCAAAACCGAATATAATTAATAAGAGAGTGAACGGATTATAATGCTTGGGCACTTCAACAAAAGTTGCAGACTTGGGTTTGTCTGCAATCTTAGTCAATGATTTCTCCTTCTTCAACCCTATGAACTTCGTCAACAATATCACAATTTCCCATGACAGAACCATTCCCTGGCTCCACTTGAGCATCATGTTCGTCACCATCATCTCTATCACCAAAATCTTCAACTGTTGTATTGTTCGGAACTTCAGACTCCTCTTCCCCAACAAGTGAAGGTTTTCCTTCCTGTGGCTCATCCTTGCACCCATCTTCTTTAACCACTACCGAAGGAAACTTCAAAGGCTTATCTGACCAATCCTTGAAGAAAGAGTTCGCCACCATGAACCTAAAAACCTGCAACAACCGGTGCTTATCCCTCTTTATATCTGCACAAAGAAGCTTCTCCAACAGCGTTGGCTTCCTATCCCCGTTTTCTAATCCAAGCTGCATGTCTGACCGACCTTTTCTCTTATATCTTCCTCTTCTATCATGCTTGTTCCAGAATCTCCCCTTCTTAGTCAAGGACCTTCTGTTATCTTCCCTTCCATGCTCTTGTTTCTCTGAATCTAACAGATGGTGCGGTGGTATTTCTGCAGCTTCAACTCCTAGCTTCTCTGAATCCAACAGATAGCTCAGTGGTGTTTCTGCAACTTCAACTCCTAACTTCTCCGAATCTAACATGTATTCTGGTGGTATTTCAGCAACTTCAACTCCTAGCTCAGCCTGCTTTGCCAAAATCTCCTTGAGTTGCTGCATGAAACATTTCCAAGAAATTACCAAATGTTGAAGCATGTTGCAGTTCAAGAATTTTCAATAGTTCCTTGATATAGATTTGCCTCACCTTGTGAAAACCAACCAATCCTTTCATAATATAAACGAAATGCATACTTTTGATAAGCATATTGTGAATTTTTCCCAATTATTACTGGCATTAGGTAGATTTTTAATCCAAATAACTATAGAAAACCATTCTTCCTCTCTTTCTCCCCTATTATAAAATGAGATTTCTAGTGATGAATGATATAATCATCCGTTTAAACACCAGTTTCTGTGCATTGCAAATATGGGCACCCTAGATATTATGATCAACAGTATAACCAAGTGACAGCCTTGGTTTTCTCCTAACCACTCCAATTTAACTCTCCACACCAACTTATCATCCAATTTTCTTGGCAAAGCATTTAGCACCTACATGACAATTAAAGATCACTTTCCATGAGAACGTAAGCTAGACTATAGACTACATTTATTGTTCTACATGACACAGAGACATCCAAACATTTCAAAAATATTAATTACCAAAACCAAAAGGTGAGAGAAAATTCTGTAAAAGGCTATAATTTCGGACAGGGAAGAAACCTATGCTGTGGAATAAAATGTAACATGGCAGAATGCCATTGTTCACTGACATATATGCTTAGCCAGAGAAACATGATCGTCCATTTAGAAGAACATATTATACAAACAAGGTCTTGTCAAGTGGCACTGGTGTTGAAAGCATGAGATAAAGGTCTTGTCTTCAAGGTTATGAGCCAAATATACAATACAATAGAAACAATGAAAAATAGTGTACCTTGCGACGAAAGTTGGCCTCTTTATCAATGACCCCAGAGTCTATTAGCTTTTCAGTCTGCTTCTGCAAGTGTCAAGTTCATGATCAACTCAATTATGTTAGATAATAATTAAATTCATGCAGCAGAATGGTACAGAACATGATCGAACCTTCTCTATGTTGGTTTTTGTTGGGAAGTGCTTCCTACGTGATTCACGCCATTGTTTGATTTCTTGTTCCGTGTATATATGAGTTCTGCTAGGTTTACAAATGTACAGAGTTGAACAAACAAACAAAAAAATTCCATGCAGAAATTAGCGTTGCAAAAGTGGATGTTGAGCAAGCGAAAGAGGCAGATAATACATCATAAGAATGAGGTGCAGTACACAATCTTGGGGTGAACTAAGCAACTTCAGAGAAAAGGCATAAATGGAAAATGCAGTTTTTACTTTTTTATTTGACAGAATGCTGTGACTATTTATTACTTCTCATTCACAGATACAATTGTCCGAACAAGCTAAAGCAAAGATAGCCCAATTTCATATTTCAAGTCACCCTGCAATCAATTTGAGTGTGAACTCTTGAACAGAGGTGGCCAAACAAGCAGCCTACTCTAAATCAACACCCCACCCACCTGCTAGCTTGAGTCACAATATGAGATCAGCCAAACATAACTCTTTCTCAAATTGATCAGTAAAGTTTAAGGGATAGATCACCAAAAATTACCTTTTCTGTTCCGAAACTTGGTTTGAAGGATCAGTGCGACCAAATTTTGCTGCCCTCTCATTGCCTTTCCCTATTACATTTTTAGAGCACAAAGTTTAAACCAACTATCTCCATCAAGACACACGAAGAAGAGGTAATCTTGTAGAAAGGTCTACGATCACAAACCTTTTCCACCGTGTTTATTAGAAAACCCAAGCTTTCTCTTTCCATTATCCATGCGATGGAACTCGGATTTCTGATATCTGCAGAAAATGAATTTCAGATGGTTATGAGGCTCTGCTCTATATAGTAGTAGAAGTACTTAGAACAAAATTTCCAACACACACCCTGATTGTGATTGCTCTCTCTTTGGATTATTTTTGAAGTTTTTTCCAGAAAAGATTCCTTGTTTGGAATTTGGAGTACTACCCTGGCCATTTTTAGCAGGATTGCCCTACATCAAGAACAAAACACTTAACTTCACCATCTTGGAAAGCAATTGTTTGGGAATGCACAATAAGCATTTTGGAGAGGTATGAAAAAAAGACGAAAAAGTATGGACAAAACCATAAAAAAATTTGGAAGAAGATGCCATCTACAAGAAAAGCCAAACAATTAAATTGCAACGGAGTTGACCTCAAATAATAAGGTAGTGAAGCAACTTAGAAAACATGGCGGCTACATGAGCGGTACTAAAGCATGGAAAACGTATAAAAAAAACTACGACTATTGGATTGCATAAATCACATGAGCTCAGAAAGAAATCATCCAAGTTAAAAACAACAAGTGTACAACAATGGCGGATTTTAATCACAGCTGAAATGTAGCTACCTGCCACCTATTGTAAGCAGAGGGTTGCAAGTTCTGACTTTGCTGAGATGTAAATGGGTTCCCTTGCACTTGCTGAGTTGCAGCTGGCAAAGGCTTTGGTCCATTTGCAGCCATTGTAGGCATTACAAATTTCTCACTTTGTTGTGATGCCGGCGAGATCCCTTCCACTTGCTGAGTTGCAACATGCAATGGATTCGACCCATTTGTACCCACCGCAGGCATTACAAAGTTCTGATTTTTCTGTGTTGCAGACAAGTTCCCTTGCATTTGCTGATTTTCAAAAGACAGTTGTTTCGATCCATTTGCACCAGTTGTCGGCATTACAAAGTTTGGTTGGTTCGGCTTAACTTGTTGATTTACAAAAAAGTTCGGACTTTGAGCACCTACCACTTGGTGACTACTGGAAGGGACATTAAAGGAACCAACTTGAGAAGTCATTGGCATTTGCATAGGCATAACAGGGTTCATCATATTCTGCATTGGATTTTGCAACAAACCCATATTTTGATTGATTTGTTGAGGCAAATTGGAGAAACCAGGACCAAACAGCTCTCCTTGCAATTGATTTACTTGATTCATCAACATCTTTAAAGCATTCAACTTGTTGACCTGATTTTGTAACTGAAGGATAGCCAGATCATTAGGTCCACTCACTAAACCATGCTGTTGATTGATTAAAGGTGGCATATTAGGCATGGCTTGTCCATTTCTTAAAGGGGTATTTGAATTATTAAAAGGAATTGGGATTTGAGGATTGGTTAAACCCAGCTGAGGTTGCATTGAATTTGTTAAAGAAGGATTTGCTGAAAATCCCTGATAAATCCAACAAACAAGAAAGAAAACCAAAAACAGTTCAAAATTAGAACAAAGAAAAACCCTTTAACATACAAAATTATCAGAGACAGCGAGTGAGAGAGAGAAGGGTAAAGTACCTGGTGATTATAAGGAGCAGTGTTTCCCTTTTGTTTGTGGTGTCTAGGACGACGGGAATTGAAGAAAGGTTCCATCTTTAAGCATCAAGACCGCTACTTAACACAATGCAGTAAGCAAGAAGACAGGATATTAGGGTTTAAGCTTTAACAGAAGGAAGGCGGGCTTATGTTTCCAGGGTACCACCTTTTTTTTGTCTTATAGACAAAAAGCATAACTACACATTATCGGTATTGTTTTTATAAAGGACCAGTCCCCAATCTTTAAAGGTTATTAATGTTTCCCCCATCTTTCATAAATCATGAAACATTTATAATGATGACCCTTGTGGGCCTCATTTTGAGCTATATTTCATACTATAGGGACTAAATAAATTCATGTCAATAAATTAATTAACTCTTAAAATTAACTTGTACTAAATTTTAACGAACTAGACTTAAAAAACAGACACAACTTGTCGAACGACACAACATCCACAAGAATGTCCACCGCGACCACCAGTTTTTTCGAACCAGCATCCGTGACCAGCAGCGGCCGTCCAGTCCTCCACCAAGCCGAAGTAGAATGCCACCTCCTCTCATCTGTAGACCTTGAAACCGAACCCACCACCACCGCGACAACCCCCATCAATTCTCTTGATTTTCCTGCATTAAAATCAGGCCTTGGAATCCTCACCACACACCGCCTCCTTTGGCTTCCTTCTAATGCCACGACAGACAGTTCAAGTCCAATATCAATCCCTTTGAGTTCTGTAACTCATATATTTTCACCAAAAAAGTCGATCAAGTCAATGTTTCACTCACCCCGGATCCGGTTTCAAGTTTCTGTGCATTCAAGGAGTGTTTTGGTGACTTTAGTGATTAGAGGGAAGGGAGATATTGATGGGTTTTTGACAAAGTTTTGGGATTGTTGGAGAGGAAGGGCTTGGGAGATTGGTAATGATAGTGGCGGTGGGTCAAGTTCGGGGTCTGTTCCGGCTTCTGGGTCGGTTTCGGGTGGTGGGTTATACTCGAGTGATGGGTCAGTGAGGCTGGTGGGTGTGTCTGGGATATTGAGGAAAGAGCAGGAGATGTGGGAAAGTACTGATAAGAGCTTGCAAGAGGCTTTTCATGACTTGAATGCTCTTATGGTAATAGTTGTTTTCGAAAGTTTATTGCTTATAGGAGATGTTTACTTTTAATTGTAGTTATTGAGTTGTCTGATTATAGATTAATGGATTAGTATTTTATAATTGCTTGATATAAACAATGTGTACATGGGGCTTTTGTATGCTGAGGATGAACTTGAATTCTTTCATAGTTGTTTGTCTTCTGTTGTTTCCAAGAATAGCTTGTAGGAAATGTTTAGTTGTAATTATTGGGTTATCTAGGAATAGATTAATGGAAAATAACTCTACTCTAAGGATATGCTCTTGCATTTTTTAGATTATGTAAGAAATGAAAGCGATACTTTTGGTTTTGACTGGTGTCTATTTTGTTAAGCCAAATTGATATTGCTTCATCACTATGTTTTTTTTTTTTTTCCTTTTTCAAAAGGTTAATAGCTTGTGGGAGATGTTTAGTGTTTTTTTTATCTGGCTATTTAGCAATAACGTAACAAAGTAGCTGAAGTACCTTGACTTGATCTATTATGCACATGGGTTGTTGCATTGCTTATATTATGTGAGAAGTGAATTAATTGAATGTTTGGCTTTGTAACAGGACTGCAATGGTTAGGTTTTGCCTTGTGTATAATGTGTTGAGTTAAATTGTTATTGTTTTGTCACTCTGGTTTTGGCTGCTGCTTAATGATCACTGGTGTTTAAAATCTACAGAGAAAGGCCAAAGAAATGGTCATCCTAGCAGAGAAGATGAGGCAGAAGCTTTTGTCTGGATCAAGCTCTCAAAGTAATTCTGGGAATGATGAGGAAATGGGTTCCAAAGAAGAGATGCAAGATTGGCTGTTGAGTGTTGGTATCGTATCCCCAGTAACAAAAGAATCTGCAGGTGCCATGTATCATCAACAACTGTCCCGTCAGGTCTGTTTCATTTGCCACCGGTTTTGTTGACTCTGAATGTGTTTCTCATGGCTTGTGGCGTAATCCATTGATAAGAGAAATTTAGATGGATCTTATATTTCTCATGTTAAATATATCCTGTTTTACTCAATTTTCTTCCCTTAAAGAAGAAATCTCAATTTTTCTTTGTTGTTACTTAGTTGGCAGATTTTGTCAGAATTCCCCTAGAGAAAGCTGGAGGAATGATCAATCTTATAGATATCTATTGCCTCTTCAATCGTGCTCGGGGCACAGGTTTGTTTGTTTTCATAAGCATTCCTTGTTTTACTGACTGTCACTTCAATCAATAACTTTTAGCAGGTCTCACTGATGCTAATAGACCCCTTATTTTATTTATTTGTTTTTGTAAATGTTCTATGTAGAATTGATCTCACCTGAGGATTTGTTGCAAGCATGTTCTCTTTGGGAGAAGTTTGATGTGTATGTATGATACTATCTTCAACTAATATGACATTATGGTTGTTAGTTTTGAGATCAAAAGGATGGAGACTAATTAATTTCTACACTCATGTATCATTAGATTATCTTTATGACTTTCAAGTCATTTATAAGATTGTACTTTGTTTGACAGTCCAGTAATGCTTCGGAAATTTGATAGTGGAGTGAAGGTCATCCAGAATAAGTCCCATAGTGATGAGGAGGTGCTCTCTTTTACGTTCATATTAAGGAATCATATTACAATTATGCTTTAATATAATTTATATATTTGGAGTGAAATTAACAGGATGAACTTGAGGCTCATTTTGCAGTTGCATTTGTTACTTTTTTAGTTGCTTGTCCTGTATATTGTTTGGAAATTTGTATGGAATTTGCAAAAGTTGTGTAAATTGAATATGATTGTTAGGTAATTCATATCATATAATACTTGCTAACAAAGAGGTGCTGAGAGCCAAAAGTGTTTGTAAGGGGGATATCTAAAGGGAATATAAATTGGAATGAACAAAATTATGTCCAGATTGGTTTAATGATTTCTAGACTGTCATATTATTCCTTTATTAGTATGTGCTGAAATTTCTAAATAAGAAGTACTTCATAGTACATCACCATGTGTAACTATTCTGGTCAATTTTAGGTTTTTGCAAGAATCAAAAACCTTGTATCAAAGCCTGAAGCCCTGCGGTCTGGAATAACTGCTAGTGATGCTGCCATGACATTGGGTATTGCTCCAGCTATGGCCAAGGAGCATCTTCTAACTGCTGAGAGCAAAGGTGCATTTCTTTGTAATTTTCTTCCAAAGAATTTGATAAAAAGTTGAGTTTAAGATAATATAGTTGATTTTTAACTTCATCATTGAAAACTATTGGCAGGATTGCTGTGCAGGGATATAAGCCCTGATGGATTTCGCTTTTTCATTAACCTCTTTCCTGAAATCAATTCTGATGACATACACATGTAAGCTGATAATTCAGAACAAATTTGGTTATTTTTTATATATTTTATTTATGGCTAATGATTGGGCACACGAGGAGAATCTCTCAAAACCCCTGCCTTCCCCCTTGCCCTTCTCCGGGATGCTTTCTACAAAGTCAAAAGCAACAAAACATCCTCCTATCTAGCTAGGTCGTTAACTCTAGCCTTTCCTTTTGGACCCTGGAAGCTTTTACCTCTCCATTTCTTAGATATACGGAACTTTGATGGCTAGAATTCCTTCAAGGATGAATAGTGGAGGTCCATACCTTGTGTCTTCGTCTATGAGTTGTTTATGGAAACCTGTACAAACAAAACCTTCTTGTCCTCATGTATCATTCGATTTAGTTGAAATCACTCATTTAATACTGTATCACCTCGTGTGCTTTACAGGGTGAAGGATCATGGGATTTATTCTCTGTGGATAAAAAGTTGGTAGCTGTTTCTGCTCAGAAATCTGAAACCAGTACACAGCATGACAATGTAAGATTGGGTTTTCAGTTTGTATTCTCGTATTCTAAGCCATTCATCCTCATGTTTTTTCTATTGGTTGTAATATGGCAGTGTCTATTAATGCAGAGAATTTTTTTCCCATTTCACTCAATCAGCCATCAAATGCCAATCAAACCTTGATAGGCCAGGATTTAAGGTGGCATTGTGACGTGATGATCGCAAGGTAGCTGCTGCAGCACAGAGACATGATTTCTAACACACGATCAAGTCAACCTAAGTCAAACACATGAATGACAACTTTGTTGGTGTTACTTTTGGAGATGATACTCATAATTTCTGGGACAGTAGTAAAGGAATATGTAATTCAATATTTTGTGTGAGTGATCTTTGTAATTTATGGATCAAGCTGCTAAGGAGCATCATGCTTTATTCATCTATCCGATTTAGGACTCTCCTGAGAGAAATTAGGATTTGGTGTTTTTCCCAGTAATGACTCCAAGAAACTTTTATTATTATTAAATTCCTAAGATTTGATTTCTATTATAAAAATCAAATTGATTTTAATAAAGGCCTCATGAATTTTTCATACGAGCATGTATATTTATTATTTGCCTCGTGCTTAAGTTGAGCTTTAAAAAATAAAATCATGTGCTTGTGTAATGAAATTTTCATTTGTGTCTATATCTTTAATGAACTCTACATTAATTTTTCAAATATTTGTAGGGTCTCTCATTGGATCTTACTCATGATCATCTTGCTTTCTATTTTTTGCATTGATGATTTTTATTTTTTAAACTAAAAGTTATAGAAATTAACTTCTCACAATATTTTATCCTAATTACATTATAGGTTAGAGGGTAGTGAAGTTGAGGCAGTGTCCTAATTTTATTTTTTATTCTTAATTAAACAAGGATATATGGAGCTCGATATTGCTTTGAGAAGGACATGGATGCAATCTTCTTTCGACCAGCCAGCATCTCAAACTATTATCCCTCCACGACTTGAGTGTAGATTTCATCCTCAACTTTCTCTGTGCTCAAAGAGAGCAATCCAAAAATCTTCATTGGGCCTATTCTGCAATGGCCGGAACTTTCAGCCTGATAGCGATACCGGCCCCGACCCAGGTTTGTCCAGTCTCACACTCTTCTGTGTGAGATGGGAAGATACTGACAAAGCTAGCTCTAGCTCAGCCATCCACTACACCTCTACGTTACAACTCCAATTCTTCACTAGCCGATCGAATAAGGTCCCTTGAACTGATTGTAACAGTAGGTGCCTCTCCATAAGAAGTGGAAAACTACGTCGTTAAGACCCCATTACGGAAGTCTCGATCGAACAACTAGGTCCTTGTGATAGTTGAGGGATGGAAAAATGTTGTTAAACCTCAGAAATTCACGACGGAAAAGGGATGGAATTGCGAGGAAAGTTGAAATGAGAAAGTTGCCTTCGAAAGAATACTGAAAGTATTACGTACAGTGATTTTATCATCATGTAAATAGCATTCTGGTACCAGTTTGAGCTGTTTGTACTCACCATTGATGGGCATCCACAGGGAAAGCTATTCTGTCTTGGGAATTAAGCATGAATCAAAGGGAAATCAATGGAAGTGTTGCGCACGTGAATTTTGGACATGTATGTCTTTATTGGCTGGCTATTAACTTTCTATGACGTTAAAGAGGGAATTATTGAAAAGAAGCGAGTAGTGCTTGACTAGCAACAGTGCTGAAAACGCATAAAACTAAATAACATGTGGCTGCTGGGTCAACTGAAAGAGGGTATTGCTTGGTGTTGGCGTGTTTGAAGGAGTGCTGCACCAGGAGATAGTGCTCTTCCGTCGTTGACCAGACAGTCATCCACGGCAATGCTCTTGAATATTGAAGGATGGCAGAACTGAATTCTTTACAGGTGATCGATCAGATGGATATTACTTAGCAATTATGGGTGCTTGTGAATTTGTGTTTGTGAAATCCTCTAAATTAAATTCGTGATATTGATCACTGCACCTAAATAGTCGACAGCTATCATTATCGTCTCAAATTCAAACTCAAGGGAGTTAATGCGTCAATTCATATATAGAAGGACTTTCCATGAGACTGTTTGTTCATGTGTTAGAAAATTGCTTTAAAAAAAAATTGATTTTTTTATGCTTTAAAATATTTTTTATATATTTTTAGACTGTTTTGATATTTGATATAAAAAATAAATTTTAAAAAAATAAAAAATATATATTATTTTAAAATATTTCAGAACAAAAAGCAAGTGAAATTTACATAACTCATAATGAAATTAAAGAGATAGATAAATAAGAAGATTGCTGTGCTTGCTTAAATAGCTGGAATAGATTGAAAGGAAGAGAGTGGTGCTTGAGTAGCTAGCAACAATGCTGAAAGCGCATGAAACTACGGATGATTTAACAAGTGGCTGAGAGAACTTTCAGAGGGTATTGCTTGGTGTTGGCGTATTTGAAGGAGAGTGCTGCACCGGGAGCTAGTGCTCTTCCGTCGTTGACCAGACAGTCATCCACGGCAACGCGCTTGAATATCTCAGGGTTAACAAGGGTGGCGGAGCTGAATTCCTCGCAGCTGAGATGGATATTAGCAATGGGCACTTGCGAATTTGTGTTTGCGATTTCCACTGAAAATTCCGGTATCCCACTTGGAAGAGTACCGGCAGAGCCTTGCGCAACCGAGATCTCGTTCTTTGATGAACATCTGACCATCTTGTTTGTAGCTGATCCTTTAACTGCACTTGCTACAATTAATATCGTCTCAAATCCAGATTTAAAGTAGGTAATGCATCCAAAATTTATTAAAGAATGGTATTACATCTTGATTATAAGGTCAATAAATTAACTTAGATGTATTATTTTTTTAAAAATAACATGAATTAATTTTATTTTTAAAAAAATAATTTAAAATTTTTAAAATTCAGCTAAGTTAACCAGATTACAGGTACACTCAAGTAATTCAAATTTTTAGCTTGGTTAATAATAAAATCTAGTTTTTAATTTATATATTGAACAATATTTTTTTAAAAATAAAAGTATTGAAAACACTAAAACATTTATTCTTTTATATTAAAAACTTTTCAGCGAAACATGGAGCAACTTACTAGCTAGTATAGTGTCTAGAATACATGGTTATAAGTACAAAATGTTGAAAAACAGAAAAAAAGGTCGTCGTGTTTAATTATTTGAACATACTGTTTTTGTTAGAAAAATACCTGAGAAAAAAACATGATAATTCAACGAATCACATGATTAATTATATATATTAGGTAAAGGAAAAGGTAACGCTTAAAAAGAATAAAACATTGAAAGAGGTCGTCGATCCCCTCATGTAACATTACCTTCATGAGAAGAAAGCAAGAGCAGAGCAGTCATGCATGAGACCACAACAAGAACTGAACCTCTCATCTTGAATGTGCTAACAACGTTGGCAAGAACTGGGCTTAAACTTGATACTGAGATGGATACTCCTGGAGATGTCTCTGCCTTAACATGTATATATATATGTGTATGTGTATGTGTAAATGTATGGTATATTTCTGACACCTTTATTTGCCAAATCTGACGAAATTCATCAGAATCAGGCTAACCCTGATGATAAAATCATCAGATTTCATACCTTTTTTTCTTTCATTTTTTACCTTTTTATCGTGCAATTAACCTCGAAAAAGTATAACGCCAGGACGGTGAGTTTCTTTTTTTAAGACGAATACAATTGGATTTGGTTTGCTGTAAAGTCAAATCAAATCTTACAATTAAGTCACCCGTTAAATATGATTTTTTATTTAATTTTTTCGTCCGGAATGTTCCAAACTACTTATTTGGCGAATTTGAAATCCTCCCCGATAGTGGGGCCACAACAATTACTTTGGAAAGGAGGAAGCTAGGTTATAGTGGTTTTTTTTGTATTTTAAAAGTATTTTTGAATTTTTTTTATTTTTTTATTAATTTTAAATTAATATATTTTTAGTGTTTTTAAATTATTTTAATATATTAATATTAAAATTAATTTTTTAAAAAAATAAAAAAATATTATTAATATATATTTTAACATAAAAAATTATTTTAAAAATAATCACAATAAATTATATAGGGTAGACTTTGAGGTGCTTTTCTTTCACTTTGATAGAGACAGGAACTGATGTTTCGTTCCCTCACGTCTTGAGGCAGTGTTACCAAACCTCCTGATTAAGTAAATGATAGGTGGTATTGCGGAGTTTTAAATTTATTATTCTTAAGAAAATTTATTTTTTATATAAATAATGTTCAAAATAAAATCTTTTAAAATAATAAAATATTTTTTAAATAAAAAATTAAATAAGGGTTAACGGTTTTGGAGGTTTATTCACATGGAAAGAGTAAGATTGAGTTGAATTTAAATAAAAGATACCAAAAGAATGTTTTTTTTAATTAAATTACGTTGATTCGTTTTATAATTATGATAGATTAGGCTCTTTGCCTGCTAGTCTTTGCTGTCATCTTCAGCTAGGCGTAAAACAGACAATTAAAAAAATATCTTCAAGGGAATCTCATTTTTCAGTACAAATTTCTTGTGATTAAGGAAAAGAAAAGGTCGTGAATTTGCTGTGGTCATGGAGTCTGGTCCTCCATAAAAGGCGGCGGCGGTGGTGGTCGGGGCGGGGGCGGGGGTGGGGGGCGGTTGTGTTGTGGTCAGCGAGGGATCAGATTTGCTTTCGTTCAATCAACACAGTAAAATCATTTAAAAAATAAAAAATAAAAAGAGCAATAAAGAACAGGAGCATGTCAGCCATGGCGTGGCCTGGTGTAGTTGTTGCAACCATTATGAAAGCAAGATAATTAAATAATAAAGGATAAACATTCAATTTGGATATAATTTATGATCAAATATGAATGAAAAAACTCAATTGAAAATTTTTGAAATTTAAAAAATAAAAATAACATTACTTTTATAAAATCAAAAAACATTTTCTAGGTTTATCCAATAAGAAATACATAGGACCTATGTTTTCAAGAATTTTTAAAAAAAAAAAAAAACTAAAAGAAAATGATACTCTAATCTTCATAAAACAAAATTACTTAAAATTCAAAGGAAAATTTAAAATTCATGGTCTGGCAGCCAAAATAAAAATAATTTAGATGAGGATATTGTTTGTTTTTATATTTTAAAAATATTTAAAAAAATAAAAAAATTAAATTAATATTTTTTTGATATTTTAAAATTATTTTAATATATTAATATCAAAAATAATTTATAAAAAATAAAAAAATAGTATTTTAATAAATTTTTAAATAAAAAATATCTAAAACCTTAGAACACGCCGACGTATCGATGGATCTGTGAATGGAAAGGGGGACGGTATGTCTCCACGTCATTTTTACTACGAGACCTTCTAGAATATTTTTGTAAACACGGGAAAGGACAAAAAAGTCGGTCAACTACTATCCCAGTTTCTGTTTAGTCCTCCAACAAACAAATTATCCAATTGGATCCTCTGTGTAATTAACCCCCCACGTGGCTATTTACGGTCATAAATTTAGTTCGAAGCTGAATGATTCGATAAATTAGAATTAGATGAAGGAATGAATTGGGAAAATTAATATTTAATTATTTTCTTGAAATTTTTTTTTAAAAAAACAAGAGTAATGAGAATAAAAGGAGCATGTTTCCATGTTATTTTTATTTTTATAATATAATAATTTATTTTGGATTTTTTTTAGAAATTGATTTATTTTATATCCTTTTTTATTAAATATATTTTTACTTTCTGTTATGGGGAGTAACTTAACAGATTTTGAACAACAATTGTAATTCCACCTCACGTTTTAATCATGTAAGAGACACTAACAGAACACCATCTACTTCTAACTAGATATTTTACTTGTGATTTGCCGTCCACCATAACTACTTTTTTTTTTTAAAAAAAAAAGGTAGTTAGACATGTTATTTTAATATTATTTTTATATAAAATTTTCAAATGTTAGATTGAAAAGCTTATTTAGACATGCAGTAAAATAAATCAATAGTCATCAATTTAAATAAATAAATAAATAAAAGTTGTTAACTACGACTAAAAGAAAAACTGGAAAAAAAACAAGAAATAAATATATATCGAGATATTTAATCTCGTAAAAAAAATCTTTTTATCTTTTTGTGCCAATCAAATTTGTTTATTAAAATATAATATAAACAAATATGAAATTGTGTTGATAAAATAAAAATATTATGCAAGGCTAAATGTATCACAAATAATATTTAAAATAGTATTTTTTTTTTCATGAAACAAAGCTCATTTGCATATAAGAAAAAAACATTCAAAAATTAAATACAAAACAAAATATTTTTTTTAAAAAAAAAACATGTTAAAAATATGTCTAGAAATCTTATAGTCTAGGCCATGAGACTGAGATAAACAAAAAAAAAATCACAATACCAATCTTTTTTTGAAAAAAAAAAGGTAGGATGATAGAACCATAAAAAGAAAACGATAAAAAAAAAAAAATCTCTAATCATACCAACTCTTAAAACTCGTGACCAATATCATCAAATCACAAGCGTGACAAATTAAAAAACCAAAAAATTCAATTTTCAGCAAATCAAACACTGGAGGATGAAATCAAAGAAAAAATATATAACACAAAAAACCTATAATTAAAAGAACAAGAGTATCAAAAGTACAAGAATCAAGATAAAAAATGAATTGGAGGGCACAAAAAAAAAAACATTAGAATGCTAAATTACAAAGAAAAAAACTTTAATCAAACGAGGGGTTAAATTGAAAAAAAAAATAACATAAATTTTGATCGAATAATGAAATTGAAAATAACAAAACTTTAAAAATAATCATAGAAAAAAATTAAAAATTGAAAACAAAATAACCCAAAGGACTGATAATCGATGACAAACTGCAATTTAAAAACAAAATTAAAAACATCAAAAACTTTTTCAAAGGGGTAAAGGATTAAAATAAGCAATAAATAACCCAAGGACTAAAA
The DNA here is from genome assembly GCF_005239225.2 of Populus alba. Classification (NCBI taxonomy): domain Eukaryota; kingdom Viridiplantae; phylum Streptophyta; class Magnoliopsida; order Malpighiales; family Salicaceae; genus Populus; species Populus alba. Next base: position 21,464,537 of record NC_133293.1, on the reverse strand, counting down.
TTGAGAAACAAAAGGAAAAGATGAGAAATATGCACTTTTGCTTGGAGAGAGAGAAAAAAAAAGAAAAAAAAAACAATCATTGGTAAAAAAAATCATAAATCAAACACCACCACATGATTTATCATAAAAAAAAGAATAAAATGACATTTTCGACAACACAATAAAACAATATATTTGATCACACAAAAACATTGCATGCATCATCATAAAATCATAGACGTGTATTTATACACCAACTATTATTTAATTTTAAAATTAATTAATCATAAAAATTACAAAACACCCCTCTAGATTTTAAAACTTGCAAAAAACAATAACGAGAAAAGATGAAATCACCCATGTACCATTTCCTTATTTTTTCCCCAAATGAAAGGGTTAAAAGATCCTTTCACAATATTGCAAAAAAACATAAAGGCATAAAAACCCTTGCCTAGCTGTTCATTTTTTCTGAACTTGGGGGGCAATTAAATATTTATATTGTTCTGAGAAAATTGAAAAGATAAAAAGTAACCCTAGCCAGTCCTTTAATAACCAATTGATACTTTTAAAATTGACTACCTTATAACTTTGTAGTTAAAACTATTTTTGTATGTCAAAATTAATTTTTTCTAACACATTATCAGAAAACCATCATGATTTATAGTAATGGCTTTTATTAAATACTATCGAAATAATAATAATAAAAAAAATTATTTCTACATTTTGATTTTGATGTTCCATAATCTGACAATTTTTTTTTGCCGCCTTTATTACTGCCTATTTCCTCCTTTCTTGCAAACCCCGTCGTCTCTTTAACAATGCCTTTGACTTTGTACATTTCTTCGTGTCCCTTCAACTCGCTTCTTCAACCACCATTACTTCTGCACCAACCCAACTTTGCTGCAATCATTTTCAAGCCTCTCGGTTCTTTTCTCCCTGTACCTGTCATTGGTTTTGCTTTAGTTTTGCATGAGAAAAAAGTGCTTGCGGTTTCAAAGTGTAAAGAGAGCTCATAGTACAGGTGATTTTCCTCCGTGTCTGTTGAATTTGTGGTTTTCTGTACATTTTGTAGAGAAAAACCGAGTCTTTTTGTAGCTTAAGCTGTTTTAGTTTCTGGGTTTTGGTTAAAAGTCAAACCTTGGCTGCTGCTGCTGCACCTGCTGTTGTTGTTCTGTGTTTTTGCTGTGATTTTTTATTAAGAGAGATTAGTACCAGGTCTTATGTCGGTGGAGAGTTGTTTTAGCTCTAGATCATGGTCACAGAGAGGCCTTTATTGATCCCATCACCAAGAACACCAAGTAGCGCCTAGGATTTGCCTAGTTTACCTGTTTTATCTAATAGTGTGGTCAAAGTCAATCTTGACAATCCTAGTTTGGCTTCTGGGATGGATTCTTCAAACCCAATTGAAAGCTCATCAAGTTGTGAAATTTCTTTTAAATCTGCGTCAAGAAGTCTTTCTTCAAATCCATCAAGGGCTTCGCGTGGGAATTCAGTTAGAACAGGGAGTTTTCGTGATTTAGGATCAACACCTGTGAGGTTGGGGTCTAGAGGGGGTGATTCAGAGTTGTTTAGTGCATCCCAGAAAGAAATTAGTGATGAAGATGCTAGGTTGGTTTACTTGGATGATCCTGCAAAGTCAAATGAGAGGTTTGAGTTTGCTGGGAATTCAATTCGAACTTCGAAATATTCTATCATTTCCTTCATACCTCGAAATTTGTTCGAGCAATTTCATAGAGTTGCATATATATACTTCCTTATTATTGCTGTGCTCAACCAGCTCCCCCAGCTTGCAGTTTTCGGCAGGGGAGCTTCCATTTTGCCTCTTGCATTTGTGCTGCTAGTTACAGCAGTTAAAGATGCTTATGAGGACTGGAGAAGGCATATGTCAGATAGAATTGAAAACAATAGATTGGCATGGGTTTTGGTCAATGACCAGTTTCAACAAAAGAAATGGAAGGACATTCAGGTTGGTGAGATAATCAAGATTCAGGCAAATGACACTCTTCCTTGTGATATGGTGCTGCTCTCGACCAGTGATTCAACTGGGGTCGCCTATGTGCAGACCATAAATTTGGATGGAGAGTCGAATTTGAAGACCAGGTATGCAAAGCAAGATACCCTCTCAAAGATTCCGGAAAAGGAAAAGATTGGTGGGTTGATCAAGTGTGAAAAACCCAATAGAAACATATACGGATTTCAGGCAAATATGGACGTCCATGGGAAACGATTGTCACTTGGGCCCTCCAATATTATTCTTCGTGGCTGCGAGCTCAAAAATACTGCCTGGGCTATTGGAGTTGCAGTGTATTGTGGTCGTGAGACCAAGGCAATGCTTAACAGCTCAGGAGCCCCGTCAAAGAGGAGCTGGCTTGAGTCACGTATGAACTCAGAGATCATTGTACTCTCTGTGTTTCTTATTGCTTTGTGTACTGTTGTCTCCGTCTCTGCTGCTGTGTGGTTGAGGCGCCACCGTGATGAGTTAGACACCATGCCCTTTTATAGAAGAAAGGATTTCAGCGACGTAGAGCCAGAGAACTATAATTATTATGGATGGGTGGCAGAGATGCTTTTTGCGTTCCTCATGTCAGTTATTGTGTTCCAGATCATGATCCCTATTTCTTTGTACATTTCTATGGAGCTTATCCGGGTTGGACAGGCTTACTTAATGATTCGAGATACACAAATGTATGACGAGGCTTCGAATTCAAGATTTCAATGTCGGGCGCTGAATATAAATGAGGATCTAGGTCAGATAAAGTATGTTTTCTCTGATAAAACTGGTACTCTCACTGAGAACAAGATGGAATTTCAATGTGCAAGCGCATGGGGTATAGATTACAGTGACGGGAAGGTCAGCACGCAAAACCAGCAAGTTAGATATTCCGTTAATGGTACTGAACTTTTGTTATTAACCACGTATTTTCAAGTCTGAACTTTTTTATTTGTTTTGCGCAAACTAACTCTCTTTTCTATGTGTGTTGTGTGCTTTGCTTGTTATCAGTGGATGGGAGGAATGTGAGGCCAAAATTGTCGGTGAAGGTTGATCCTCAGCTTTTAGAATTATCAAGAAGTGGAAGAGATACAGAAGAAGTCAAACACGTTCATGATTTCTTCCTTGCATTGGCAGCTTGCAACACAATTGTGCCTCTTATTGTCGACGACAAGTCTGACCCTACTGCAAAGTTGATGGTTTACCAAGGGGAGTCTCCAGATGAACAGGCACTGGCTTATGCTGCTGCAGCATATGGATTTATGCTCATAGAACGAACTTCTGGCCATATAATTATTGATATCCACGGAGAGAGGCAGAGGTACATTTTTCATTGCTTTTCATTCTCTGTCCCCCCACCCCCCCTCTGTTTCTTTGCCATTCTTGTATTATCATTGATGAGAACTGCTGCTAAAGCTGCCACTGCATGGAAGATAATTGCATTGCAAAGCATTTAAAAGACAGGATGCAGTGATATTTCTATTTCTATCCATTTTAGAAGCCTATGCTACCTTCAGCTTTTTGGTAGAGGATGATAGTCATTTAAAAAGTTTTCACTTATTTGGATGATAAATTTTTATTTTCTAAAATTCTTTCGATAAGGAGTTGCTTTCTGAAATATAGGTGACTACGGTTTCTGTTTTATCTCTACTTTGGATTATATGAGGCATAATAGACAGACGAAAGTGAACTGAATAGTGGTGGCAGTACTTGGAGCAGCTACAGTTGATCCCTTGCTCCACTGACTGTTGTTGTAACTTTGAGTTTCCTTCCTGCAAAGCTGGTTTTTAATATTTCCCATATGAGCCTTGCAGGTTTAATGTATTCGGTTTGCATGAGTTTGATAGTGACCGGAAGAGGATGTCAGTTATACTGGGGTTCCCTGACAGTTCTGTGAAAGTCTTTGTAAAAGGTGCCGATACATCCATGTTTAGTGTGACAGATAGATCTTTGAATAAGAAGGTAGTTCGTGCAACTGAAGGCCATCTTCACACTTACTCCACACTGGGTTTGAGAACACTTGTCATCGGGATGCGTGACTTAAGTGACTCAGAATTCGAGGACTGGCACTTCTCTTTTGAGGCAGCTAGCACAGCTGTAGTTGGCAGGGCTGCTTTGCTTCATAAGGTTGCTGGCAGTGTTGAAAGGAACCTCACAATACTTGGTGCGTCTGCTATTGAAGATAAACTGCAGCAAGGGGTGCCAGAAGCCATAGAATCTTTGAGGACAGCAGGAATTAAAGTATGGGTTTTGACAGGGGACAAGCAAGAAACTGCCATTTCAATTGGCTACTCCTCAAAGCTTCTAACGAACAAAATGACCCAGATTATAATCAATAGCAACTCAAGGGAGTCTTGTAGGAGATGTTTAGAAGAAGCCTTGGTCATGTCTAAGAAGCTGAGGGCTGTTTCTGAAACATCAGATAACACTGGAACAAGTTCTGAAGCTGCTAGAGGCCCAGTGGCCCTTATTATCGATGGTACCAGCCTTGTTTATATACTTGATAATGAACTCGAAGAACAGGTGATTACTTACAAATTCACCTTCTCTATTCCATATCAAAGTTGTTGTTCGCTGATGTAGCTTACTTATCCTTGGCTTTAGCTCTTCCAATTGGCTAGTACATGCTCTGTGGTCCTATGTTGCCGCGTGGCTCCATTGCAGAAAGCTGGAATTGTGGCGCTTGTGAAGAAGAGGACTTCTGAAATGACACTCTCCATTGGAGATGGTATTTCTCTTAATTGTAGATAAATATCTTATGCTTCCAAAGAGCAAACTCTGGGAGCCCAGGAATTCATTTTGTCTGTTTTCTTGTTGGTGTTTGAGGCTGACATTGGAAAAATCTTCTGAAACTTTCAGGTGCTAATGATGTCTCAATGATCCAAATGGCTGATGTGGGAGTTGGCATCAGTGGGCAAGAGGGTCGGCAAGCTGTAATGGCATCAGATTTTGCAATGGGGCAATTCAGATTCTTGGTTCCACTTTTACTAGTCCATGGACACTGGAACTACCAGCGGATGGGCTACATGATACTATACAATTTTTACAGGAATGCGGTGTTTGTTTTCGTTTTATTTTGGTGAGTGATTCTTCCTTTGATTATGTTTTGATCGTTTTTCATATGCAAAGCTCTCCTGAATATGCCAACTAGTTTAGCTGGTAAAATTTGTTGGGCACTGTTAGCAGGTTGAATCAATCAATTCATTGCACGAACCTAAACTACTTCATGAGCTTTGTGATTCTTTATGAAGAAACAAACTATTCTCTGCTTATCTACAATTGAGTTAACACCTAAATTATATTTTTGTGGATTTTTTCTTTTATAGTTTTATTTCTGAAATGCTGTTCTAATCCTTCTTGGAGGTTCCACCCACGAAAACAAAGTTCATGGCTGACCGATATTGCACCTCATCATTTAGCTGTTGTATTTTTTTTCTCGTTGCTGGTCATATGTATAGAGCTAACTTCGGGATTGGGCACAATATAAAAGATCTCTTAGAAGCAAATAATCTCCCTTCCATCCTCTTTTCCTTCTTTGAAATGGGTAAAAAAGTTCCTTCCGTAGATTTCTGCTATATAATCTTAGAATTTCCATCACTCAGATTAGTTTGTGAAAGGCACTCTTAAATGAATCTGAAGCTGAGTAGTTGAAACTAGATGAACCTTTTGATCCCTAGATCTCTTCTGTGGTAGATATGAAGGCTCAAACAAACAAGCGTTGTGGTGTTTTTGTAACGACATTCTATGTAGTCCTTGCTGTAACTGGAGTTTATGTTACCCTGCAGTCCATGATAACAAGGGATTTAATGTTCTTTTGTGCGCTCTGTGCAGGTATGTGCTCTTTGCTTGTTTCACTTTGACGACTGCAATCAATGAGTGGAGCAGCATGTTATATTCTATAATTTACACCTCACTGCCTACCATTGTTGTGGCTATTCTCGACAAGGACCTAAGTAGAAGGAATCTCCTAAAGTATCCTCAGCTTTATGGAGCTGGACAAAGACAAGAGGCATACAACAGAAAGTTGTTTTGGCTAGCAATGTTGGACACCGTGTGGCAAAGCCTGGTTGTCTTTTTTGTCCCTATCTTTGCATATTGGGCGAGCACCATTGATGTGCCAAGTATCGGAGACCTTTGGACACTCGCGGTGGTTATTCTGGTTAATTTGCACCTGGCCATGGATATCATCAGATGGAACTGGATCTTTCACGCAGTTATTTGGGGATCTATTGTTGCAACTTTCATTTGTGTCATGATCCTCGACGCTTTTCCTATGTTTGTTGGTTACTGGTATGTCCTCTTCTCTTTCACATACATGTGTTACTTGCACTATTTCTTCCCCAGTTATGTTCACAAATGGATTGACTAATGCTTCCAGCTGCAATGTAATATGACAGGGCCATCTTCCACATCATGGGGGAGGCTTCGTTCTGGGTGTGCTTGCTTGGTATAATTATAGCAGCACTCCTTCCTCGTTTTGTTGTAAAAGTACTCTATCAACACTTCACTCCTGATGACCTTCAGATCGCAAGAGAAGTCGAGAAGTTCGGCCATCAAAGAGACATTGCTGTAGAAGTAGAAATGAATCCCATCATGGAGCCACCTCCTCGGAGATGATGATGATAGGCGGTAATCTTGGTTCCTTGTACACCATCATACGTTTTTGTTTTTGTAAGAAAAAAATCACTTTCTTTAGGTTTCTTGAGAGCATTGTCGCTATTGAGTTCCCGGATTTTCATTGTTTGCTATCCGAAGGATACATAACAGGTTGTAATGCTTAGGTACTGTGTTTATACAATGTTGAATCACATGAAATTATTAGTGTAAATCAACATATTTTTTAGAACGGGAATAAAGAAGTTCAATACTTGTACAAGAATTTTCCCATGGAAGAATTTGATTTATTTCTTCCTTTGATATTCACGCAAAGGTGATATTTAGTTTGGATCAATTAGTCAAAATTAAAAATGTTTTTACAGGTTTTGACAGAAAATATATACTTATTTATTATATTATCCAGAGCTTACCTTAAAATCAGTGTTAATGGACCCAGCACAGTGAGATGGTGACATCCATCTGAAGCATCTTCAATTAATTAAACTAGGTAATATAAATAAGCAAAGTTGGATCACAATTTCACCATATTACCCTTAAATGGAATTTTAATAAAGAAAGCGGTGTGTTTTCACCCTGCTAAACCCCCACATCTCTTTATTTCATCACCACCAACCAAGCTTTCCTCCTTCTCTTCCCCTTCCACCCTCTTCTTCTTTCACCAATATCATTACTTGCAAGAAGCACAATTGTGTTAGATTTCAAGATTTTGGAAGTGAGTCTTGGAAATATTCTCTTGTTTTATCAACATAGAGGCCTTTCGGGGCTCTAAATTTGACAGTGACACAGTATCCAGAAATCAGTTTTTACTTGTGCTGAGAAACAGAGAGAAGTATATGTAAGAAGGCAAGATTTGGTTTGTTTTTGAATGAAAGCTTGAAACTTTGAGGTCCCTCGAAAGCCCAAATTGCTCCCATTTTAGTAGGTGTGATATGGATATTGTTTCAAAAGTTTGTATCTTAAGGCATTTCATGATATCTAGATCATGGTCTCTAAGTGGTCTTTGCTGATTCAATCACTAAAACCACTACATGCCCAAGATTTGCCATGATATATTTGTTTTGATTAATCTATCAAGACTCAATCTTTATAGCCCCCAGATACATTTCCTTTGATGGATTCTCAAAACCCATTTGAGGGTGAAATCTCATTGAATCAATGGAAGGTAGGGAATTCAGTTAGGGAAGTGAGCAATGGATCAAGAGGGGGGTGATTTAGAAATGTCAAGTTTGTCACAGAAAGAGATTGGTGATGATGATACTATATTGGTTTACTCCTGTAAAGAATAATGAGAGATATGAGTTTGCTGGTAATTCGATTCGAACTAGTAAATATTCAGTCTTTTCATTTCTTCCAAGGAATTTGCTTCGACAGTTTCATAGAGTAGCATACATATATTTTCTTATCATTGCTGTGCTTAATCAGCTTCCTCAGCTGGCAGTATTCGGCCGGGGAGCTTCCATCATGCCACTTGCATTTGTTCTGTCAGTCACAGCAGTCAAGGATGCTTATGAGGATTGGAGGAGACATGGGTCAGATAGAGTTGAGAATAATAGATTAGCTTGTGTTTTAGTTGATGATCAGTTTCGACCAAAGAAATGGAAGGATATACAGGTTGGTGAGATAATCAGGATCCAGAAAAATGAAACTCTTCCTAGTGATACGGTACTCCTCTCAACTAGAGAGCAAAACTAGGGTTGCTTACGTGCAGACTGTAAATTTGGATGGAGAGTCGAATTTGAAGACTCGGTATGCAAAGCAAGAGACCCTTTCAAAGATTCCTGAAAAGGAAATGACTAATGGGTTGATCAAGCGTGAGAGACCAAATAGAAACATATATGGATTTCAGGCAAACACAGAAATTGAGGGGAAAAGACTGTCACTTGGGCCCTCAAACATTCTTCTTCGCGGTTGTGAGCTCAAGAATACTGCTTGGGCAATTGGAGTTGCAATGTATTGCGGTCGTGAGACCAAGGCCATGCTTAACAGCTCAGGAGCTACATCAAAGAGGAGCCGGCTTTAGTACAATAGAACGTTAGATGTACACAAATTTTAACATGAAAGGATTTCATCTGAACTTAGAAATTTCAATTGTTTCTTCCCTTGATATTCTTGAACGGGTTTCTTTTTTAATGTAATGAAATATCATGTAATATAAATATAATTCATGCGATCAATTTCTGAAACCACAAACATTTGCAATCTCTCACAATCAGCATGAACTATATTCTGGTCCATGGCAATACATACGTGGCACAATATTGGAGCTCGAAACTGCAGATGACTGCATGCCATACATGGGAAATCAGACTTGTACATGAAGACTACGTTGGTCATCAATTCTTGGAAATACATGAAGTAGATGTAGTACAGTTATGAACATGAGACATTCGGTTCTTGCTTGTTCTGAAAATCTCCTTTGCATGACGTTTCCTGAACTTGTGGTGCAAATTGCAAGTTCCAAAGCACATCCTCAACTGATGGTCTATCAGATGACTTATTGGAAAGAAATCTAATACGTATCTCCATCACCATCTTCAGAGATTCATCTGAACACTCCTTGTGAACTGCTGGATCAACAATATTCCTTCAAGCTACATCTTCAACCGTCATGCTTGCCTGTAACTGTACAAGAATCATCAGTAAATTGATAGAATCAGTTTCCAGACATTACAAATCTAGGAATAGTGGAGGCGTAGTGCAGATGCAGAGGTATAAGTACCAACCAGATCTTTTAAGACGGTGACTTCATTTTCGGTCACCACTGGCCTTCCATCAATGATTTTAAGTAAAACCACTCCCAAGTCAGAGACATCTTTCTTATCCTCATGTCTGTGCCTGCATTTGTTGAGAAAGATTAGGAGTGAACATTGAATTCACCACAAGCCTTGTCCCCAAAATTCTTCTCTCAGGCTCTGAACAGCAGGCTCCACCCATTCAGCTGTCAAAGATTGCAGTCAACAACAGTAAATACAAGCAACCTGATACATCAATTGCACGCTTCATATTCTTTCAATATATCAACTCAAAATGTCAAGTCCCACGATTTCAAGCCTTTGGGTCAAGAGGGTTATTTAGCACAACAGGCTATTAATCATATAAACTTAACATCAAATATCCCCACTAAGACCATTGCAAGTCGGATTTACTTAGAATAAACTTAATTGTGAAAGAAGTAGAGAATCATTAATTTGATTAATTGGGACCTTAATTCGCAAAAAACGCCATTAACTAGAGAAGAAAGAAAAGAAAAAAACTTTTGTTGAACCAGTGATTAAGACATTGTAAAGAGGAAACATGGGCTCCCTGCTATTTACAGAAGAAGAATTGTGTGCCTTCACAACTACTCGATACTTCAAATAAGCAATGCTCATGTTAGTGCCATAACTGTTTCTAGCATTAGTTCTTTTTGTTGAGTTTTGGCGGGAAGGAACGGTCAAGAAAATCTGTAAAGGGGAGAGAAGTGGAGTGAATTGAGAGGAAAAAGAAGAGATCTAGAGAGGAGGAGGAGGAGGAAGACGGGAAGTGAAGAGAAGCACAACAAATGGTCACTGGTTTGGTAGAGGAGCTTTGTAAGTGCGAGGTTTTAAGCCTTTTGTAGTTGATAAGTAACTGTATCTGGACAGAGAGAACAAAACTCAAAAGCTAAAGCAATAAAAATAAAAATAAATAAATAAATCACGCCCTTGTTTATACATGCAATTTAAAAAAAAAAAAAAACTGAAATTTTATTTTTCCCTTTAGTTTTTCATCCTTGGAAAACTGGCATTGTCGATGGGCTCTCGAGAACATAAAAAACTAGAGAATTGCCAACAAATTTTACAACATTTCCAGATGTGTAGAGACCACTCTCGCCATGTATGATTTGTATCTTGGCTATAAATTATATTATCTCATAGACATTTCAGTCATTCATTCCTCTAACCCACAAATGAAATGCTAAAAAAATCTAATGGGAGACTCAATAACCTCCCTGGCCGCACCTATATATTTTTATATTTCTGGTCCATGGGGAAATTTTTTTTCCATTCACTAAATTCAAGAATGATTGTATGTTTGATGCTTTCTCTTTCTCTTAGTTGCTGGACAGCCATAAAGAAATCTGCATTTGGCAGAATCCATCGTCAACCGGAGTGACGCTTTGATCTTCGACGTTTTCCGAGAAGTTTCAGCATGTTGTCAGTGACATCAGGTTGGGAATCGTCATGCTCGTTTTGATTGTTGTTGGAAGTGTGAGTTAACCAGGCCAGTGCCTCAATAGCAGCATCGCCCTCTGCTAGTTGCTTGTTTCTCTTGGGTTTCCCAACAAACTGCATTCCCTTGAATTCGACCAGTGCCCTAAACTCATTTGTCTTAAGGTGCTTTGTCTTGTATTTTGGGGGGGAGTGTCCAGATCTCATCAGTAGTGTTTGTAGCAAACTTTTTGGATTTGCTCCATCTTTTGTAAATCTGTCATTATCATTAATTATCTTAGGCTTCTTGCTTTCGCGACCAAATACAAATCTTCCTTCACATTGATCTCCTGATACCAGCTCTTGAACAGCAAGCATGAGGTATTTTCCTTCCTTGAGTATGTCAAGGTTAGGATCTTGAAGCTGCATCATATCAAACTCAGTATCACTCAATGGAACAGATTAAATACAACTTTTTCAGGTTTCCGGCATATAGGTTAAACCCACAATAATATTTATATATTGGATATGACAAATCACGGCACAATAATATTTATATATTGGATATGACAAATCACGGCACAATAATTTCTCAGAGTACTCTACATATACCCAAGAGAGTTCTATAATAACTTGAAAAATTTACTAAAACAATATCACACCAAAGAGATATGCTCATTAACACAGCAACAAAATAAAGAGTACTGCAACATCTGAAAATAGTTTTTGGGACTCAGCGAAAACAGTTGCTTGAAGTTTTTTTAAGATGGTTCTAAACACTAGAAAAAGTGCAGCTACATTACTGCCTCCTGGATTGGTAAAATCTGAAAGGGGAAAATGTGGTCAAAGGATTTAAGAGAACATACGGATGATGCATGTTCAGTAACTTCTGCATGAGCATAAACTCTAATAGCATGATAATATCAATCATTTAACAAGCATAGAACTAAGAGATGTGTTTTAGTTTAGTAATGAAAGGTGGAACCTCAGGAGATAAGAAAATCGGATTATGCATGACTAGTTGACTGATGGAACACAAATTTACTTTCTTTATAGTGACAAATCTTTTCCAACTCACCTTCTTCTGAAGGAGCTTATCAAGTTCTTCTTTAAGCTTCAAGAAGCACTCTGCCAAATTATGATCCATGAAGAAATCAATATATCCATCCAACATTTTCAGATGTCCAGCCTGAACAAAAGAAAAATATTGATTATAAAACTCTGCAAGTTCAACAGGCAATAAGTACCATAAATATCTATAGAAAGGGTAAAGAATTACCTGTACCCCACAAGCAAGGGCACCACCAAAAAGGATCAGTATTGAATCAGATACACCAGTGGAATCACGTATGAAAACTGTGTTGACCTTTACTTTTTCACCAAAGACCAGCCATGGATAAGGAATTGTTTCATAACGTGCATTCACAGAATTCTGAAGCAGAACCATCATCATTATCAAATATTATTAGGGAGAATATAAGAAACTTTTATAACATGATGACAAGAAGGCAAGAAATAGCATGCACACATAAACATCCACACATATATAGAGCCTGGGCAAGGATCTACAATTTTTCTAATTCCATATCTTTCAAGTTTCAAGAACTACTCAGTTAACAGTAAAGAACACACACAAACAGACAATTGGGATTATAGCAAAGTGAGCATACGAGCTATATAACTCAAATTCAGAATTTATGCGTCAAATCATGCATAATAACCATAAGTTAAAAAGGTCTAGTTAAGCGAAAAAGTTTCAGTTTTTCACTTACAGCATATAGAAAAACCTGGCCATCATCCATTGTTTTGAAAGTCATGGATGTTTCTCTATGCTGCATGTGAAGAAGAAAGAGCAAAGTGTGTCAACTATCAAATTTCATGATGAAACACAGGATGTGCATTTGAAGCAGGGGGACATTACCACCACTGATGCAATTCCAGGATAGAGGCCAGAGCATATAATTGCACGAACCAATGATTGGTTGTGACTTAATTTGTTGCTGCTGCTTGCATCTTCTTCTACTAAGCCGGTATCTTTTAAAATGAAGTTAAACTGCTTCCTCAGAGAATGGATGGCCTGCAAAGTTTGTGCAGATAGGAAATTTCTCCAGCAATACTCATATGCCGACCCTTCTCGTTCAGCTTCTTTCCATCCTTCATATGCACGGACAAGAGCCATATGATCACTGTAGTCTTTTGCAGAAAATCTAGATTTTGCTGTCCCAGCTAACTAAACCAAAGATAGACTAGTTCAGCTGAAAATAAAGCCAAAGCAGGAAATCTAGATGTGGAAGCATAAAACTCAAATGTACAGGAAAATGCTCCAAATGCTGACTTATACAGCTTCAAAGGCACATCAATCAATAACAAGATTCAATGGAGCCAAAGGAAATACTTAATGCACTGTACTTACATCCTTTTTGTCCTGTGGCAGAAGGAAAGGATCCCTGACACTGAGCCCGGACACTATTGTCAACACAGGATCAAAGCAATGAAAGATAGCACCCATTATTAACATTTTACCCAGCTTGGGATCTACTGGAAGCATTGTCAAATACTTCCCTGGTTGACAAAAAAAGGAGAGGGAGTTTAATAACGAGAAAAACACAACATTCCTAAGAACTAGAATATAAATAGTAGAGCTCTTCTCATCTGTAAGAATTAGCAAACTGACCAAGATTTGTCAGATTCTCCTTCTCATCCAATGCTCCAATCATCTTCAGAAAACCAATGGCATTTTGAACCTGTTATCCATTTAACTTGTTGATTTGTGCAATAGACTAAGAAATGAGGTAGGAAATTATTGCATCATTGAAACTTATAAAATTACAAAATGGAAAAGTGGAAGCCCTTAAGATATGCATGCAGATTACATGCTCTTTTGCAGTTTGTATTCATTAATTTATGCATGCAAGAACATGGATGATATAAATATAACAGGAAAGCAATGCTCATCCATTTTTCCCATGTATAATTTCACTAATGATTTACAGATGTTCTAGTTAATGGATTACTTTCTACAGCAATCATAGACAGATACCACTAAACAACTTCTGCAATGATTGTAGGATCAGAAACCAGGCAGTGTACAATTTACGCATGAGATTTTTTAAGGTGAAAAAGCAGGTGGTCACAATTACCCTCAAAAAGGTTGGGTAAGCAGATGTTGTTGAGGAAATTGAATGTGAGCAATAATTAATCAATTGCAGTACAACATCCTCTATAGGGAGATGCTGTCATCAGTTGTAAGAGGTATCCCTTGGTAGACCCCCTTTACTTGAAGTTCATTCTAACCTTTAAAGATTGGCTAGATAAAGTTTCAAAGCAGAAATATAGGCCAACATTCATTGGTTAACATGGACCTAAAAATTTGTTCTCTGACAACACTTACAGCCAACGATTCTGGTGGCTGGAGAGCAGCTGACAAGAATTCCCCTATGCTTCCAACCTGCAAACTCTTTATTTGCAAGCAAAGAGAGTTCAGGGGAGTCCTCAAAAGTTCAGGAAGTTGATATTCAGCGAAAGCTTCATATACACATCTTGGGTATAGGTGGTAACATTCGCCTGGCTGCACTCGGCCAGCCCTACCCTTTCTCTGCAACGCAGACATAGCCAAAGAAAACATTTCATATATGAAAGGAGACCAAGAAAAAGGCATAGATCAAGATGAAGCACAGAAGACTGTAACAGATTCCAATAAAATCATATCGCTCCAGTTAGGCATGCTAACATGTGTCAACAATGTATCTTAAACATTGGTGAAAGCATCTGAGGTTGCACGAACCCTTAAGCATAACCAATTATGTTTCTTGTAGAAAGAATTCTGCCAATACCATATAAACAGGCATTTCATACACACTAAGAAAAAATGGTGATCAAGTATGGAGATCTTTATATGTCAATGATCTCAGAAACAGTCAAAGCATGAATGTTAAATGAAAAGAGAATTGCATAAAAGTTTATTCCCTTTTACAATTTGAAGAAAGCAACTTAGCAATAAACCTGAAATAACATATCCAAATGATGCCAAAGCAAGCTTACTTGTCGTGCAGATGCTTTTGAAATCCAAGAAGGTAGCAGGCAGGGTGTATTGTTTAAAGCATCATAAGTGGTCTCTTTTGCTTTCCCACAATCCACAACAAAAACTATATCATTGATTGTAATACTTGCCTCTGCCATGTTTGTTGCAAGAACTATTTTACGTACATTAGGAGGAGGTTTCTCAAATATCAGTTTCTGCATAGAGTAAAGGAGAAGATGATAAGAAATATGACATGAAATCAATACACCAAATGACAAGCAGAGCATGCTCTACAACACTGTAGCATCCTCACCTTTACTGTTGTTATTAAACCACCAACTGTTATAGTCTAATCTGGAAGGTTAATGGATGTTATAATTGCATATGTTAGACACTAATTATTAATGGGCACAAGTGTGAAGTATCCTACAACATCATGGATTATAACCACTTCTGGTCGCTTGCATGGTCCACTGCACCAATATTTTGTTTAACTAGTAAAGGTGCCTCGAAGTGTCATATCTGCATTAAGTTGCTTGCTTGATGAGTTAGATTCAGGGAAGAGAAATGATCCCTTCCAAGTGGAAATTACCACTTATTTTAGCATCCAGATATGTCTAACCTCGACCAGAACAGGGGAAGGCTTTTAGAATTGCATTTCCATTCAAATAACCTCATAAGATTTAACGTAAAAATTATAAGATTACTTGTTCAGAGGTTGCCATTGAACCATGGCAAGTTACAAGCAGAACTCTGTTAGGATCACCAAGAAGAGGATGAGCTTTGAGTTGATCCCTCAAAGAGCTAATATCCTCCCAACCAGTCATGAACACTAAGACAGCACCTGGTCTTTCCTTCCGACATATATGGCACAAAACTGCTTCAATAAGGTTAAATCCTATGCAATCAGGCATCCAGCATGCCAGAGAGTCACGTGCTCTGGAACTATAATTCTCAAAACTTGATTTATTAAGAGCATCCTGTCCACAAACAAGAAGAACCACAATTTCCAAATAAATTAGAATTTGCATGTGCTGTAGAGAGAGAGAGTTATGAAGAAAAGATCAGATGATGTTTTTCTTTTGAAGGGTAATACCAAGACCAAATTGAACGGCACAACATTTTCTCCATGACAAAGTGTTTAGGGCCCTAAAAATGTCCTTATATTCCAAAACGTTCAACTGAGATGCAAAGTTGATTCTGAAATCAACCATCACCAAGGCCAGAAAACGAAACAGAATGAAAGGAAGGGGAGGGAAGGGGAAGTGGAAGATATTCAGCAATAGTCTCACACAAATCATCCAGTAAGCTATTAGCATGTGAAAAACTGAGGAATTTTGGAAATTTTACTTCATGTTTTAATTCTAAAAAAATAAAAAAAACGAATATAATAATAATAATAATAATAATAATAACAACAACAACAACAATAACAATAACAATAACAATAATAAATGACAAGTCCTACAGATAGTGTAGTCATACCTCAACAAGAGTGGTGATCTGGTTTTTCCTTTTCCGCGGTACCAGCTGCCTCTGTGTTTTCCACATTTTCTCTTGGCCATAATCATCAATTTGGTTGAAAGAAGTCAACTTATATCCAGTCATTTCTAGTACATCTTCTAAAAATTGTACCCTCACTGGATATGTAAAGCCCTGATAAAATACATGAATGGTTTGAGTACCTCATGGTGCAATCTATATCTCTAGAGCATTAAGACATTTCAGTTCTGAATAACCAGAAGCAACAATTTAGAAACCATGTGCCCACATTAGAGGATGCTATGCTTTTGGACGGGCTTCATCAAAATTGAAACATCTGCAATGTTATAATGGAATCTTTAACATGCAAATGCATGTTTTCTCAAGTTTACCAGCTGTAAGTATGATTTTAAAGCTCTACTGCTTTCATGCACAAGCCCTATTCCATAGTATGCAGTTACACACTGCATATTTCTCTCATGCAATTTTTCGTGTTAAAAACTAGTCTCCAAAACCAACATAGCTAGAATCACTTGAAGACAGAGTGCAGAGCCAGCTTAAATTACAATTTCTGATTCAAAGCCAAGGGATAGTGTGAAAAAAATGAAACTGTTTGTTTAAACAATTGATGCTCACTTATTACTACTCCATCAACACCAGGAAACTTTAATAGCCAATAAATAAGTGTATATTAAGAACAAATTTAGGTTATAGCTCACCGGAATATGAATAGTAGGTGCTCCTCCAAAATAATTGGAAAAGAGTTCCGCATTCAAAGTAGCACTCATTAAAATCAATCT
The DNA here is from genome assembly GCF_005239225.2 of Populus alba. Classification (NCBI taxonomy): domain Eukaryota; kingdom Viridiplantae; phylum Streptophyta; class Magnoliopsida; order Malpighiales; family Salicaceae; genus Populus; species Populus alba. The sequence continues at coordinate 21,447,479 of NC_133293.1, read as the reverse complement.
CAAGTCTTGACGACGTGGAAGAAGATCCTTGAGCACAATCAATAGGAAGTCTGTTACAGATAAAATGTAAGACGGAAAAGAGGAAGGTAGGACAGCCTTTTATGAAGGATAGCCAATGAGCTAAACTTACAAGGAAGTTACCTTCATTCATGCCTCGCTCATGAATTTCATCAACAAAAACATGGGTTATGCCATTCAAGTTGTGGTCACTTAACAGGCGTCGGAGTAAAATTCCACTGGTACAAAAAAGCAGATGGGTGTTTTTTCCTTTCACACCCTCTAGTCGAACTTTATAACCAACCTAACAAAAAAATCTGTTGTGGTATAGCAGCAAGAATAAAAAAGTTTTCAATTGAAAAAAAAGAAGACTATCACATTAAAAAATCTAATCTATGAGTGTGCCATATGTTAATGTATTAAGGGAAAGAATGCTCACTGCTTCACCTAGAGGCTCTCCTCTCTCTGCAGACACTCTATCTGCAACAGACATAGCAGATATTCTTCGAGGCTGAGTGCAAATTATGCTACAGAATGCTCCACGCCCAGATTTTATTTCTGACTCCAGAATATATTGAGGGAGTTGAGTGGTTTTACCACATCCAGTCTCTCCAGATATTACTATGACCTACCAATAAGACATCTCATTAAGAATAAATTTAGGGAAGGTAGACATCTTCAATTCATATTTCATAACCATCAAAAGTTTCCTTTTCTGCTTGATGGCTGAGCCATTCGATAAACAAGTGCAAAAATTAAAGACAAACTGAACAAAGGTTAAATGAAAACAAATATTGACAAATTGAATGAAGATATCAAACCTATGGAGATCAAGAGAGGAACAACCAGAAAGTTCTCCAAAACAAAAGCAATGAAAAGGATTTTTTTTAACCAACATTGAACAATCTTTGAGATATTAGCTGGAAATGAGACAGTGAGTCATATATTCAAACCTGATTCCTCGCTATTGCTTGGAGTAACCTCTCCTTTTCCTTGAAAGCCGGTAGAGATTTCCTGAAGTCCATCATTTTTCTGCCCTCAGGTGATTCCTGTGAACCAAAGAAAATAAATACAGAACATAATCAGAATGAGACACATAGTTTTCATCATCCCCGCCCCTACAAACATGCACTATTGTTTAGCTGCTTAAAACGCTATGGACATCTTGCCAATGAATCTTAACAGAGACAAAGATAATAATAATAAGAGAAAATGAGAATCATGCCTGCCAAGCTCTTTGCATGTTACGCATCCGCAAACTCCTCCTCTGAAGAACCCTTTCCATCACAGAACGGTCTAGGAAAGAATCCTTATTCTCATCTAAACTTATATCTTCAGTCTGATCGATGGACTTGGCATCATCTGCACTACCATCAACATTTTCAGCCTTTAATTGAGCTCTATCAAGATGCTCCTGAAGTAAACCCTCAACCCTCCTTTGCAAACTTAGTGGGATAACCACCTGCATGAATGAAAAACTAAAATTTCAACCTGCCAAACTGACAAAATATCTAGAACTAGCATCCATAAAATTGCATTTGAAGAGCTTTACATATCATTTACCTCCCTTTGTGGCCGCTTATCATCCAAATCAGACCTGTAGTTAGGAAGAGGAACCTTGCTTGCAACCACCACTTTTCCATACAGTTCACTAATAAAACAACAAACCACAAAGTATTAGGCTTCTATGTATCATTTCAAAATCTCAATCAATAATGGGTACACATAAAAAAAGTACTTGCAACAAACGTAAGGCCAGCCCTCATTACCTATAAAGTCCCATTCTTCTAGCAAGATTTGATATCTGCTCATAGTCCCTCCTGTCTTTTCTATCCTTAGAAACAATCTCTTGGTCTGTTTCACTACGCAATAGCAAACTGAGTTTCCATTTCCATTCATCAACATTGGCCACCGACGAAGAAGCCTAAAATTAATAACAAAACCCCATCTTAGACCACCAAATTTCCTAACTTCTTCACAGTAAAATCAATCGGTTTACATACACAACAAATCAATTGCCACTAACTCTCGCACAAAGCATTAAAATCATCACATTCATTCCACAATCAGTAAAAATATTCACAGCCCTTTTCATTTCTGGTTAATTTATCACCATTTACGCATTCAAATCCCAATCTTTTACACCAAAAATCACAACTTTACATTCATAAAATAATAAATAGAATGATATATAAAAGAAAACAGACCTTGTGGCTTTCAAAATCACACTCATACTCATCGTCAGAGAACTGCTCTACTGCATACCCGCAAAAACCACGCCTTTTGGCGACAAAGCTGGTTTCATTAGAATTTAGGAAAAGCAAAGGCAAACCAAATAAAGGGTTGTTGTTTTTATTGCTGAAGATGGTATTGGAAACTGACTTCTTCTTGGTGGAGGTGCAGCAAGATCCCAGAAGGAAACTTCTTAGTATTAGCTTTGAATTTTGCATATTCTAAATGATAACAACAAAGCAAACTCATTGCTTTCTGTGTATTATCAAAGATTCAAATGCAAGACAAAGCATTTGAAGGTACCCTACAAATCACCAGTCCAGTAGAAACAAGTAGAGGCAGAGAGGGGGAGAGATACTGGCTAGCTGGGGAGTTCAGTGGAAGAAGGGCATGGCTTTTAATTTTCCGATACTTCAACTTAGTACCTATAATATATACATGCTCTCTATTGAGTATCTAAAAACAATATTATTTCAATCTGGTCCTATGGTCGATTTTGTACATGCTTTCCGTCTCATCTGCATGATGTAAAAAAAAAAAACAACTGTTTTGGAAAACATTTAATGAAAGAATTAATAAAAATTGATGAATGGACCCAATTGAGAAATGTCAAAGACATGTGGGACTGGGATATAATTAATAAAATTGCAAGTATAGTCTCAAACACACCTATGGTTTCAATTGGGTCCTCAAATCCAAAACTAAGCACTGTTATTCTAAAATTATCAGATATTGAATTCTTCTTTTTAATTTTAATTTTTAAATTAAAGAATATTCTTAGATCAGTTTATATGTTAAAAAAAAATTAAATCATCTCTCTCTGATCTATCATAAAAACACAACCCTCCTTGTGTACTCAGAAAAATAAATCATTCTCTATTCTGATTCCAAGTTTCAAAATTAAGGAATCAAGCAATAAAACTTTAGATTTTTTTTTATTAACACGGATATTAAATTAGTTTATATACATTTTGATTAATTTTATAAATTTTAAAATTAATAACAATGTAAATTTCCTTAAAATTTCTGAAACTCCCACGCACAATAAAACCTTAGATTTTCTAAGATGAGCTAAAGATGCATACAAGTGTGCACCAAGTGCCATAATCACTAACGCTCCATCATAAATATTCATCACATTCGCCATCTCCACATCCTTATCGGACTTGTTAGCAGAAGCCCTTCCATTTTCCATATTCTTTAAAAATTCCATGGAAATATGCTTGTTATACTTCCCTGTAGCTGCTCCCTCACTCTTTCCCTCCTCTTCCTTCTTCTGTAGGACAATACTTTCAGCAATCTTTGTTTCCTCACCTTTCTCGTCTTCTTTCACCAAAACCTTTTCAATTACTTTCTCTTCGATAGCTTCCCGCATGCTTCATTCTTTTCTTTCTTTTCGGTGACATTTTGATCTTCTTTTTCACCATCTAGGCGCCCTGCAGTCTTCTCATATAATTCTTTTGTGGTATTAGACAGTAAATTAGCTTTCTGAGGAGATTCATCATGACCCTTATGAGATACCAATTCGCTGGCGCTTCAACAACTTTCCCTTCCGTTTCTTTTCTGGCGAAGGATCTCCCTGGAGGAGTCTCTTCGATCCTTTCTTTCCAGACTCCGGCTGTCCTGTAGCAGTGTCTCGAGGCTTAGGACCCTCCAGGCTTGTTTCAGCCTCTAATTCTCTAAGACCAGTTCTTTGTACAGCAGGAATGATTCTCGGAATCCTGATGGTTAGAATCCCACCATAAAACTCCGATTTCATTTGGCTCAGGTTGCAATTTTTAGGAATGTTATAACCTGTATTAAAGCGACTGCGTATCTTATTTGTGAGCATACTTTCTCCATAAACTCTGATATTACTTATCGTCTGTCAAGATTCTTCCATGCTCTTTCAAGAAACCTGCTTAGTGAACCTTAAATTGATACCTTTTCAAGATAAAGGAAAGGTGTAAATTTATGATTAAGTATAATTGTGTTGAATTTTAGTTGTTATTGTAATAATTTTTGTATTATTTTGTTGAATTTTAGTTTTTTTTTTCAATTTTTTTGTTCAATTTCAATTAAATATGAATGATTCATTTTAATTATTATTTTGAATTTTTATAAATTTAGAATAACTTTTTGTAAATTTAGGATTAAAAATATTATCACGTAAAAAAGAAAAATTTTCTATGAAATTGAATTATGCTAAATTGTTAGAAGAAATTAAATAAAATCAATTGATTTGTGAGATATATGTTGTTTATTTGCAGGTTTACAATTTTCAAATAGTCACCCGTACATATGAGAGATGCTGCTGAACTTTTTTTTAATAGAAATCATTTATTTTTTTTATTCATTAATTTGTGTAGACTTCTAAAAGAAAGTCAATTGCAAGTCATGAGGACAAGATCACTGCTAATTCTTCTAATAGTGATGCTGATGACCACGAGTCATTAGATGCCAACCAAAAATAGGCACTTGAGCACAAGCATCAACTCATGCCACGAGCTCATCTAGTGTGATGCTGCAATGTCGATGGAAGTTCTTTCATAGTAGGATCTATTTGCCTGCAAGTCTGAGACTAAGTTGAAAGACAACCGTTCAATATAAGTTTGTTTTGCTTTTACAATGACATATTTTATAATTTTTGAAAAAATAATTTCATTTAATGAATTCAATTTCACCAGTTTTATCCTCTCCCTCGTCCAACGCCGCCTCTATTTGAAATTTATTGTATTTAAAAGTACAAATATTTAAATTTATAATAAATATTTGATTTTTAATTTATTTTAATTATTTTTCTACTTCTGATCAATATATTTTTTATAAAACAATATTTTGAAAATATTACTAATAGGATTACTAATGGAACAACTCTATCGGTATATTTCAAAGAGTTGAAAAAGAATTACTGTAAATGTCACTACTACTGTTAACTCACCAATGAAATTACAAATGGTATTTTGTCAGTGACATGTTAAATTTACCGATGGAGATACCGACGGAATGAAGCGAATAATTTTTTTTTTACACGCTTTATTTGTCTGTAAATCTATTGGTATATTTATTACAACGAACTCACCAACAAACTATAAATTACTGACAAGAGTTTTTTCGATGGACTGTTTTCATTAGTGAGCCTGTCGGTAATATATATATCAACGGACTATGAATGTAAATACCAAAAGAATTTTCATTGGTAAAACTGTTAAATAACATTCTAAGATAGAGAATGATTTTAGGATGAAATTGCAAATCATTATAAAATTAGGAGCTAAAGTGAAGTTTCCAATATTACATGGATTGTTTCCTAAACCGTTAAGGAGAAAGATTCAGTAAATATACGTGCATAGAACGGACAACTTAGTTTCCTGGTATTAGGAGGAAAAAAGAAGACTTACCGTGGATAGTAACCCTAACCCTATATATATATATACAACACTCTAGAAAAAATCAGTTTCATACTCCGTATCCATGCTAGTTCTTGTTCTTTCCGTGTCCATCCTTATTGTGTTTGTAGTGACTGTCTTTAGTCTTGCACTTATACCAATTTGTGTGCATTGGTATCGTGAAAAAGATCAACATCTTCTTGATCTTGAGAGAGGAGAAGTAACTCGAAGTCCACAGTTTGAAGATCAACATCCTCATGATCTTGAAAGAGTAGAGGAAGCTAGAAGACGACAACTTGCTACAATTTCATTATTGATATTGCATCTAACTCGTGTTCAAAGCGATGATGAAAGGATAGCGACATCAAGAAATAACGGGTGCGTGATATGCCTGGAGAATTTCCAAGAGGGAGAGGATTGCCAGGCCATATCTTTGTGCAAGCATGTTTTCCATTCGGGTTGCCTTGAAGAATGGCTTGTTCAGAACCAGACCTGTCCACTTTGTCGACTCCCAGTATTGCTTGAAGTTTTTCTTTATATCTGTCGTGTTCGACTTATCATTCAGTGGGTGCTCTTCTTTTCCTTGGTCAATCAACACGAATCTTTTATGTAAACTGTAAGGAATTCCCATCAGATCATGTAGTGCAATTATATATAGTTTTAGCGGATTTCTATTATCTTATCGTTTTTGCCTTCAATTCAGTTTTTTGGATGTCATGATCACTATCAATTATGTTTTGCGAGCCTTCAATCTCTACTATAATTGTGGTATATCTGTTTATCTTTTTTTTTCCAGATTCCTAATTTTTATATGCTACCTGCTGCTTAAGAAATGCCTGCTGTCTTGAGTATCAGTTGTTCAGACATGAATGACTTTGATGGCATTACTCTGCTTCCATTCATGATCGATCTCCATTGCTTTTTCTTTCGGTTTGCTTTACTGTCCGTTTATAATTTTGGATTTCTGTTGTGTTTTCTCTTTTGAGTGAAAACACTATTCAGCTTCAATTTTATCTTTATTGTTGCTTTCGTCTATGTCAAAGGGCAGCTCTGATTTTTGTCTAGACATTGCTTTAAGATGTTTGCACGAGGAAAGAACGCAGCAGTCCTCCGGCTTTTCAAAATCATCCGTGCATATTACACATCCACCGCTAAAATCGACCCAACTTTCATCGATTTGAACCAAACATCATTGCAACATGGAAAGGTAGCGGGTTTTTGTCTCCCAGATATTACTCGTCCACTCTCAACATCATGTGGATGAACTGGGTTACGCCGATATTCTGAATACCTCCAACAAAATTCTAACACTAAACAACATATCACGATCATTAATTATCGCAGCAACAGGGACCATATGTCATTATTTGATTAAGGGAAAGTTCATTGTTGTCAGAAGCAGAAGGCATAAGTTGAGAGGGAGACGTAACTAGAGCTTCTGTCATGGATATGAAACTGGTTTTCATATGATTTAGCAAAAAAGAAAAATATTAACTGTTTTGTACTGTTATATTATACATGTTTAGTTATAAAATCCGGACTTGGCGATCTGGGTTAAGACCTGGTCAGAAAACCGTTATTAAAAGAAGGGAGCTTTTAAACTCGGTTTCTTTTAAACAATTTATTATTAGAAGTACGTAGATATATAAATCCACAACTATCACATCTGCAGCCATGATCCAATCTAAAGGAGCAGGGCATGATCACATGAAAACATGTGAATAAAGATTATTATTTTTTTATCTTAACAGTGATAATTTCTTCACATCCCTTGCTTTATTAGGATAATATATATTCCTTATTATGTATTTCCAATGAAGAAGAAGCTTTTTGAATCAAAGAGCTTCGTCTTCACCCTTTTGAGCTATTGGTTTGCTTGTGTCTTTTAGAGGGCTTGGAGCTTCAGAATCTTTCACTTCTGATTCCTCATCGATTACTTCAAGGGTCCAACTTCATTCGGTGGTTTGGCTTTTTCTCTATTATGACGCTCCGGACCCTTGAAGGCTCCCTGCTTGCAGCTTCTTCTATACCCTCCTGTGAATCTGGCTTTCCTTTTTCTCCACCAACGCTTGAAGAGGCAGCTAAGTTTGGAGGGATTGGAGCCTTGTTGGTTGCTTCAGGGCAAGGTTGTCTGGTGGTTGCTTTTGGAACTTCAATGATGAAAACTCCAGCCTGGAACCTAGCCTGCATTTTATTCACATCACAATTTTCTGGAACAGGAAAATCTCGATTGAACCTTCTCCTTCTATTACGAACAAGTGATCGCTCTGCATGAACTTGAATGGCATGGGATGAAGACAAGGGAATAATCTTCACTTGGTCCTCCTGGAAATCAGCAAAAAAAAAAAACAAAGGGATCCTGTTTAACTAACCTAAGCTTCAGCTATAATAAAACCTAAAATAAACTGCCTTACTCACTAAGAAGATGAATAAGTAGAAAAAATGAGCTTTCTTCTTTCTTCAATTCCCACTTAACATCCTCCGACACAGGTTCTGGCTGTAGCCACATCTTTTCTTTCGGATGTTGTTCATTCTTGTTGCCCTCTGGTTGAACACTGCCGCTACCTAGCCCTGCAGTAGTTTCTCTGTCATCAGCAGATTTTGCAGTCTCTCCATTATTTTGACCCTTCTGCTCGTCTCTAGTTTCTTGAAGGCTAGCAACCTCTTGGCTTGTCGTGGCCTGCGACTCTGTAGGACCGATCTGTGCAGCAGTGATGATTTTTGGAATTCTGATTCTTAAAGTTAGATCAACTGTCAGTTCACTTGAGCTAAAGTAATCAGGAATGGAGCCATACACAGCATTGAACCGAACGGTTCTGTTATCTCCTGCTGGGGTGTATTCTCCAGACACTTTGATTTGATTTGTGGATTCTATCTTGACCCCTGATTGCTCATGACGGACACCTGCATAATTAATCTCCATTGAATCTTTTTCCAAGAAAAAAGTGAACAGAAATCTGAAAAATAGGTGACCTTTTTTAACTAAGTGACCAAGTCCAAAAAACTTACGAATATGTTTATATAATCACAGAATTGAGTCCCAAAAAAATACACATGTACCAGACAGCTGGAACCTACTAGGAATCCGAACAAGTAAAACTAGAGCTCCATCTTCCTCCTTCCATTCTGAGGCTGGCTGAAGGTAGTTGTAGCAATCCAAAGGCTTAGACATGGGGTATGCAGTATAACTAGTATATCCATCTCGTCGATCAGTCGTGGCCATTTCTACACTTGTATATATCTTAGGGTTTTTCTTTGTTTTCGAAACACAGAAAGGTTTTCTCTATTTCAGCTATAATGATTCAATATACATATAGACACACACACCTATGTGACAATGTTTAAGATTGCAGGTTCGGTTTCTGGTTTTACAGGTAGTCAGAATATTCTTTCTTGTTTGCTTTGCTTATTTTAATGGCTTTTAATAGCCTCTTGGACTTTACGAGGTATAACTTACCACGTACATATAAAAAAGGAGGGATTCTTTCTTTGGTCTGTCTGTCTGTCTTTCCATGGCATGGTAGAGTAAGAGCCAGTCATGCTTTTTGTGAGGCTTCCAAACTTCTTTTAGTTGATCGGAGAGACTAAGCATATTAACATACAAGAGAATTCTAGCTAGCTATACTTCATTCTCGTACTATTACATGTACAAGGCTAATGTATATATTTAAGGGATAAGGAACAGCCACCATTATTTCATAGCCATTCTTGTTTTTGTTGGGAATTAATTAGTGTCGTAAAATAGAAGGGATAAATATAAAAAAAGATAAAAACATGTTTGGTTAAAAAGACAAAAGATAAGAATCTAAAATAAATATCTTTAAATAGTTTTGAAGTGAATTTTAGTACTTTTAAAATAGAAAATACAAAGAAACGTGTTTTTTTCCCCAGTAATTTTCGTCTTTTTTTATTATAGAATAATAACTAAACGCTGCCTTCCAATGGGATGGAAATAGTTGGATGGTTGATTAGTTGGGTACAATCGATAGGTGATATTAGTTTTATCATGAGAAGACAGTATACAAGGTTGCTATAGGCTTGTGTAAGACTTTGAGAAGTTAAAACATGGTCCCGAGACCAATTGAAGTATGGTGTCTAGCAGTCTAGCTCATTGTTTATTCATGCATAAGAAAATTGTAGCCATAGCTTATCTCAGCCGTTAAGAATTGGAAGTATACAAGACTACAGATGAGACCTGCTTCAATACAGTGTAAATTTAACTGTCTCATAGGTGCGGCCAGGACCAAGCAAGTCATGTTGCATGCTTATGTACAAGAACAGTGCAGATATATAAAGGTTAGTGAATCAAACAAATTAGATGGTGTTATTCTTGTTGGATTGATCCAATATATATTGCTGACGTGCAGACATATATATTCATATTCATTTTACAGGTTATTTCTTTCTAGATTGGCCATGGATGTTATAGAATACATAAGCTCCAATTGCTATAATCAATGAGATTATGGTGTATTTCTCTACCACATATCGCCTTTCGGTCACAACCGTTGTTACATGGTCGTTCGCAGACTTGCTGGAAGAAGAAGTAGCATTCTCCATATCCTTTGCTTCCCCTTCCTTTTCATGATCAACACTCTCAGCTCTCCTCTCCGTATCCTTTCCTTCCCCTTCTTTCTCTTGATCAACGCTTTCAGCACTCTTCTCCTTATCCTTTTCAATGGCATTCTGATCACCAACTTGCCCTACAGTGCTTTGATAATCTATTTCCATCTTTCTGGTAAACGACAATGGAAAATTAGCTTTGGAAGGGATTTGATCTTGACCCTTTTGAGACACTCGTCCATTCATGGCGCCTTTAATTACACCTTCAACATCTTTGGCTTCTGTAATCTCTTTATCTACATTCGTTGTCCGACCTTGTTGATTTGCAGCAACATCTTCACTTTTTTGAGACCCTGACTTGCTTGCATCACTTTCTTGCAGGCTAGGAGCCTCTTGTCTTGCCGTGGCCTCTGATGCCCTAGCACCAGCACTCATTTCTGCAGAAACTACTTTTGGAACTTTGATGGTGAAAATTCCATCATCAAACTCGGTTTTTGCTTCAATGAGGTTGAATTTCTCTGGAATGCTCTCAAAGAGTGTATTGAAGTGCCAGTTTTTCAGTGCAGGATCACTACATACTCTGATATAATGTGATGGTGCAATTATCCTACAATCTATATCCTTCGCAGAGAAACCTGCATGGTGCATAGGTTACCACAAAAATAAGCTTACAAGATATTGTAAAAAAATAATAATAATTCCACAGTTTAAATGAGAAATGTTCATGATCAAAAATCAAATCGTATACCATAGGAAAATCTGGTTTAATACAAAACAAGAAATATTACCAGCTAGATGAACACGCAATATAAGAGCTTCATCTTCCTCTATCCTTTCCGTTTTCGGTACGAAAAGGGATCGCGATCGAGGGGGTTGACGTACGGCCATAACAATTTACCAACTAATTCATCTACTCGTAGCACAACTGTACGTTCTCTCTCAATGAATATGTTGTCACAGTTGATTTATCTATCTATCTATCTATATATATATATACACACACACACACACACACATATACATAGGTTTTGGGTTTTCTTGACGTCGAGTCTATTCTAACTTTGCTCCCTCTACTTCCTCTATACAAAAGGAATTAGGAGAGGGATTCTCTCCTTGGCCTGTAGGCTTTCCATAAAGTTTTTGAACATATACAAGGTTTTCCATGAATTATAAAAATATTTCAAAAAAGAAGAAGAAGAAGAAGGGATAGGCTAGGCACTTTCCCCATTTGAAAGTAATCGTATTTTCATAACAGCAAAAAAAAAAAACCCAACTATATGCAAATTTCAATCAAGTGTCAAAAGTTCAAGATTAAGCAATTGTATCATCAATATGTTGCCCATTACTCAATATTATCACCATAATTGTACCAATCATGAACTCTAATTTATAAAATTCATTTAATAGTTATGTGTGCTTCTTGTGTGTTTCAATATTTTGGCCTCGAAATCAAAGGGTAATAGGAGATCGAGGTACTTGGAACAAATAAAATCATTTGTGTCAAACTAATTTTGAAAGAATATTATCATGAAAAATAATTAAAAAAAAAATCATTAATGAAATTGAATTCTTTTTGTGAAATAAGTGATTCAATGGTATTGAATTAATTTTTTTTTCTTCAAAGGTTGCCTCCACTTGAACATTGACAATGAATATATATTTTTAAGAAATAAAAGAAAAGAAATAATTACCTGAAATTTCTAGAATAAATTTGTCAAATCATTTTTTTTCTTTATTAGCATGTTTTTACTGCATTTATATAACTATTACATGCGCTTGAATTATCAAAATTTAAGGATTTATCCTGGGAGGGTATTCGGTTGTACCCGTATTTAAAAAAAATTTAAATTTATTTTTTTTTGCCAAATATTTTTTTTATATGTTTTTTATTATTTTGATATGTTGATCTCAAAAATAATTAAAAATATAACCATAAAAAATTCTATTCTAAACTGAGATGATCCAACCTCATCCTAAGTTATGAGCTTCACATCATTTTGAAATTTGATACGGCATGGCATGCTAATTCTTGACTCGGATAATTCAGTCAAGCCCTAGTAAGATTTACCTAGGTTAATTTTAATGAATATTTTTCAAAAGTTTTATATAAAATGATGTTATTTATTTTTGAATAATTTTCAAAAATTTTCTTTGTTGGTCTCCTTCAAATGAGCTTTAACCTTTTCGTCATGCATGATTAGGCCATGATTTTATTGTACTTCACAAACAAACGAGGGATTCTCTCCTTGGGCCGCTGTGATTACACTGTACATTGTTCATATAATTGTGGATGTCCTATCTGCCTTTGGCAGGGTAAAAACATTCTCAGTTTATGATTAAGGGTTTGAAAGAGCAAACAAAAAATTAGTGGAGGTAATGATTTATATAATTATCTGAGGTCAGAATATTATTATACTAAAATACAAATAAGTATACAACTTAGCGCATGAAATTGTAAGAATTAGTCTTTGGAAGTTCCAGGTGATCGATAGCTGTAAGCTATGAAAGCTCCAAGTGCTACAACCGCTAGGACTGCCACACCCATATTCACCATTGATTGCCTTTCTTCACTTATCTCCATGGTGCCAAGTCCTTTCATGGTCTTCTTTGCAGCAGTTGCTGCTACATTCTTCACGTCCTTGACTTTGCCTGCAATATCGAAATCCCGCTTCGGCTTCTCCTCGGTACCAGCAGCAGCAAATGTAGCACTCTTTTCTTTGTCTTTCTCCAAGGTTTTAAGGGGAGCATTTTCACTTGTCAACAGTGATTCTTTCCTTTTCTTGCAGCCTTCATCACTTTCAGTTGTCAGAGATTCTGTTGTTTTCTTTATGCTTTCATCTTTCTGCTTCATGGTATCAGTTGTTGAAGCAACTTTTGGTGAGGCTTCTGCTTTCCCCTTTTGAGACTTTTGATCTTTCAAGGCTTCTTGAGGGCTAGCAAAGCTTGCAGTGTCCTCCATGGCCTTCTGTGCCTTTTGCTCCATTGCAGGTTTTTGAGAGACTTGAGAAGTCATAGGCTTCTCTGCTAAGGCGTCTTTTGAAGGCAGAGAAGCCTCTTTGGTTACCTTTGCTTCTTCTTTAGAGTGAGGTTGTGTGCTGGTTGCTTTAGGAATTGTAATCGAAAGAGTTCCATCATGGAACGTGCCTTGAATTTTAGTCACCTCACAATTTTCTGGAGCAGGAAAAGTCTGATCGAATCGTTTGTAAGCAATTGGTTTTTCTCCAGTAACTCGAACGATTCGGGAGGAACACACGTAAGTGATTTTCAACTGCTCCTTAAGAAAGTCTACATAATCAGGAAATAAATTATAGTAAAAAAAAATGATGTCTCTTTAACATCATCTTCAAAACTTCCACTCATCCTAATTCTGACAGATTTAGAGCAATGTGAAGTTAATCGCAAACAATCGTTCGGAACGGGTTATAAAGCCTAAAAATAAATGGTAAAGCTCACCAGGAAGATGAATACGCAGAACACTTGCCCCCTCTTCTTCCTTCCATGCATAATCGTGCTGAAAATCCTCATACTGGATAGTAGCAGATCCCCCAATGCGTGTCCTCTTAGCCATTTCTTCGATTCCTCTTTCGCGTTAGCTTCTCTTTGGTTTTCGCTAATTGCTAGAGGCTGGCTTTTAGGCTTTCTTAACAGGGAAACTATTCTTTCTTGATTGATTTAGTTTCTGCTGTTTTATGAGATTTTCTTCAAGTATCCCATGATCATGTATGAGGCATAACCTGCTTAATAAACAAAGCTGAAGTTCTTTGTTTGCCCAGTACTCAAAATCTTGACAATTAGACCAAGCTAGGTTGATTTCTTGAGGTTAGAGACATTTCTGCTCTGAGTTTTCTTTTGGTATGGAATTCTGCCGTACCTTTTGACCCTTTCGGATCTAAGCTTGACAGAAAGCTCAAGTTACTGCCATTAGCAATATGCAAAGACATTTCTGACAAGTCAAGAGACAGGCCAGGAATAAAAATGACGGGGAGGCAAAGAAATGCAGGTAACAAAATCTACAAAACAAGGAAACTCGAAGGCCTAAGAACAATGCTTGCTTTTACAGAAATTTGTGAGTACCGCCCAAGGATGAACGTTCTACTGAATATTCTTACGGTCAAAAATAGAAACCTGAAGACAGAATCAGCACAATAAAAAAAAAGTGGGTCTCGAATAAAGAATGTTAGTGGAAGAATCGGTGCCTGATAAACAGAAGTGCTCACCAGGAGATTGTATCTGGCTGCCTCTATCTACATGATCTTCTGGTAGCAGGTCCTTACTGTGAAGAGAAGGTCTGAAGATCAATTTCAAGCAAGCAACAACTCTCTTCACAGAACAAATTCTTCGTAATGTATCTTAAAATTAACTGTTTAACAACTATGGTTACAATAAAAAAAAAAAAAAAAAAGTTTACTTTTAAGTTATTTTAATAGGGTTTGATTGATCTTTAAAAATAGAAGAAACTAGAACAACAGAAGAAACTAGAACAGCAGAGTCGAGAAAACATTTTCTTCTATATCTTCTGTTTCAAAAGAATATAAATTTATTATAAAATCTTCTCCAATAAATAGTTATTAAAAAATCTCTATTTTCATACTACACACGTTACTATTTTTTCTAACCTAAGACATTAACCAAATAGAACTTTAAAATTATTTGAGAATCACTTTATAAATACTTAAAATTTTCTCTTTAAATGTTTTTTATGATTTTAAAGGAAAACAATAATAATAAGAGGGTTGATTAAGTAATGTCTTATAGATGGAGGACCCAGTTGAGAATTATTTTTGTTTGGAGATCTAATTGAGAATCGCGGGATCAGTATGGTCTTTGGGCTGAATGATAATTAAATGACAATTATGCCCTCGTCTCTATATATAAAGACGCCCGTATGACATCTTTGTCTCTCTAGGGTTTTTGTTTCTCTTATTGCTGTGAGTGTGAGAACCCAGCAGCAGCCGCGTGCTCTCTCTCTGCATCCTTATCTCCTTCAGGTATCGTAAACCTTAGCTTGTTTTATATCTTTGATTATTGTTTTAATACTGTACATGTTTAGCTTAGCTTGTAAAGTTTGGTCTTTGTAGTTTTGGTTCTTCGTTTTTATCTTTAGAGTTTGATCTGATTCTTAGTGTCTTTGGCTAATGGGTTAGGGACTTTGTGTTTCTGGTTAAACCCATTTTGGGATTCCATTGACTTGTTTGTTAAAGTAGAGTGTGTTAGTCTTTGCGTGTAAAGTTTGGTCCTTGTTGCTCTTGTTCTTCTGTTTTGTGCTTCAAGTTTAAAATTTTATTATGTGATTCTGGTTTTTTTGTCAAGTGGGTTTTCTTTGTATTTTTCTCAAGTGGGTTCTGTTTATTTTAGTTATTGGAATTGATAATTCTATGTTTTGCAAATTTAGCTTCTTTTATGATTTGATTGGCTTCTCTCATTATGTATTGTATGTTAGTTCTTAGGGTTTGATTTCAGTTATTTCTATAAGTTGATAACGTTATTATCTGATCCTCATTTTTCTCTGATGAGTTTTCTCAAGTTGGTTTTCTTTGTTTTTAGCAATTTGAATTGGAGATTTGGTGATTGCTATTTAAGCCAAATGTAAGCTTTGACTGGATGAGACTGCGTTTGTCTTGTTTTTTGTTTTTGTGTAGGATGGATAGTCAAATTAAGCATGCTGTGGTGGTGAAAATTATGGGAAGGACTGGATCTCGAGGACAGGTTACTCAGGTTAGAGTCAAGTTTATTGATGACCAGAACCGTTTCATAATGAGGAACGTCAAGGGACCAGTTAGAGAAGGTGACATTCTTACCTTGCTTGAGTCTGAGAGAGAAGCTAGGAGACTCCGTTGATGGGCATCATACTGTTTTGTTACAAGATTCTCATCCCAGGTTTGCTGGTAATCAATCAGGACTGTTTTGTTCTGTACTAGCTAGCGAGTAACTCATTGTTTTTGCTTACAGTTTGATTATCAAGATGGGATTCCAGATTTATGAGTCATATGTAAGAATGCTTTGAATGTCTTAAGTTCAGTTCAAACCTGCAAGTCTTGTTAAAATTAAGTTTTGTGCAACTTCTAATCTCTTGCTGTGCTCGATTCGATACCTGTTATCTCAGCATAAAAGTCCTGATTTTGGGATATGGGAGTTCCATCTTCCATATATGGTTTCTTGTAGCAAATTTGTTGCCGGTGCTTTTTCCCCCACCTTCTCCGATTTTACTATGGACCTTGTTGCCATACGTTCCAACTGAAATGCCTATAAAAATGGATTTGCCTTTCTTTGTTTATGATTCCAGTAATCTGGAATTGCACTTACGCTATGATTGAAAGTCCTTTTCCATTTGTACACTCTAGTTTTACCTGGGCAGGTATTGTCTGTTCACAAGGGTCATACCTTGCATTCTTGTATGCATTTTTGGGGAAATCGTTCATGGTGTTGATATAATCCCACTGCCAATTTATGTGTGGGAATCTCGTCCATTTGGTACTTGATTCAGAACTTGCATTTTTGGGGAGCTAAATCAGGAGGTTTTTACCCCAATAAAAGGACTGGGGTTCTGGTAAACTCTGAGGCTGCCAAGTGGTTGCACCCTTGGCAAGACACAGCAAGCATGAGATTGTCATGCAGTTACCACTGTAAGTGTTGGAATGCTTGGCAAGCAATCGCCAAATAATAGTTACACCATTAATGTTGGAATGCCTATCTTTTGTCATAAAGTCTACGTCTCTGTAACAATGTTTGCTGACGGGGGACTAGATGGAATAGAAGATAGAAAATCTGCCCATTAGACCATGGTATGTTTTCCTGGCAAGATCTGGTGCCCGTCTACGTTGATGGAAAAGATTGCAGGATAACTGCTCACTTGTATAAACGTATGTTGTAGTTCGGTTTCTGCTCTTAGGTATTGTTTGGTTAGATGTAATGGATTGATGAGAAGGAGAAGCAATGGCTTGATGAGAGTGCAAATGAAATTCTAGATAGAGTAAGAGAGGGCGAACTGGGAATCCAATTAGGATTTAATAAGCTGAGATTTAATATTCTTACAAGTTTTGTAAAAAAAACAAAAAAACAAATGGCATTTCCGAGAAAAAATTATTAGAAGGTATTTTGGATGAATAAAATCCAACTTGGTCGTATATAATTTTAATACTGAAAATCTAACTGAAGAATGGATTGAAAACACGACATTTTCTTAAGAATAAATTAAATACAATTATATAATTCATTTCTTTTATTGTTAATGTACTAGTATTCCTATCGCTAAAATCACTCTATTGTAGAATATTTTTTATAATCATAATTCTTTTCATCTTAAGAAGAAAATATAAACTTCAAACCTCGTTTTAATTTTTTAATATCATTCCAAATGCAGTACAGAAATTAAAATATATTTTGATTTCTTATTTTTCATTCTAATTGCTCCCTTCTCCTTCTAAACCCTTACATGTTCAAAATACTAAAGGAATGAGAGCCTTTACATCCTTGGGAAAATCTTTGAACTGTGAAAGGTACCATCTTCTAGTGGAATAACTCCTCCCTGACAGGTAAAGAGTTGTTCCAACAAAGAAGGAAAAGGCATACAATGTTTGAGCTGTGAGAGAGATCCCCAAGATCCCAAGAATCTCAAACAGATAGTGAGGGCAAATCACGAGGTCAAATAAGCCTCCCTTGGGGACCTTGTATTCTCTGTCATCCTTGCTTCTCAGCTTGGAAAGGAGACGGTGGTGGTAGAAGTTACCGCTAATTCCTATTAGAAACAGCAAAAGCCCTGGATACATCAAATCAATAGCTGGCTCTGGGAGTCCTTGTGCTAGGTGTTGAGCATAGATGACAAACACAGAGGATGTGAAATAACTAAGAGTGATAGGAATCAAAGACTCAACTTCCATCCCTCCACTGTATCTGTGAACAAAAAGCACCTGGTGAACAAAAACATTTTCTTGGTTACTTCATGGCTTATCTTCTTCAATAGGCTGCCAAATTGCTAGTGACAGAGAGAGAGAGGAGGGAGATCAACTACCTCAAGTATTCTTTTGAAGAAATGGAAGGTTAGAGTGGATTTGACCAACAAAAACCTGAGATCATCATTTGGGAAGAGCCCGAACGAAGCAGCGCCGGCAAGAAATGCTGGTGTGTAAGCAATAAGCATGCCAGTTCGACTAGACACTTGAATCGTCTTCTCGATGGGCTTCTTTTCACCAATATTCAAGAATTTGGAGTACTGCATGTGCTTTCCTCTTACCTCTGATAAGCCAACATATCCTAATGTCGCGACAGGAACCGCAGACATTGCTTTGATAAGGAAAGGAGATGGAAACAAGAGTTTCAGCAACGTGGACTCCATTTGTATTCACTTCAGTTTTCTCTGCAATTTCGAGGAAGGTGGACGGGCTTGCTTTAAAAAGAGCAATGCCCTAGTTTGCTGTGCTGTTGAAGAAGAACCGAACACTATAGCAGGACTCTTTGGCACTGAACATTCGACGATCTAGACTAGGGAAGGCTCATATTTTTTATTGAAAGGCAATGTATACAAGTGTGATGCTGAAAGATAAGGCAGTAAATATATAATTCTAAGCCTAGAAAGTAAATCACTTCTGTATAGAAATATTTACAATTACAAAATCTTAATAGGGCATATATTTCTAGCAATTGGAATGAATATAGGCAATCTTTTATAAGTCATGAGTAGAAATATAGTGAGGAACATATGGAAACAAATCTATATAATTAACAAGTAAATCAATTGTCAATATTAATAATAAAGTTATAAACAGAATTAGATGATAACCTGTATAGGGCAATAAAAAGGGTCTTCGCTGGCTAAAATTTCATTGGGAAAACAAAAGTCTCAATTGACAAAAAAAAGAAAAAGATTTTAATTAGGCAAAAGCTGACTTTTCCCACTTCTTCAAGACAATGATAAAGAAAAAGTATAATATTAATTAATTAAATCTTAAACTAAAAAAATATATATGTTTTTTCACCATGAAAATCCACAATTTAGAATTTTATCCAGATTAGATTTTAATTTAAACCAAAAAAAAAAATTGATTAATTGATGGATTACTTTATAACTTTGTTTATTTGGCTAAACTTGATAATCAACATCCATTTTTTTAATAAATAATAGATGACCGAGTCCATTAAATAACTTGCGAGTTATTACAAAAACCTAATGCCAGATCCCGGATGGAGGTTTACAGTCATGGTTTGTGACCCTTTTGATACGGAGCACAGAGCCATAATTCAAGAGTGAAACATGTTGATAACTCCAATTCCATGCTTGAAACACTCAAAAAAAAAAAAAAAAGCAAGGAATGATTGTGTTGATATCCTTGGGAAAGTCATCAAATTTGTTTTTCGTCTCTGTACAGGTTTAAAATGCAGAAGGGATGAGAGCCTTTACATCCTTGGAAAAATCTTTGAACTGTGAAAGGTACCATCTCCTCGTGACATAACTCCTCCCCATCAAGTAAAGAGTTGTTCCAACAAAGAAGGAAAAGGCATACAATGTTTGAGCTGTGAGAGAGATCCCCAATAACCCAAGAATCTCAAACAGATAGTGAGGGCAAATCACGAGGTCAAATAAGCCTCCCTTGGGGACCTTGTATTCTCTGTCATCCTTGCTTCTCAGCTTGGAAAGGAGACGGTGGTGGTAGAAGTTACCGCTAATTCCTACTACAAACAATGCTATCCCTGGATACTTCAAATCAATAGCTGGCTCTGGGAGTCCTTGTGCTAGGTGTTGAGCATAGATGATAAACACAGAGGATGTGAAATAACTAAGAGTTATAGGGATCAGAGACTCCACTTCCATCCCTCCGCTGTATCTGTGAACGAATAGCACCTGGTGAAGATAACATTTTCTGGTTAATTACTTCATGGCTTATCTTCTTTACTAGACTGCCAAATTGCTATGACAGAGAGAGCGGGTTGGGGGAGATCAATATTTACCTCAAGGATTCTTTTGAAGAAATGGAAGGTTAGAGTGGATTTGACCAACAAAAACCTGAGATCATCATTTGGGAAGAGCCCGAACGAAGCAGCGCCGGCAAGAAATGCTGGTGTGTAAGCAATAAGCATGCCAGTTCTACTAGAGACTTGAATCTTTTTTTCGATGGGCTTCTTTTCACCAATATTCAAGAATTTGGAGTACTGCTTGTGCTTTCCTCTTACCTCTGATAGCCCACCATATCCTAATGTCGCAACACGAACCGCAGACATTGCTTTGATAAGGAAAGGAGATGGAAAAAAGGGTTTCAGCAACGTGGACTCCATTTGTATTCACTTCAGTTTTCTCTGCAATTTCGAGGAAGGTGGACGGGCTTGCTTTAAAGAAATAGCGAGTAATCCTGTCTCTCTGTGTGTGTTTATATGTCTTGAAAAGTTGACTTTTTTTAATGTAAACGAAGCTTTTGATGTGATGGCAATGGACTGTCGACATTGAGCCAAGCCGACCCCCAGAGCAAAAACAATGAGACTTTCATGGTTAGAATACTAAAATTAATATTTGCTCTTGTCCAATCCATAAACTTCATTTCAAGAGAAATCTATTACTTTTTTCATTAAAAACAATTAAAATATATATATTTTGTTAATTTTAAATTCATAAAAAATATTAATTTTTATAAATTGGATATTCCTAACTCAAAAAAAAATTGGATCACCTATTCAATTTAGATTCTAGATGATTTATCAACGAACTAGAACCTGAATTGAATGTTATTTTATTTTGAACTGTTTCAAATATTAACTCGGCAAAACACAACTTAACCAGGTCAAATCTATAAAAAAAAAATTAAAAAATTATTCAAAATAATATTGAACGACTTGTTGATTGATCCGTCAACCAGATCGTGTATAGGATAAGAAGTCAAATGAGGTACAAATTCAGGAGAGCGAGTCTTAGACGTTATTTCATAATTAGCACCAGCAAATCATTCAAATATTGCAACTTTGAAAGTTGATTAAGAGTAAAAAGGATATGAATCATCTCCTTCATTATGAAAAAAATGAAGTTGACGTTCAAAATACAAAAGGAATAAGAGCCTTGACATCCTTGGGAAAATCTTCAAACTTGGAAAGGTACCATCTCCTAGTAGCATAACTCCTTCCAATCAAGTAAACAATAGTGCCTAAAGTGAAGCAAAAGGAATACAGTGTTTGAGAAATGAAAAATATCCCTACAAACCCCAACACCTCAAAGAGATAGTGAGGGCATATCACCAGGCCAAATAAACCACCCTTTGGAATCTTGTATTCTTTGTCATCATTTGTTCTCAAAGAGGCAAGAACTTGGTGGTGGTAGAAGTTGCCGAAGGTTCCCAACAAGAACAGCAAAATCCCTGGATACTTCAAGTCCAGCTGTGGCTCAGGAAACCCTTGTGTTAGATACTGACCATATATCATGGTTGAAGTAGCTGAGAAGTAACTTGAACTTATAAGAATTGCAGAATCAAGAACCACCCCACTAGTACTATATTTGTGAACACACAGCACCTGCATAACATGATAGAACAAGTTCAAAACCAGTTAGCAACCCAAGTTCCAAGCAAACTATTTAAGAGTTTCATGATCACAGATGTCTTACCTCAATGACCCTCTTGAAGAAATGTATGGTAAGGGTTGCTTTAACCAAGAACAACCTGAGATCATGATTTGGATAGAGCACAAAAGAAGCAACACCAGAAAGGAAAGCTGGCACATAAAGTACAAGCATGCCAGTTCTGCTGGAGAGTTGTATCTGCTTTCTTGAAGATTTTGCAGAATTCAAGTTCCAGAATTTTGAGTACTGTAAATGCTTTCCTAAGATTTCAGAAACACCAAGACCTGCTATTGCTACCAGACTAACCACAGACATGACTGGAACGATCATAGAAGGTGGTGTAGGAAAGATAATTAATCTAGACAACATGGATGCCATTGCTAACTTGCTTTAGCCCCTTGATTTCTTTACCTGACTCAAGATTTTCAGCTTCTTATAGAAATGGAGGAATGTTCATTGAATAGGCGACCTGTGTGTGAACTTCATCCGTGCAGCTGGCAAGAAAGCAATCATAGAGGTGGCAGACGTGTATTTGATTGCCACAAGCTTTTAAAGGCCAAGTTTGACCTGAACAGTTTTAGGCTCTCTAACACTGTCATTTGTAGTGCCTGTAAATTATAACGATGATTTGAATGGTATAGAATGTTTTAAGAACCTCTATATACAATTTATAAAAATTCATTCATATTTACACGCAGCTTAGAGCATTGTTCTTTATCGATTTAAAATTCATTTATATTTATACACAACTTAGAACGTTATTCTTTATCGATTTAAAATTTACAAAATATTTGAGAGTTATCTTGGTGATTTGCTAGGTATATTTATGTGTATGACAATATAGATGCCTAAAGATTTATTCGTATTTATACGCAACTTAGAACATTGTCCTGTCAATTTAAAACTTAAAAATGTTAGCAAGATATCGTTGTAATTTGCTATGTATATTTATGTGTACAGAAAACATGGATGCCGTGGCCACTAATCCTGTCTCTTTGTGTGTTTATGTGTCTTGAAATGTTGACTTTTGAATGTAAACGAAGCTTTTGATGTGATGGCGATGCACAGTCAACATTGAGCCAAACCGACCCCCAGAGCAAAAACAATGAGACTTTCATGGTTAGAATACTAAAATTAATATTTGCTCTTGTCCAATCCATAAACTTCATTTCAAGAGAAATCTATTACTTTTTTCATTAAAAACAATTAAAATATATATATTTTGTAAATTTTAAATTCATAAAAAATATTACTTTTTATAAATTAGATATTCCTAACTAAAAAAAAGATTGGATCACCTATTCAATTTAGGTTCTAGGTGATTTATCAACGAACTAGAACCTAAATTGAATTGTATTTCATTTTGAACTGTTTCAAATATTAACTCGGCAAAACACAACTTAAGCAGGTCAAATCTAAAAAAAAAATTAAAAAATTATCTAAAATAATATTGTTTTAATATTAGCAAAACGACTTGTTGATTGATCCATCAACCAGATCCTGGATAGGATAAGAACTGAAATGAGGTATAACAACTATAACACGACATCAACAATTCGAGTCCACCGACAAATGGTTGAGATGATGGCATGGAGATTCACTCTCAATCTCAATCGCATATGTTACCCAAACACTTCGATGTGAAACCAGTCTGCACACTAAAAGCATGTATTAATTTAAACATTGTTTTCACATAATTCCTCTCATGTTCGAGTTCGAAACAAATGTCTAACTTTGTTTAAAACTAATCCGAAAGGAAGATCCGTCGTAAAAGCTGCCCTTACAACATGTTGACCGTTCAAAAACAAATACAATCTCCGGCAGCCGGGGCCAGTTGAGGTTGCTGCTGTTTATACCAATGCTTGAAAAGGTTGAGCGGGAGGCAATCAACACCAAAGCCACCAGACCTAGCCGCCGTGCCAAAATCACAGAGATCCTTATTCGAAGTCAATTGCTTACCATTCAAGTGGCAGACAAGAGCCAGCAATTAGTTGGCTGTTTGCATGCAACCCTTAATCAATTCCATAAGAAAGTAATTTGTCAGATGCACATCAAACATGTAGGAGGAATGACACAAGGAAAGTGTGGCAGCTCTAATTTGATCCAAGCTGATTCCATTTTGGCCGGCCTGGCTGAGGGTTAACCTCGGTCGGAGACAGAGAAAGAGGAAGACTAAAGAGGAAAGTGAGGATCGGTTTGAAGGGAATTGGTGTTTCATTTGCAGAAATACCGGGAAGCCAGGAACAAGTAAACAAACAACAAATTATACAAGTGCCTCAAAAGGAGACTCAAATGATTCTCTAATACATCTAGGGAAATCCACAAAGGGATGATTGCGAAAGGAAAGACAATAACTTAAGAACACACACCTATACCCTCTATACATCCCCCATATCAAAATCTTATGTACTAAATTACAATGGATTTAAGGATCAAATGTCATCTACTACACCCGAAAGCCGAGTGCAAGAGAGAGGTCAAAACTATTGAGGGAACGCAGTTCTTAGGCATAAGTTTACCCTCTCCCTACATGAAAGAATTACACATCTATCAAAACCCACTGATTTGCACTGCTTGAAAGCCTGCTTCTTCCTTGTTTTGCTCACTTTGTATGCAAACAGGGTATTAAAGTCACTTGATGCACTCGTTTTACTTCCTCATTGCTTCCTAATTGTAGATTTTTACCGGCTTCTCAAATGTATGACGATTCTGCAAATTGAAGACAAGGTCAGAACACAGCTTTTGAGGAACGGAATTCATTATCATCAGAGTGCATGCTATAAGCTTAATGCTTACTGCAAATTACAAGACAAGTAAATACCTGATTAGCAGCATATGACCTTTTGGGAGCATTGTCAGAATGCTCGAGTCCAAGATATTGCTCCCAGGCGCCATAAATGTCCCTTCTCTGAACCAAACAGAAAATGTAAAGCATAAAATAATAAGAAAAGTTGTCATATGTCAGTGCCCATGAAAAATTA
The DNA here is from genome assembly GCF_005239225.2 of Populus alba. NCBI lineage: Eukaryota > Viridiplantae > Streptophyta > Magnoliopsida > Malpighiales > Salicaceae > Populus > Populus alba. Next base: position 21,422,805 of record NC_133293.1, on the reverse strand, counting down.
TTTTATGTCATGTGAGAGTGGGGGACCTGAAAACGATTGGACACAATGTCTGAGTCTTGAAGGTACTCGGGGCGACCTAGTGACAAAAATGCAAACTTCCACTGCACACAAAAAAAGACCAAAAAAATTACAAATAAAGAAACAAAAGCTTGCATCTCCAGAAAACTAATCTTGTTAGCATGATACGTGGTGAAATACTGTCTGTCTCAACCATGGAAATGCAATGAAATGTGAAAAGTGCAGATGGTCTACCATATATAGTGCATCAATGATTACTTCTGCAATTAAATAATACCTTTGAAAATTCTTCATCAGGAACCTGCAATTTTCTCTGTACACGCATTTTGACGTCAGCTAAAGCCTCGCCCTCATGAATGACCAGGAAAAATGGTTCTCCAAAATTCTGAACCTGCTGTTAATACAAAACACAAACAAGCATTGAAAAAGATATGGCAGAAACATAGATACCTCGAAAAACAAAACATGAAAGTAATTAATAACTGCCATAGCAGGGGAGGAGCCAATTAAAGCAAGTGCCAAACAAAATGCAGTTGAAATAAAATTTAAATGTACTTACCACCTGGTTTTGAGTTGTGTCTTTCATGAAATGATATACATGAATCAAACGATCATGAGGACCAAGGTTTTTCTCTTCTTCAGGTATCTGAGGCAATGTGTCACAAAATAGATGCATCATTAATGGAAACATCCATCAACAAATTATATCAAGGAATATGCATACAAGTTCAAATACTGAACAGGGAGAAAATTAGTTCAAAACATGAGAACTGAGAAAAAAGGTCTGAAAGACTTTTTGCAATTTCTCCACTTGAATGAAATTTTTTCCCGTCATATTTGACAAACAAGAGATCATTTTTCCTATTGCTACCATTCTATTCCAAGGTTACTTGGAAGCTTGAGCAATATATAAGGTGGAACATGAATTAGATGTTTCTTTTCTTAAATTAGGGACTAGTCTAGAGCATTTGAAAAAAATTTGAATTCAAGGATCTACGGAATAGTGTGCATATTGATGCATGTCAAGAGAGGAGTGGGATGTGGGCTTAAGCAATTCATAATTCCATGTCAAATTGAATGGTCAGCAATAATGTACTCAGATCCAGTTCTGCAATGCATCTAGCTTACAGATAATTATGTTTCAATTTCATCCACACTGAGATAGGTTTACCTCCTCTGCACGTAGTGTCCAGTATTGATCATTAATGTTCTCGATTTTTTCATTATGTGGAAAGATCTGAAAAGATGAGGTTGCATACTTAGAAACAAGACAACAAAGAGGCAAAAGTTGACATAACAGGTTAAGAGATCATGCACGCCCATTTGTAAAAAGCATTAATTCAAATTCTAGGAGCTACAAATATAAAGACAGATCCTGTGTATTATTGATGGATATGTTCATGGCAGGTCGTCTTTTAGATTTAGCATAAATCTGAACAAATTCATACTCTTGGGGAAAACATTTCAGGACATCTCCGACAGTATTCTAAATTTTAAAGAGCTGTTAAGTGTTTGGCTGTATAAACTTAAAGGTGTAAATTTAAGGTCTAAACATTATGAAATGAAATCCTTTGTGGTACTAACATCCCATATAAAACTTGAGGTTTAATCATTTTACATGTATACCCCCATATCTCATTAGTCCATTAGATATTTGGTTCGAATCATTAATGTTTTCCAGAAGTCATCTGTTTGTTTTGTTAGACTCCACCATAACTGAACTTTATGTAAGCTATTGCAGGTTTTTCATCAAATTATTTGTTTTATGTGCATCATTTTTACCACCCATGACATGTGAAAACATATTCTAGTATATGTGAGCATGTGATGCAAGCACTCTCAAACTCAAGTAAATCAACTCTGATATAAAAACAATTGAGATTGCGAAAAACTATTTACCTATAATGTAAACAATTCCAAATAATTCAATCACTACATTACTTGCAACGATTAATGATTCAAAACATTTCATCCATTTAGAACAGAGTTTGCGCATTTCTAAGTGAAAAAACAAAGGGAAATAAGCATAATGAATCACAGGACCCTTACTTCGGAAGGCAAACAACTACTCTATGTAATTGATATTTTTCAAAGTAAACAACCATTACAAAACAGGTGATACCTTGTAGATCTTGTGATAGAAAACCTCAAGCAATCTAAGTTCAGCACTGGGATGAGACAGCTCCACCTATTCCATAATAAGGCACATGGTGAATTCCTTTGTCCAGAAAGAAAGGGCACAAGGAGGGAAGGAAGCAATTGGGAAAGTGATTGGTATTCACATCAGTTGGAGCAACCTCCGCATGAGTTACGAAATAAATCATGCAAAAAAAGGTATAAACAAGAGGCGGATTAAAAACTTCCTTTGTCCTGAAAGAGTTGTGATTATTTACCTTTGTCTTAAGGTCATTGATGACATCACCTACAGTGCTCTGTTTTGGCAATCTGATGGTATGAATCACTACCTGTGAACATAAGAGATTCCATGAAGCACAAAACTTAAAATATGCATATTATTTGCATAAAAAAACAATGAGTTGTGATTATTTACCTCATCCTTGGTAGCATGATGAAATGCAACCTTTAATGTTTTAAGGCCTTGCAGTTCTGGAAGAGGGATGTCCAATACTTCATAGTATAGAATATCAGATGTCTATCATGCAAGACAAACATAAAAATTCACTTCAGCTATCTGAACAGAAAAACAAAAGAATCGGTAGAGATCTACTCTTCTATGGTATACCTGATTGTAGTGCACCAGCATATCAGATAAATGATCCACTCCCCGGTACTTGATGGGTTGAGGTTTAGGTTGCTGGGAGTAACAGTTATGGGATGTAAGCCTAATTTTGGATGGGTCATCCAAGCCAAGATGGTTAGCTACTCTTTCCACAACATCATCATAAGTGTGGAGCTTTGATCTGAAATAGTTAAAGAGTATAAGCAAACACAAAATAAAGACTTCAACAAATTAGTTGCGTTCCAGGATAACAATTATAAATTCACTTACAGCTCAAGACAAAATTCATCCTCTTTTGATTTCTCCAAAGATCGAAATCGAACAACCTACAGATCAGGAAAAATAAAACCTATGTAGTGGAATACAAAATATGCAAAAATGGTAGTATTAATATATCTAAAAGATGGCAGCTCATGATAACGTAGTTTGAGCATTGTTGTCAAACCCAGCCAGGACGGATGGTTCTGGAACCCAGAGACTCGAGCCATGGACCCATCTGGGTTTCCATTTTAACTGTCCAAGACATTCACCAGAAAAACCCAGGTGACCTGGCAGGGTTTTTAGCGACCCAGACCAGGTATACCAGTGAAACCAGGTCAAGACCTGGCATGATCAACCATAAAACTGGATAAGATAAAGTAAAAAAAAAACAAAACAAAACCCCAAAAATTAGAACTAAATGGCATTATTTTCCTTCCTGTATAAAAGTGAATCCAGAGGAAACTGAACTCTGGAAACAAACTAATTCTTTACCACTACATTTCAGCTCACATCATCAACCCATTGTCTGTTTTTATGTTATAATATAACATAGACAGTGGAATTAGATGGATACCAATACTAACTTGGTTGAGCATTCAAGTTCATCTCCATTTGATTTCTCATCACTGTATCTAGTATAGTTAGGTTTTCTATGCCAATTTAGGTCTTCTTCATTCAGATTCTTTGTTGATGCTGTATTCAACTCCTGAAACTGTTATTGTTAATGGTTTTGGAATTTCATTCTTCTAGATTGTGACCGTCCACTAGCCTTCAATAGTGTGTTCTCCGTGTCTCGAAGTGGACCTATAGTCCAAAAAATCTTGTAATTTTTTGTTTTTATTCAATTACAGATCTTGCAAGAAACAAATAGAGGGGGGAATCAAAACAAGAATATCGTCAGATACTTTGGAAACAAGATTCTTTACTATTTCCATACTTTTTTATTCTTAAAATTTTATGTTGCGGAATAACTGCTCAAATCTTCTTTTTTTTGCATTCCTTTTACTGGCAAAAAAAGGGAAATTGCAGACCTGCCTGGTAGAACCAGTTACCCGGCCTCTTTTCATGCCAAGTCTGACAACTATGGTTTGAAAATGTGCCATTACACCACATGCCAAGCAGCCAGCAAGCAGAATGAAAACTACCAAGTCATGGTAGTACAGAAATCAAGTTTTGAACAGCAAAATGTACTGTCAAACAGCATGGAAATTCTCTCTTATCAAACCATGGCATACCTGGCGATTGTGCATATACTCAAGGAATGAAGGCACATCAGGGTAGCGGCACTGTTCATTGCTTCCCATTTGAGGGGGTTTCTGAAAGCAAACAATATCTCCATCTTCAAGCTGCAAAAGTAACCAGGAGTGAATACCAAATTGAAGACAAAGTAATTTGCTAAAGAAATTAATCATAAGAGCTTCGCATTTAGAAGTTGATTTTATGTACCTGGCTAGAGCGAAAAGTGAGCCTCTTGTCAATGTGCTCACACATGACATTAGGTTCAAATTTTATTTCCTGAATACAAAAACAGAATGGTAAGTTATTTGCTGAAACTAAATATTTGATGCCTTAAACAGATGCTGCAAACAGAATTTATGCCTTAAACATCGCAAACAGAATAGAGTTAAACTTCACACTAAATGTGGAAGACTAACCTCATAAAGTGCAATCTCCTGGTCAGGAGCAAAGCCAGCCATTTCATTTAGTTTTGTCAGGATCTCCAATGGTTTACCACTGCCCTTCACAAACAGCCTCCCAACATACCTGTCATCAAAGATGTTCAGCAACAGTAATCGTGCATGTGATTCCTAACTACAGTGAATTGTAAGTGGGAATACCGGAGTTCCTCTTTTGATGGATCATAAAGTTTAAAGAAAAGAAGGATATCCTCTTTAGTCTTCTCAGGTGGAGGAACAGGTACCGAATCCTGGATTATTAGAGAGATCCGTTATAGAAAGAGATCAAATAATAAAATCACCATACACCTAAAAAAGCATTAAAAAGAATCAATGGAATATGATAAAAGTATATAACAAACCTGCCCAACTTCTACTTCCAGAAACAACTTCAGCTCTGCATTATTTGCCTTATTAGAAACCTCTCTCAATTGTCCAACCTACAATGCCTCCAGTCATTATGACAATAAAACAGACAAGTGCCCCCTAACGCTAATACTACTATGAGCACACATTTAAATATTTATGGGTCTGAACCACTCAGAAGTAGATAAACTTCTACAGAACAATCAAAGTTTATAGGACTGTAGGTTCAGTTTGGTCTGGTCATTTGGTATCTGGGATTCTAATTTAGGAACAAAAGAAACAAAACAACATAATGAATTTGGACATTTGAGAGGGACCTAAGATTCAATTTTACATATCTCTGGTGTAACACAAAAGTTCTTGTTAATGGAGGGGCAACATCTATATTAACATGTCTGTATGCATAATTATCCTGAGAATCAAGATGTATACAATAGCACAATAGCATCTTTAGCAATGACCAAGCAACACAGAGAATCAATATTTACGTACAGATTGTGCTTCCTCCTGAGGAGTCAGTGGCCGATTTGGACGGTATGTATGATTTTGTCGTTTTGCCCACAGCCAAAAACGTTGAAATTGCACTGGAATACCAAATTCTTTAGCAACTTCTTCCTGTGAAAAGAATTAGAATACCATCAGTTAGAAAGACCCAAATGAATGCAACTGCCAATGACAAACATTTCAACAAAATATGCAATCAGTATTCATGGTCGTCATTAGAATTTTACTAACAAAACAATGGAATATAAGATACAAGAACCTTTTGTACCATAAAATTGATAGGAAGACTCTCACAAAGAAGAAGATCCAAGAAAGAGTTACTAATACTGAGGGCCAAATATTGGTTAATTATGAAACTTGGTATTGGTATGGCCCCATATAGGTCATATAGTGTACATGCACTGTGCTGGCTTCAACTTTTAAGATGGGTGCTCCATTTTTCAGTATCAAAGTTGATATCCTCGCTGTTGAACATTGATGCACATGGCAGAACATCATCCAAATATCACTCAATTTGAAACAGGATCATGGGAGGGAAAATAATTAAAAATGTGTGCTTTATGAAGTGACTGCTCCCTAGAAGGAACCTACACACTTTGTTATATGCTTGTAAATTTAAAAATATTCCAGATGATAGCACCTTTGGGCAACCATCAGCATGTTTGAGCGCTCACTTGTATGCTTGATTTAATAATATGCCAGACAATAACACCTTTGGTGCAACTGTCAGCATGTTTGCACCCTCACTTGTGTACACTTGTCAATACATTAAAAAATTGAGAGACAAGGCATCAACAAAAGTGGCTGCAAACATGAAAATCAAGCCACAGTTTCCAAATAATAGATTAACCAAGAAAAATGGAGTACCTTGAAAAGGTTAAAGGTTATTTGTTTCTGGATACGGAAACTACGAACTTTGTCATGATCCACGAGATCAAAATATACATCTTTGCCAATCTGTTCAAGTAGATCCTCACTACGTGCAACCTAAAGGCATAGAATAACTGCATCAGTAATTGATTTTCAAAGAAATCTAGACCCTATGATATACCAGTAACATTAATAAACAACATCATTTAATTTGTGTATGCATCTGGGCAATAGGCATGTGTGAATTTGAGAGAGAGAGAGATATAACCTTTATGATAGTGTACAAGTGGGCCTCAGCTTTTTCCTTTCTCTTTTGCTCTTTCTCTTCCTGTTCTTTCTTCAGTCTTATCTGAAATGAAAAATTTGCAGTGCACAATAATAACATTGTTTATAAAGCAGGACATGAAAACACAAATTTATTAGATAAAAAAATTAATCAACATCTCACCCTGAGGTGCTCTGCAATATCCTTCTCATCCACATTACAGATTACTTTTTCCTTGTCACTTTCACGTATATACACAAGCATATAAGCATTTGAGTATTTTGTAAACTTGAAGGGAGAGTTGTTAAAGCCAGGATTTGTCTGTGGTAACTGTTGGATAAAAAATAGGGAACACAGATTATTCAATTGAACTGGAAGTAAACGAAAACTAGCAAATATGATGAAAAATCTTACCTCTTCCTCACCACCATACTGCTCCTCTAATGCCCTTTTCACATCCTCTTTGGTTACCCGCTCATCATCAAATTTGAACCTGCATGCCAAAGTTCTAAATTATGAGATGAGGGACACAACAAAACAAACCAAAATATATGATTCATTGCAAATACCAATCAGTAGAACTCATGAATACAAGGCAAAGAAGCTACTTGAGAATATGCTCTAAAACAATATGCACAAAAACCCAAATTAAAGCATGCCAGAAAAATGAAATGGTGGTGGAGTCGATCTTGAGAAAAGGACATATACTAACTAGTGCAGTTTCATTCAACAAAATGAAGATGGTATGAAATACAGTGGGGGGGGCGCAGCCTAAGAGACTCTCATTTCCTTCCAGACTTCATAATTTAAAAAAATAATAATAAAAGCAAGGATATATATATATATGGAATGCCTACCACTGATCTGATAGAGTTGGTCTGATATAAGCATAGTAGTGTCCACCATGCACGCCGCCACTGTGAACCAAAACACTGCAAAAAAAGAAAACAAAAGAAAGATTAAAAAATAATGATTGATGTCGTTAACCAAATTGTATGAAAACATTTCATCAATAAAGAAGATATCAGCAGCAAGGTAAGGGTTCCATCTTGTCATTCAAGCCATACAATAATAAATGCAGCCAGATAGCATGGGAAAGTTGATACCTGTGAAGAGTGTAGAGATTGCGGACACTACAGTCGGCCTCAGGTGATAAATATTTGCCATTCTCTCTATCCAGATCAAGTTGCAAAGGGAACTCATAGCGATCATTTATCTGCAGAAATAAGTGAAATAGGTGAAGCACTATCTACAATCATCTAGTTAAACCCATAAAAAGAGTATCAAACAATAAGAGAACATTTCCCTTGCTGTACATATTGAAGACAAATGGAGTGATGAACCAACACAAGCCAACCATGTGCAGCCCATAAAAGAAAATAATTCTAGATAATTACTAACCTTCACCATCGTATCCCGCATAAAATCATACTCGAACCTTTTAAGTTGAAGTTGGAGAACAGGGGGGAAGTCAATGAATAGGACACCCTTCCTAGCATCCTGAAAACATCCAAAGGTGAGCATATCAGAAAACATCTGTCAAAGAGCAAACCCAGCAAAAACTAAAAGGCATTTGCATAGCACTTTAAAAAAAAAATTGTAGGAAGAGATGGACTAGTCAATCAATTGGTTATCCATTTTGGAAGGAACAAATAGAAATGACAAATCAAAAAAAAAACAAAAACACTTGTGGCGGCAAGTAAACAAGCCATACATGCCAAATAACAGCTTATTCGAACCTTTATGTACTAAAAACTAAAATGCAGCATTTTTATTTAAATGCATTTACAAACAAGTTAAAACATACAAAAGCTCAAAGTTCAAGAGTTTAAAAAGCATCTCACCTGCAATCCATGTTGTTCAGCATGATACTTATTGTCACCTTCAAGACGTTCCACCTCCACGTACTTATCAAAAGAAGCATAAACATCTCGACAGCCTTTGACATCAAGCTGAAGATCTACGATTATATATATATATATTCTGTTAGGTCCACAAGATGAATCTCAAGTAAATTACTATTATCCTCTGTAACAAAAATCTGTACCATAAAATGACTCCTTTCTTGTCGACTTATAGTCAACATTGATGCATTCAATATAATTCATATGGTGTCCTTCAAATAACTGTTGTATAGTGCCCTCCACAACAGTTCCCTGAACCAGTAATTAAAAAGGAATGTGACTTCAATAATCCTTCATACATTTTAGCAATGAACAAAAACATTCTAAGACTATATAGCCCCCATACCTTCATTTTATCTTCAAGCTTTTCAGAAAGAACCCTATTAAGTTCTTGGACATCATGCTGCATGAAAGAGTCATATGTATCCCAGCCGAAAGACTTTGTCAACTCTTTTGTTGCTACACTAGTGTCACTGTATTGAAGTTTATAAAACAAACTCTGCAACGCCAGTGGAATGCTCCCTGATGGGATATCATTCTCAGTTGTTGGCATATGATATACAGCCTGCAATTAACATTTCATGTAATGGGGCTTGTGCATAATTTCAATAGTTTTTTTTAAGAGGAAGAAGAAATCCCTCTTTGTAATTTCAATAGTTCAACTATGGAAAGTAGAATACACTAACCTTTCTAAAATAAGGAATATGATACAGCGTTTGAAGGAGAGAGTTCATGTAGCATGTAGCTCCTTGGTTCTTGAGACCAACATAACCGGTCTCCTTTTTTGAATCATGTGACCAGTAATCAATAACCCTACGAACAGCAACATCAGCTTCAACTATGCATGAGTCATTTACAAGATACCCTCTCCCAGGGTCATACAATTCCCCAAGTGGCATGAATGAAGTGAAGCCCCAATCACTCTCACGTGCATTGAACTGGTGCTGCGTGTCTGACAAAGAAACAGAGGACCATCATGACCACCTATGTCCCAAGGAAATATGATTTTATGTCCATTTCTTTTAGGACCAGCAATCAATAATGAATTTCTTCTTGCTGTTACAAGGTGTATCTCCTGTTTCCATATACCAGGTTACATTTAGACTGCACCTAACCCAGCACTTTTACATCCTTTACCAATTCCAAGGAAACTACAAAATACCATGTTTCTTCTGAACAGCATATTAAGCATGTTTGACCAATCAATCACCGTTCCAATGTCAACATAATCCAAGGTTCATGTTTACAGACACCAAGCAACATGTCTTCTACTTGATACATGTCTCAATCTCTTTACCTCCCTTATTTATGAAGAAAAGGTCCTTCAATATAGCTGGCACAACCATATCTAACAAATTTGGATACTGAAAAGTACTTTTGAAGCATTTCAAAATTCAACATATCCAAGCAGGTACTTACAAGACTTTGGTAGACACCACACAAGTAACACTGGATGACTAGCTTACATTAACTAACAAGCAATGTTATTTCATAGGACATTGCCTGTTACATTCCCAATGAAGTTCATTATGGTGGGAGGGTAAACATCATTGAAAGCCCTATTTTTGGACATTTAAACATGAAATGATCAGGATTCCAACCTATAACGTAGCTATTAGCCATTTTGTCAGTGTCAACAAGCAATGCCCCCTATCTTGTGCACATTAGTTAAAACACATGAAATGCCCCCTGCGAGCACCAATTATATTCCTTTTTATACTGGTAATATCCTAAATTAAGCATTTTTAGTTCAAGTTAATCACGTAGACCAAATTTAGTACAAGCAGCCCTCTCATATTTTCCACCAACATATCTAATGTTCAAGACTTCCAGATGTCATTCCAAATGAACCTAAAAGACTATCATACATGAACAGACATGTGTGCGGAGCTAACAATATCAGACACAGATTTGATACAAGTACAGCTCATCTGTAGACAAGTAATTTGATATCAGATAAAGTTCACCAACGATCCGAGAGGACTACATCCACAAGAACCACAGCAAAATAGTGAAAGGAAAACATTAAAAGCAGAACATGAATTGTATGATGCCTTATATAAAGATAACTTAGGAGCAAACTGATTTGTCAGTCACAATACTGATAACAGGTTATGTTCCATTGATGACACCAGTTTAGAAAAGGAAAAATAGTATTGTGTGATTATGCAAAAACATGCACCAACGAAGGTTGTGTGGAACAGTCAAGATACCCTTAACGCCAGGATATTAATAAAGAGATTTCGAAGGAGAAAAGGACAGTTCAAGTGCACCAGTAACGAGACAATACCTTTCCGAATTGAATACTTTTGGTGAAGTTGATTGATGACAGTCAAGCTAAACTGCGCATATCGACTCCACCCATATGGCAAATTAGTTGAATCTGCAACATCTAAATACATGGATAAATGATCCACATTGTTCCCCTTTGGAAAAACCAGTATCCGCCTGCCACCACAATCACACAGAACTTCCATTAAATAATAAAAAATAGGCACTAAACATCACAAATAAAAAGAAGAGATCATTTTATCCAAAAAGCAGAAGAAAAAAAGATCCACGTACCACTTGTAGCCTCCAACAACAAAAACATCGGAGTAAAGCTTCTTAGTATTAAACCTCGAAAAATTATCAATTGTCCATGTAAACCTAGCTGATGGTGGATCATCCACTGACTGTGCATCAACTGCCGTCGCTGTTTCTGCTTGTGCTACTACAAACAATTAACCGCGATCATAATAAAAGTCATAACTAAACAAATCCAAAATAAATCTCCATAATTCACAAACAAAAAACCGATTATCCGCGCACAAAAAACAAATCATGCATTAAGATCATACTTCAATCCTAAAAAAGATACGACCTTTACTGCCACATTAGCTCGGTAAAACGCATACAAAACAATGAAAAGATATCAACTTTCTCAGGAACCAAACAGAAATCAAGTGCACCTTCCATAGGCTGAGGTCCCTCAGTAAACTCAGTGTGTGGGACCAACATCTCATCGTCTTCTTGTTGCTACAGAAAACAAAAGTCAATGTGAGAGCTTTGGATCTGTAATCGAAACCCTAGAGAACTAACCACGGGCAACAAGGATTAGAAATCAAACACTTAAATTTAACAAAATTGAGAAAAACCAAACCCTGTTGATTCAAAATTGAAATTGAAGTGAAAAAGATAGGGAGAGAAAATAATGGTAAGACAGTGAGAGATTTAGTAGTTACGTCTAACGGAGGAGGAGTCATAAGAGTCATGGGTGGAAGATGATTAGTGACCGTCCGATCGAGGAATCGGAGAGAAGTGTAAAGTGAGAATTTGAGGGGAGGGGGGGGGGGGAGAGAACTGAGAAGAAGGAAGATTGGTGTAGAAAAAGGGAGAGGGGAAGAGGGGTTTACTGTTCTGATTTCGAGAGAAGGGCAGTCTTGGGATTTTGTTATTATAACAAATAGTAATATTACTCATGTGTATTCGGGGGAACATTGTAGTGGTATATTTGAAGAAAAAAAAACTACCAGTTGATTATTAGTGTCAAAGAATAATTTTCCAATAATTCACTAAAAATCTACCTTACCATATTTTTATTCAAATGCACTGTTTTTTGCATTTTATATTAAAAACTTCCGAGGCTTTTTTTATGAATTTATGGATATTGAATGCTATATAACCAAACACATTTCAGGAGGAAAAGTTCCAATAAATTACTAGAAAATTGTGAGTGAAGGGATTAATGGTGGATTATTTTAATTTTAATTCCACAGAAAAAAGATTGCCGGTAAAATTATAACATAATCAATCGAATGCTTTTGATGCATAGTAGTTTAAAAATCTCCCCCATGGATGGATATAAAAGGCTCGCAACTAGTCCGATGCTCACCCAAAACCCATGGGTTTAAAAATATATTATCTACAAAGATTATCTATCTTGGACTGGGTTGTTTTCCTGGACTTGGTGGCTTTGTGGACCTTGTACTCGGCGATCTTGTGGACCTCAGAGGCTCATTTTCACCAATGGAACATGTACATGGCCGCCAAATGATGTGAAATTACCAAGAACAGAGTAAAGCATAGACATTTATCCACGGAGATTATCTCAAGGTGCCGAGACGCGAGTATTCAGAACCACATCCCTCAACCAGAACTCGTGGCAAATCATGACCCAACATCCTTTTAATGTTTGATTTTCGTACAAGACAGACTCTTAATCTCTCCTGTCTCTTGCAGTTCTTACTGTTGAAGCTAGCAGCTGTCTGTTCCAAACAGATAGTGATGCACAACCAGTTGGTCTGGGCTGATAGACTGGGATTATAGCAAGAACACAGCCAGACATTGTGAACTGTGGTAACTGATGGAGTGGACCTAAACCTGTGACTGGGATTGGCTTAGAATGACAAAACCAATACCACAAATCAATGCCAAAGAGCACAAGTGATCAGAATCTTGCTCGATGGAATTACAGTTTGATCAACATGGAGATGAATGCACACTTTCTTTGGCTAAATAGGATGTCTGCAGACTTTTAAGTATGCATAAACTGGATGAAATGTCCAAGAGTTGAAAAATGCTAAAGAACCGGAGAAAAAGAAACGATCCTTCAAAGCAGCGCCAGCCATGTAATTCACTGGTAAATGACAGGAAACAGGCATGGTGTTTTTTTTTATAGTTGTAGCTACTCTATAACACTGTGTGTAAATCAATCTAAAACCTTGAGATCAGGAAACACAAGAGAAGCCTCTTCATTGGATAGCAGGGTCTGCAGATTTTGTAAAAACGAGAAGCCTCTTCATTAAGAGAAATTACATCATAATCCTTCTTGCCAGAAATGGATCTGCAAGAACGAATTAAGCTTCATTAACCAATACTAGCTCGTTCGAAGATTTTTGCTTTATTTTTTCTTTCACTAGGCAAAGGCTGTTAGTTAATTCTGACCAATCTATTCTAAAAAGAAAAGAAATGAAGAGCATTTAGCAATTAGTTTCAAAATAATGATACATTCCAATTTGTTTCTAACAAAAAAACTTAAAAACATCAAGACAAGTCAAAACTTACCGCAAGTTGTGAAATCTCATTCAACTTTATTTCACCACCGCTCCATTCACATTTCTACTGAGAAAATCACTCTTCATGTTCACAAGCTCAAGTTTTGGAAACAAATAAGCTTAGAACTGCAGCAACAAAACAAAATATCACTGAAACAAACTGTAAATACAATCATTCAATTCGAGCAGCAAAAAATCTCGTATTTATACCTACATAGGTCCAAGTTCAGGCAGACCATGTTTCCGTCTCCGTGCATTATAAGCCATATTAAGAAAATCAATATTGTTGACACCAGGAATCTCAACTGGTGACTGAAAACTCATAAAAAGCCCAGCAAGTGACCTTTCTTTTGGCACCACATCAAGCAAGTTCTCAGCTTTAAACACTACACTCCCTCCTGTTACTTCATAATCCTGATGCCCAACGAGTACCGTACAAAAATTAACAAAAACCCATTAAAACTAACACAATTAAATCCTTAATTCTATTAATCACGATTAACACTAACATAAAGCACTAACCTTTGAAGATGTGCTCTTACCAGACCCATTTTTTCCCATAATAGCGTGAACCTATTCAAAAATTAAAAAACATCCACGTAATTAATTAACTGAATTTCATTTCTTTATAAAATAAATCATCAATTATTATTATTATTATTATTATTATTATTATTATTATTATTAAATAACCTCGCCTTCATAAACCAGAACGTTTACGCCCTTAGGAATCTCCTGTTTCGACTCAGCAATCACAGCGGTCAAGTCTTTGACTTCGAACAACGGTTTTTTCTCCCCTGAATCGGTTCCAGTGGAGCCTTTGTTTTCAGGAGCAGAGACTGCCGCGGTGACCGGAGAGGGACGGCGGGTGGAGAGAGGCGGAGAGAGCGAGTGGCAGAATTTGTAAATGAGTTCAAATTGAGGAGCAGAGCTTGAGATTTAAGTGGATGAGTCGAAGAAAAGAGTGGTGGTGGCTGTAAGGTTGGAGAAGGAGAGGAGAGAGTGGAGTGTAAAGCCATTCTCTTTTTGGAGCGAAGAAGTTAAAACTTAAAAATCGTTGCAGTGATCGTCGAAGAAAGGACAGGAGGAGGAGATGCTGCTGAAGATTTATTGTCGGGTGGGTTTGGATTTGCAAACGTGGGGTATTGTCGGAACGGGCCTATTAAGGATTTCTTTACTACATCCTACGCGGCCCATAAGGTTGGGCTATTGGCTTAATGTATAAGGCCATGATGCATCGCGGAGATTAATATGTAGAATTTATAATCCTCAAATCTAAATCTGGGAAGTATTTCTTTTTATTATTGTTATTATCTTGGGTGTTTTTACCAACTTACATATATTGGTAATTTTTAGTGACCTTGAAATTTATTAAACTTAAATTAGTAATTTTTAGAAAATAAATTTAAAATCTAATCAATTAAACTATACCTTTTAAAATTATAAAAAACATCTTTAAAGATTATTAGTTTTTTGGTTGGTGGGTTAAACCCAATTCAAATGGCTTACTAAATTTAAGTTAAATTTATAAAATTTAATTAATTTGATTTAATTAATTTAGTTAATGCAAACAATACCAACAGTCTTTTTTTTATATAAATATGATTTTATAATGAATATGGGAACCACCAAATAGATGATGGTGTCATTGTTCAGGTAAAATAATATCGTGAAAAAATAATTTTATTCTAGAAACAGATATGACGAAAACACAAAAATCACTCTCCTCTGCTCATAATTTCAACCTTTTATTTTAGTCTCTTTCTAGAAACATATGATTAAAAAAAACTTCATTTTTTTAATTAAGAGAAAACGTTGTCTTAAGCTTTTTTATATATTCAAGAAAAAAAAACAAAAAAGACACCAGCAAAGAAAATTTTTTTATAAAAAACAATTTTGGTTAATTCTTTACTAAGAAAATCTTGAATCTGTTTAAAAGTGTAATTACGTTGTTTTTTAAAATATTTTTTATTTTTAAAAAATTATTTTAATATAATATATCAAAATAATCTAAAAATACTAAAAATATATTAATTTTTTAAAAATATTTTTAAAATATAAAAACAAAAAAAAATTTTACCGTCAGGATCCAGGTATTATAACCATCATTTTGAAACGCCAAGTCACTTTCCCGAGTCCAATTCTGCTTTGCTAGCTTGCTTGCGAGGGAAAAATTTGAGATGCCGGCAACAAAAAAGAAACATCTTTTTTTTTTTTTACCCAACTAAAGCAGAAGTAGTCCCAAACCAAACCAAACAAACAAATGGCGTCACTGTCCTCTCTCATTATCATCAGCCCACCGTTCTATGTACCTTAATTAAAGAACTGTATAAAACAACACCACAAACACAACCCAACCCAAGAGAGATGAAAAGGAAGCAAAGAGAGGAGATGAAAAGAAATCAAGAAAGACTGGCCTTTGAAGCAAACAAAACCAACCCTTTCTACTACTTCTAGCTGGTTCTAGTTTTATATATCCGTCCCCCCATCACCTCTACAAGAAACCAATTCTTTCCTCTCAATCCTCTTCATTGGCCATGGCCAGCGCACAATCTTCTTTCAACGTTTTCTTCACATTTCTTCTTGTCTCTACTTTCCATCTGAGGTTTTCTTTTTCTGCATTGCAAGAAAACCATAGTAATGGCACTTATTCAGGCCAAATCAACTCAAACTCCGTTCTTGTAGCTCTTCTCGACTCCCATTATACAGAACTAGCTGAACTCGTTGAAAAAGCACTTCTTTTACAAACCCTTGAAGATGCTGTTGGAAAACACAATATCACCATCTTTGCTCCTAAGAACGAAGCTCTTGAACGCGATCTTGATCCTGAATTCAAGAGGTTCTTGCTTGAACCTGGCAATCTCAAGTCTCTCCAGACTCTTTTACTTTACCACATTGTACCCAACAGAATCAATCCTAGCCATAATTCTTCTCTTCAACATCACAGCACTTTGTGCCGCGATAGAGTCAAACTCAGCAGTCAGGAATCCGGCGACAAGTTAATAGATTCGGCGAAAATCATTCAGGTGAATGCAGTGGAGAGGCCAGATGGAGTGATTCATGGGATAGAAAGGTTGCTAATCCCACGATCTGTTCAGCAGGATTTCAACAATCGCAGGAGTTTGCAATCAATCTCAGCTGTGAAACCAGAAGGAGCACCGGAGGTTGATCCAAGAACACACAGGTTGAAGAAACCAGCACCACCAGCAAAACCCGGTTCAGCCCCGGTGCTACCAATCTATGATGCAATGGCGCCCGGCCCATCTCTTGCCCCGGCTCCAGCTCCTGGTCCAGGTGGACCTCATCACCATTTCAATGGAGAAAAACAAGTTAAAGATTTCATTGAAACCCTTCTTTTATATGGAGGATATAATGAAATGGCTGATATTCTTGTGAATCTAACATCATTAGCAACTGAAATGGGAAGATTGGTCTCTGAAGGGTATGTGCTAACAGTTTTAGCCCCAAATGATGAAGCAATGGCTAAGCTTACAACGGACCAGTTGAGTGAACCGGGAGCGCCAGAGCAGATAATCTACTACCATGTGATACCTGAGTATCAAACTGAAGAAAGCATGTACAATGCTGTTAGAAGATTTGGGAAAATTTCTTATGATACATTAAGATTGCCACACAAGGTTTTGGCAGAAGAAGCTGACGGGTCTGTGAAATTTGGACACACTGAAAATTCTGCTTATTTGTTTGATCCTGATATTTACACAGATGGGAGAATTTCGGTTCAAGGGATTGATGGGGTTTTGTTTCCATTAGAGGAGAAGGAGAAATCGGAGACCAAAAAGGAAATTAAGAGCGTTAAGGTTGCTGTTAATCCACAAAGGAGAGGTATGTTCCATTGAATTTTTCTTGCATTGTTAGTTTTCGATATCGGTTTCGGTTTAAATGTTTCGGTGGTGAATTTGGCCGGAACTTAGAGGGCATTTTTTACTAGGTGGCGTGCTGTATTGAATTTGCTTGCTCTGTTGCACTGTTTTCTCAGTAATTGTCCGGTTGATTTCAATACGGGCCGTTATTTCGGTTCTCAATGTTTCGGTGGTTGATTTTGCCGGGAGGGTAAAGGGTTTTTTTTTATTAAAAAAAAAAACTGTATATCCTATTGAATCTGCCTGCATTGTGAGAGCCCATGTTGTTCTATTTTCCTGGCCTTTTCTGGGGTTAATTTTAATATTAATGGTGGCCGATATTTCTGTTTTGGTAAAAAATGTTTCGGTGGTGAGTTGGGCTAGTACGTGGAGGCTTTGGCTTTTTGGGTGAGGTGTTAGTATTGTGAGTGTCGGTGGGTCAGAGTTGGTCAGAGTGGCATAGTTGTCTTTTTCCTGGTATCTTTGTTGGGTCTTTAGTTCTTGGAGGGTTGGTTAGGTATGTGACAGTACATTGCATTTTTATTTGTTTTCCTGATATGAAATTTATGGGGTTTTTCATTTTTGAGTTTATTCTACATTTTGTTTTGTTGTTAATTATGGTTCTAAAAATAAGTGTCATAAGAACTAGAGGTTAACTTGATCAATCGTTAATTTAGAATTATAAAAAACTTGATTTTTTTATCAAAACAATATTATTTTAGGGTTTTTAAAAAAAATCTCAAAGTTTAACTACGATAAAAAGTTTTGGAATTATTCTGTTATCATTATTAGCATGCAAAAAACAGAAAATACTTGCATTTTTTATTTGTAAATGTGGGAGGGAGGTAAGCCATCTTCCTCTCTTAATCTCTTAGGACAATGCCTGGCAACTACCATGATCATCTTTTATTATGTTATCGTCAAGTTTACAATTAGGTAACTTGATTTGTTTATGAAGATGTTGTCAAGTCAACTTCTGAACCTGTTAGATAGCTTAGTAAGAATAAGAATAGACATGAAAAAAGTGAGTTGTTGCCTTACCTAATCTCATATTCTGTTCTATTTCACCTAAAGAATTTGTAGTATTTTTCTCTGGGAAGGGGCTCTGGACCAAGCTGAAGCAACCATGACCCTACAGGGGAGAAGATGTCATTAGATTATAGGGAAAAATATTTTTCTATGCTTTGTTTGGTATCGTGATGCAACCATAGACTGCACCACAGCAAAAACATGATTTTCATGCTTTTATTGCCGCGCAACCTGCGGTGCACCGCAATAATAAATGGGCAATAACTACACAACTCCGACCATAATCAGATTTCTTTCTTCTTTTTTTATTTTATTTGCAATGCTGACTTCTTCCAAGCCAACAAAAAACAGGGTGTTCTTGCTGATTTATGTCTATGATCTTTGCATGCATTGTCATTTGCTTTAAAAATATATATTGGGATGCTATTTCAGCATATAGAATACAGCCAAACGTAAAGGGACCATCAGTATAGTTGGGGTATCCTGTCTATATTATGCAGACTGGAAGATCCATTATTTATTTCAAAGCATTGAGTTGGTAGCCACACGATTCTTTGACTTCTTGTATTTTATCAAAGATCAGATCTTTCTATTCCGGTTTCTACTGTTACATTTCTAGCTGTCAGAATGAACTGCAATTAATTCACAGATCCCCCATATGAGGCTTGCCACTTGCTGCCTATATGGAGGAAATGCCATGACAGTGAAAATATATGAAATTATTAATGATATTCCTCCATGGAAGTGCCTCTTTGGAGTTCAATATTGTTAATTATGTGTGACAGGAGTGTTAATACAGACGCTTGCTGATGTTAATTATGGATATTAGTTTAGCCTTTATGTTATTGTTGAGGGGTTGCTTTCGTGAACCAATCGAAGTTAGCATGTAGCTTTCAGTTGATCTGTATGAATCATTGGTGCTTATTTCTTTATAATATTTGGCAGGGAGGTTGCTTGAAGTGGCTTGCCGGATGCTTGGGACATTTGGACAAGATTCACATTTCACCACATGCCAGTAAATAAAGACTCCCTTGTGCCAAAAGGAAAACTTCAAAGAAGGATAAAGGTGAAGTTCTTATTCTGATTCTACTTCAAATCCATCTATGAAATTAAGTTTGATGTTGTTGTTCCTTGTTTAGGGTTTCTTAATCTGCATCAACATATTTCAGCAATCTAACAACCAGTGAAAATCACATAGCAACCATTAGTTTAGGTCTCGTCACAAATGTAGGGCTATTCCATGTGTTTAAAATCATTTTATATTTCATCCTCATTTCTCCATGATCTAGACTCATTCCAAGCTGACAGCATGTGATGTTGAGGTCAACCCCCCAGCAGAATCTAGTGCCTTGCTTCCATCCTTCGACTCCTAGACACTGACAAAAAGCACAATAACTTGTTACAGAACTATAAAAACTTGATGACTGCAACAATGGTGAATTACCATTCTGAAAATAAAAATAAAAATAAAATAAAAATTTGTGGAGTAATGAAGTCTATTCTCTTGACAATCGACTTTTAACCTATTTTTTGTTTGAGCTTCCATGTCAACAAACGCACGAGGTTATTCATGTCTACCGGCCATGCAACTTGTTTCTTGTCCTAAACCTGAAAATGGTCATAATTTGCTTTCAAGACAAATAAGTATAGCTTTCACCTCAAGGGAAAACGAATCACAGCCTAAGAATTGAAGCTTGACTGTGAAATTGTTTAAGCTCATTACAGTGTTACATGGCTTGATGCAGGTGAGCTACTGAGATCATGTAAAGTCCTTGTATCTGAATTTTCTTCTCTGCGAACAGGGTTCTAGTTTTTCACAGGGGAAGCCTACAACCAAGAGATGAAAAGGTGGGATTAGCAAGGAAAAGCATTTGGATTATGGTGTGATGATTATGTACTTGATGTTTTTGTGTTGCTCAAATTCGATGATTGCATAGAAGGGAAGGGCCACTGTCTTAAGTTCAGAAACCATTAAAAATGCCCAGGATTTTTTTTTTCTTTTTTTTTTTCTTGTATTTTTTATGCGTGTCAGGTATGGTGGTGCTGAGCTGTTTACTGTTGGTTGGTGGGAAGGAGAAAACCATGGAGGGTGAGGATTTTGTGGGTGGGCTTCCCACTGCAATAAAGAGAGTAGGCAGAAATATGTGGGAGTAATAAAATAAAGTATTTTCTTTGTGCTCATGTACAATCAGAGGAAGGAAAATTGTAATTAATTTTTGTGCAATTTCTTTCTCTTTTTGTTTACATTTCTTTTCAAGCACTTCAGTTAAAGCTCATGATCTCTCTTCGTCTCAAGGTGTGTTGTTAGCATTGATGCTTTCTTCGGCCTCAGGGCATTGCTTTGCATGATCCAGGAGCTCATTCCTCTTGCAATATAATATCATCCCTTTTGACGTGCTTTGTTTAAAAAACATTTTTAAAAACAAAATCAACTATATTTTGAAGCATTTATTAGAGAGAAAAAACAAGTGGAAAATGACAGGATAGAAACTGAATGCTGTAGTAATTGATTTGATTTGAAGGGCGCATGCAGAGGTAAGTTATTTGATTTGAATGGGACCTGCACACTGTGCTGGCTGTATTTTGATGTTTTATAGCCATTGATAACTTTCTGTAAAGTAGTTCATGAGTGTGAGGTATTTTGTACGGTAGTATAAGAAATCATGAAGGATTTTCTTCTTGTGTTTGGATTCTCAACTTGCCCTTTTGTTGTTTTAAATCCAGCTATTTAACGAGCTGATTAGGAAATTCTGTGGCCCATACTGATTGGAAAAATTCCTAATTAAATTAGATAGAATATTATTTAACCAGGATAGTTAATTAGGTTAAATTCAATTTAAAGTAATAAAAAAAAAGTTCACCTAATCATAAAAATCATTAACACATGTCAAGCTATATACAAGTTTAACCTAGTTAATTTTCAAAATAGTTCAAAATCAAACTTGGGATATACAAGGTCTTGAGTTGACGAAACAACCTAGCGAACTAAATCATGGTTGGTAAAAAAAATACATTACATGTTCTGAAGCCATATATATATATATATAAACACACAGTAATTCCACTGTTGTGCTGTATACGAAAAGACGATCTCTTTTTCCGAGGTTTTATCTGCTTTCTTCATTTTCTTATCTGATAGTTTCAACGGAATGTTATCGGAGCATGTTCCACATGGATCAAAATTTAGATTGCATATAAACTTCTTCCATTTGTAGAAGGGTAGAGCCATAAAAGCTGTAGCCATGAAAAAACAATGTATCGGTGCGCCATGGCCATAATTCAATCTTTGCTAATCGCAGAATAAAGCAAGAGGGAAGGGATAGTCTCAAATCAGTATCCAATCTGTATATTTCTTTTCAACTACATCCCCAGCCCATGCTCTTAACCCAGTGGATCTCCAACATATCCAGCAATCTCAATTCAATTCTTCCATCAACAATTACATCTCTAGATTGGAAACCAGTTGAGAAAAGGCTAGTCATGTTCCTTCACATGAGGATCTAGTTGAGGATTTTTTTTTATGCACCGCACACCCAATTAGTCAAATCCTGAAACTGACCCCATCCTGATAATTATAAAATAAATAAATGAAGAAGTTAAAGCGGGAGCCCGACCAAACCTCAGTCGAAAAAGATCAACCGCAATGGTTGGGATTGGAAAATCCGCTACCACAAACTCCGTGAATTTAGCTGATGGTCCTAGCTTCTAACACTACACAACAGCAGCTCACGAACCTGGCTGCTTATTTTATTCCGCTTAGATACCATGCCAGAAATTTTATCCGTAAACAAAAGGCAAGACTTTTGCACGAACCAAACACAAAGGGATTCTAGCCCACCAAAAACAAAGTCGTAATTCTTTATCATGCCTCCTTTTCTGTCTTCTTTCCCAGCCAATATACCCGGTAAAACAATTACTTTGCTTAACTCTGGTCAAGATCTTAACTTTCTGTTTACTGACCCACTTCGTTTGTAAGGGTCGAGTTTGTCTCGTTGATTTCTGTTTTTGGGTTGTTGAATCTTGAGTTGTTTCCTTGTTAATAACTATTATCTGATCTAATAAGTATAGGGTTTGTTGTTGTATTAGTAGTGGATTTAGTCGTTGATCGAGAAGGCTTGACTGCTTGTGGAATTCTTTATTTGTTGTATTTTGTTGAAAAGTTCCAATCTTCATTGTGATTTGCTGAATGAAGGTCAATCATCTTGTATTTGCATATTGATAAATGTTTTATAAGCAGAGAATCTCAAGAATTTGTGGTGATAGCTGCTTCAACTTTGCTTGTACATCTTTTTTCATAAGCTGCTGCTGTTCAAGCATTCATTTTGGTATTTTTGAGGGGGCATGTTGTTTTGTATTTTGAAGTTTAGAACATCTGTGTGCTGTATTGGTATGGTCAATAGGATTAGATCTTGGTGTTGAAATCCGTGGGAGTGGTTAGAACTTAGAAGTGATTGAGTGCAGGATAGATGGGTAATACTTGTGTAGGACCGAGCATTTCCAGAAATGGGTTTTTCCAATCTGTATCCGCTGCAATGTGGCGGAATCAATCGCCAGATGATTCGATGTCTCAGACCAATGGGGAGCCTGTCCATGAGCACGAGGCTGCATCTAGAGAACTTGAATCCCCTTTGCCAGTTCAAAGCAAACCCCCAGAACAAATGACCATGCCGAAACCTGAAGAACCAGAGAAGCCGGTAAAATCAGAAGAGCCTGCAAAACCTAAGAAACCTCCTCAAGTGAAAAGGGTATCCAGTGCTGGGCTTAGGACCGAGTATGTTTTGACAACCCAAGCTGGTAATTTAAAGGAGTTCTATAGTTTGGGAAAGAAACTAGGACAGGGGCAATTTGGGACAACATTTCTCTGTGTAGAGAAAGCAACAAAGAAAGAATTCGCATGCAAATCGATTGCTAAGAGGAAGTTGTTAACTGATGAGGATGTGGAGGATGTGAGAAGGGAAATTCAGATAATGCACCATTTGGCTGGCCACCCAAATGTTATATCTATTAAAGGGGCCTATGAGGATGCGATGGCGGTTCACGTTGTTATGGAGTTATGTGCTGGTGGTGAACTCTTTGATAGGATTATTCAGCGGGGGCATTATACTGAAAGAAAGGCAGCTGAGCTTACTCGAACTATAGTTGGAGTGGTTGAAGCTTGTCATTCACTGGGTGTGATGCATCGAGATCTTAAACCAGAGAATTTTCTGTTTGTCAACGAAAAAGAAGACTCACTTCTAAAAACAATTGACTTTGGTTTGTCAATATTCTTCAAGCCAGGTATGGTCTTATCTTTGTAATTACAATTGCTACTGGAATAGATCTTGTGTTATTTTCACTACCATCCTTTTGTTTTATTTGACAACTTTCTGGTTAATTTCTATAATTATATGTCTAATCACTAAGTGTATCACAAGCCCTTATGTAACACACATAACAGAAAATGTTATATCTGGAATATTCAGCCAATAGCTTCGTCTCCATGATCATGTAAAACTGGTCATGAAAAACTTGGCCTCATCATTGATCATCTAAAGAGTTTGGTTGAAAAATTGACGGTTCTATTTCCAGGAGAGAGATTTAGCGATGTGGTTGGAAGTCCATACTATGTCGCTCCAGAGGTTCTGAAAAAGCGTTATGGTCCTGAAGCAGATGTTTGGAGTGCTGGGGTCATCGTTTACATTCTGTTAAGTGGAGTGCCTCCCTTTTGGGCCGGTGCGGATTCTGTCATTTGCTAGCTTCTGATTCCCGCATATTTTCTAAATGTGATTTAAATTTAACTTAATTTTTTTGCTTGTCATGGTTATCTAGAGAACGAGGAGGGGATATTTGAACAGGTACTGCATGGTGATCTTGACTTTTCATCAGACCCTTGGCCTAGTATCTCTGAAAGCGCTAAGGATTTAGTGAGGAGAATGCTCATTCGAGATCCCAGAAGGCGCTTAACTGCACATGAAGTTCTGTGTGAGTCCTGATTATTCATTTTCTTACATCATGAACTACTGATTACTACTTTTGATCATTGCTTGAATGAAAAAGAAATGAAATACTGGACTGCCAACGTTTACCCAATAAAAAAATTGATAGCTCTGAGCTTTAGTGCATGGCATGTGGCAGTCCTTCTACATAGGTTTCATGTCTTTTGAATGAAGGAGAAGTCTGCATTCAGAAAGGTTGTGCTTCATCATTAAATCCTCGGCAGAAATTGTACTGATGTGATTGATATTTCCATAAGATTATTAAAATTCTGAATCCTTGATGCGGTGGTTAAGAGTCATTCAGCCTCATCTCCCCTAGTTATCCACAGTGTTGATAGAGTCTCATTATCAAGCAAGAGAGTTAAGGACAGAAACAAGAAAAGAGTGCAATATTTAAAAATAAGTACCAAACCTCTTACTAAACAAGAATTGAATGGTTTCTGTTTCTCTTTTCATTTAATATAAAGAAAAAAAAAATCAGTTAAAAATTGAAGACCTAACATTTGTTATCCATGTAGGATTTTCTTTCAACACTGATTTGTGGACCGAACTCCTTGCAGGCCACCCTTGGGTGCAAGAAGATGGTGTGGCTCCTGACAAGCCTCTGGATTCTGCTGTATTAAGTCGCCTGAAGCAATTTTCTGCAATGAACAAGTTCAAGAAAATGGCTCTTAGAGTAAGTCTCGGGATGTGCAAGAAATGATGTAGTAATGAACCTTGAAGCATTTGAATATAAGATAGCTGGGAAGTGCTTAATATCTTGAATTGAAATAACTCTTTTCAGATGTTTCAACATTCTTGTTCAGGAATTTAAACTATAAGTTTCTAAGAATAGAGAATGATGGGTTTTCTTTTTCCTCTTTCAGGTCATTGCAGAGACTCTATCCGAAGAAGAAATAGCTGGCCTCAAGGAGATGTTCAAGATGATAGACACTGATGGCAGTGGTCATATCACTTTTGAAGAACTCAAGGCTGGATTAAAAAGATTTGGAGCTAATCTTAAGGAATCTGAAATTTATGATCTGATGCATGCAGTGAGTATCGTATGAAGTCCAGATTCAATCTTTGATCCAGGAAAATAACTACTTTGTATTGACAGGAAATGAGCATATGAAGGGGAATTTTCTGAATGTGAACTTTAAGTTTTTCAGGATAATAACTATGAACTTTATACTGTCAACCCGAGAAAAAAAAATACTGCTATAACTTATTTCATCCCTTTCACATGATTTAGTTCTAGATTTGGTGTGCTTCATTGTTTGTAGAAGAGTTAGTTTATTATTGTGAATCGCACAAATTTCTAAAGGATGGAAGATATTTTATATTCTAAAACTGTTTAATCTATGGTGTATTCTTAAATTGCAGGCTGATGTAGACAATAGTGGCACAATTGATTACGGGGAGTTCATTGCTGCAACACTTCATCTAAACAAAATTGAGAGAGATGACCATCTATTTGCAGCTTTCTCGTACTTTGACAAGGATGGAAGTGGCTACATTACTCCAGATGAACTTCAAAAAGCTTGCGAGGAGTTTGGATGGGAGGATGTTCGCTTGGAAGAAATGATCAGAGAAGTTGATCAGGACAATGTAAGAATCTTTTTATCTCTTTTATAATATTCCATTTGAACTGAACTAAGGATGGAAAGAGATGTCGACAAGAAAAATGATGGAAAGGGGTGAGAGACCTCATTGGTGAATGCCTGATTGCAACGTTTGAAGGCTGCTGGATGGGTGAGGATTGATTTGCAGGGGCATTTCGTGGTCCTATATAAACTTAATGTGAATACAACTTGGTCCGCTCATGTCAAGAACTCGAAATCCACTCGGATTAGTTTTCTTTCTTGGTTAGGAAACATTTTGAATGGCAGAGCGGATATGCTATTTGGATTTTGTGATAAAGATGCTCCTGCATTGCATCTTATACTGCATATATATACGTCGCATATAAACGTATTCTATTATGTCTATTTTCCAAACTATATTGCATGCTGAGCTTGTAATCATCAATGGCTTGTAAATTTTGCAGGATGGACGCATAGATTACAATGAATTTGTGGCCATGATGCAAAAGGGAAATGTAGCAAGTCCTGCTTCGCACAGTTTCAGCATTAATTTTAGAGAAGCCCTCAAACTATAGTTGCAGAGGCAATGGCGAGGTTCTGTTTAATTCTTTGTCCGTTCTTTCGAGGGACTCAGGTTGTACAGTAAAGAGCATTAGCTGCTCCGCTATGAGAAGCAGGCAGGCCTCACTCTGCACACTCATTGTTCATTTGAGTTCTCCATTTTGGTTGGCCTCTACCTTACAATCTTTATAATAGTTTTGAGGTAGGAAGAAACCTTGTATGCTCCTTGTGGTTGCGTCTCCAGAACCCAAATATGCTGGCAAAACTTTTTGGTGCCCTTAGAAATGCATTAATTTCTTTCTTTATGGGTTTTAGAAGTTAGATTGACTAGTTTGACCTAGTCAAAATTAAATGATTTGACTTTTTTAAAAAAATATTATTAACTTGTATCAACATGCCTGCTTAGGTTTTAACTTACTACCATGAGCCTATTTTTCCAATTGTTAATTTTTTGTTTATCATAAAACATAGACATTAAATTTTTAATTTCATTTTGGTTCTTAATTAGTATTCCAAACACGAAATTAAAATGCCATTTTAATTTTTATCTTTCATTATGATTCTTCCATTCCTGGTGTCAAGATTACCTTTTCAAGGGCAATGTTATTAGCCTGTCTTGCTTATTTGAGGTTTGACAAAAAACTAATGGGTGGAAGTTGAGTTAATCAAAACTTCATTTAATTTTAAAAAATATTTTTCTTTTTAATATTTTGATTTAAAAAATAATATTATTATTATTTTAAATTAATTCAATTTAATTTGAACTAACCTTTTAAACTGAATTAAAGGTTGGCTTTTATTTAAGTATAAGCAATGCTAGTTTTTTAACTTAAGTCCTGTTTATTTTTATGTTTTAAAAGAATTTTTAAAAAAAATTTAAATTATTTTTTTTTTTTTGTTTCAGATTAATATATTTTTTTTATGTTTTTAAATTATTTTGATATGCTAATATTAAAAATAATTATTTTAAAAAATATATTATTTTAATATATTTTTTAAAAAATATATATTTTAAAAAACAACAAGAAGTTTTTTAAAATCTCAATTATAAAATATATTCTAAATATTATTCCAGTGCGCGTACACTTCCAAATTGCAACTCTTCACTGCCTCCTCGATTCTAGAAGCATTGTCCCAAAAAAAAAAAAACTAACCCCCTCGGTGATGTTATTCTGTTCCAAAATATAGATTATTGTTCATTACTGTAATTATTATATTATCCTTTGGTGTTTTTTTTTTTGTCTTTGTAACAAGGATAAGATCATCTTTTTACCATGATATAAATATTTGTTAAGAATTATGTGAGGTTATTTTAGAAATTATATTTTTTAATGTATAGTAAATTTATTAGTTTAACTCTTCAATAAAATAATTCAATTCCTTATGCACAGTAGTGTTTTTGTATTTTTATATTTGATAAAAACTATAAAATTACTACATTACTCTTTATTTTAAATTTGTTAGTCTTGGTTTTAGGGGCTTGTTTGTAATTTTTTAATGGTTTGTTTATTATTATTATTATTTAATCCTAAGGACATTTTTGGTTTTGTATAAGTAAAAAAAGTAAAAAAGTTGTCGATGTATCCGCTGCCTTCTGGCGGCACATGCGACTAGCTCCAATGGTTGTAATCATGATTCAATTATATCATTTGATTTGTTTCGATGTTCTCTTCCTCTTTAGATGGTGCACGTATGGTGATTCAGCTCGAAATTGCTTTTCCTTTTGTTCTCTCTTTTACTTCTCTTTCTCCATCAGATTGTTTGCTGGGCATGCAAAAAAACAATACCAACCCCTCAATTTTTAAATTTATTTTTTCTTTATATTCAATCCTTCTTTTTTTATTTGTAATTGATTGTTTCTAATCATATTTTATTTTTTACTTCATCCCTAGTTATTTGATTTTTTTAATTTGTTTTCAAATTTAATCTTCATTCTTTTAATTATTATTTGTTCTATTTTGAATCATTTTCTTGGTTGATTTGTTTTTATTCCTATTCTACCCTTAGGCATTTATTTTCATTTAATTTTTATGTCAAATTTGGCCTTAATTCTTTTAATTGTTGTGTTTTTAATTATTTTTTAATTGATTTGTTCTTACAATTTCATCCCTAAAAAATTAATTTAGTTTGATTTTTCCCTAAACATTTAATTTCTATGTCGAATCTAGTCATAATTCTTTTAATTGCTTTTTTTTTTGTTTTGCATTGTTTTTTTTTTTGGTTTTTTTTTTTTTATCAATTTCATCCCCCAACACATGTCTAATTAAGAATCTTGCTTCTTTGTTTTTTTGAGTTTACATTCAATGAAGTCACCCCGGTCTCATAACCTTGATAATAGATATGAAAGATTAGTCCGACTCAACTTCCATATTTTCTTGAAGCATTTTATTTTAATATTTTATTCATGAGTATTTTTTCACTTTTTTGTGCATAGGATCATCCCAAATTCATGTCTTGTGTCATGTGATTGATTTGCTAGCTCAAATTGGTTGTTGAGTTCGCTTAAGGCTTTTTTGGTTATCTTTTGCTTGTGTTAGCAAGTTTTAAAAGATTATATTTTAAAATTGACTCTGTGATAAACCTATTGATAGATCCCTGATCTAGGATTTCATGGGTTGCGAGTTTTTTAAGATTTGACTATTTTAGAATGTTTGTCCAAATTTGCTTGGGTTTTATAGGTGTTTTTTATTTCACTCTTGTGATTTTTTTAACCTTTAAAATTTAGTCATCGTGTTTTCAAATTGATATTTATTTTATCTTGGATTATTTTTATTTTTTCATTAAATTGCATCCTCCTTAGGTTTTTTTCTATCATTTTTTTTTATTCTTAAGTTTTTCGATAGCTCATTTGTTTTTACGTTTCAAAAACGTTTTTGAAAGAAGTTGATTATTTTTTTATTTGATCCAAATTAAATTTATTTTGGTGTTTTCAAATTGTGTTTATTGTGCTGATATGAAAAATAATTTTTAAAAATAAAAAAATAATTTTGATACATTCATAATAAAAAAATATTTTTAAAAACAATCGCTATCATATTCTCAAAAACATCATAAATATGTGAATATTATTCTAAAAAACACACCAATTATTTATTTATTTATTCCATGGTCACTTGGGATTTTTCAAAAAAGATTTGGTGCATTGGTATTTTTTTATGGCACATGATTTGGGTCATGAATTGGACAGTGAACTTTAAATCAACAAGTTAACTTTGATATATTATTTTTTAAAAAATATCATTGTTTTTTATAAAAATAAAAAAAATAATGATGGTATCTTATTCAAGATTTAACTTGATTACTCAAATTTGACCGAATTAACTATTTACATAAATAAAAATCAAATCTAACTTGAGTCGGGTCTTGAGCTTAGTCATACAACCAAGATTAGCTCAACAAACTGACTTGACATTTGAAGATCTAAAATAATTCTTATTGAATTAAAAAAAAAAGAAATTAACTCAAGCTGAACTATTAAAAGATTTAAGTTAACTTGTGCAACTTCTTAGACTGGAATAAAACAGGTTAAAATTCAGTTAAAAACTTTTTTTTTTAAAGTCAAAACAGTAATAATTTAATATTTCAAGTCAAAACAGTAGGTTAACTTGATTTTAGTTTAAATTATAGTACTGGTTAGCCCTCTAGACGGAACCGGTTTGATAACTTCTTTGAGTAGTAACGTAGTTGACCTAAAATAGTAAAATACCACCACAAAATAACTGTGCGCGTAACTGTGCACGGATATACTGTTTTCCTCTCTCCCTTTTCAACAAATAAATAAAATCCCTAATTATATCCTTCTAGCTCCTTTTTTTTTTCTTCCCTCTCTCTACAATAAAAGACACGCTCTCTTTTTGTCTCTCTCTATACCGTAACCCTAATTTCGTGGTTTTCACATGGCGGCGGTGACTCGGGAAAGAAATGAGAGGCCGTATGAAGACGGAGGAGGTTATGGGAAGTTTCCAAAAAGGCCGTTTCGAAGGAGTACGCAAACGACGCCGTATGATCGTCCTGCGACGGCAATTCGAAACCCTAGTGGGAGTGGTAATGGTTGGTTGTCGAAATTAGTGGATCCGGCTCAGAGACTCATTGCTTCTGGTGCCCAAAGGCTTTTCGCTTCTGTCTTTCGTAAACGACTGCCTGCGCCTCCGGTGGTGGCTCCTCCGTCTCAGCCGCCGGAGACGGAGCGGGGGACAGGTTGGGTTTCTTCCGAGTGTGAAAATGTTTTCTTTTTGTTGAAAAATTGATGTTCTCTTTTTGATATTGTTTTCTCCTGAGGAGTTAAGTGCTTAGTAGTTCAATCAGGGGAGATTTATTGTCTATTCGTTCGATTCTTTTTGTGGAACTGGTGTAATTAAGTTTTTGATATGGTGAAATCTGGGAATTAGGGATTTTGGACCCGTAGAACTGAAAATTAGGGTTTCTCTACTGGGTCAGGGTTTGTTTGTTATAGTGGAATATTTTTTTGCTGATGATGTTTAACCTTACTTAACTGTACTTTAGTTAGTGAATTGAAATTTGTAGTTAACGTCCGTTAAAGGAGAGAATTTGTTTTAAGTTTTGTTTTTTTAAACAGAGGAAAACCGGAGAGTAATGGATAAGCAAAAAGGAACCTTTTCCACAGTAAGTCTGATTTCTTGTCTTTTTCTTTGCTTCTTTTTGGTTTTTCCTTCTATTGATTGTTAATTGGTTATGCAGTTAATTTTTATTATCAATGGCTTTGGGTTGTGTTGGTGGAAGTGAGGGTTTGGTAAGAATGTCTATTGCTAGTTGAGGGAATAAGTTCAAATCTCGAAGTTCAGTGGTTATTATAGATTTCCCTATTGGTTGATAATCCTGGCTGGGTTGGTGGTTGCAGAAATAGCTATGAAGAGAGAATACATGCCTGCCTTTTTTCATTATACAGTAGATATAAATTTATTATAAGGTTATTGCTTGTTATAGATGCCTTAGCTGCTCTGCTTTATATATGTGTGTGTGTGCTGACACAAGGGATCAAGGGGAGTCTTAGAACTGATGTATTACACTTTGAGACTTTAACTAGTTAAAAAAGGTAAACTTGCTGTATCTTTTTTCAAGTACCGTTACTGTTTCAGGTACACAATATTACTAGGCGTGAAATTTGCAGGATTAAAGAGAGGAGCGACGGGGGAGAAATGGGCGTGGTTAATTGTGTATTCCTTTTCTTTCCTTATGAATGTGGAATCAGTTATCTAGAAATTTTCTAATGGATCAAAGAGTAAATTAAATTTATATGCTCTACTATGGGTTATGAAAACTTAACTTTCATCTATTTTCATGGATGAATTTGCAATATCTACATGCGTTTGCACTCATGGTTCATATATATTTACAATATGATTTACCCAGTGCAAATTTGATTCATATGTTTGTGCTGTTTGAAAAATTCTCCTTGAAGGATCTTTTTGAAACACATAGAGCAACCATCAATGGATCCAGTGGTCCAAGTGATGGTTCTGATATGGACGGGGTTACTGAACTTGAAGTAATTCTAAAGCAGAAGACTTTTACCAGGCAAGTTACTTCAGGATCAAATTCTAGCAGCTTCAAATTAGTTGAATGTATGTATTGTAACTTCCACAGCATGCTTGGTGGAAGCTTTCTTCACCTGTATATTTGTTTGCAATGTCATAATTCCTCAGTCATTCTGTATGTTAAAATCTTTCACAAGGAATTTTCGTTTCATATTCTTTGTAATAGCATTACCGAGGATAACAATTGTTTAGAAGGATGATGTGGTGATGCGAGACATAAATTTTTATTTTTTAATTTTCCCACAGGTCTGAAATTGATCGATTGACTGCCCTGCTGCAATCTAAAACTGTTGATTTTCCTACTGGAAATGAAGAGAAGAAATCTGAAGCGATTGCTTCAGAAGCTATGGTCTCTCAAGGCAAAGAGTTATTGACTACCCCTGTTAATAATGGGTTTGATGGCCGCTTTAATTCAACACCTATTGTCAGCTCAAGTGTAGGGGAATTTAACATGCTTCATCTCTACTTTTTTCTGCTCATGTGTGTACACATGCTTTTGTGTGTTATATGCACACCCACACATGCACATAGTTCCATGGCTTTGAACTGTGGCTCTTTTTTCAAACTTAGTGGCTTTGCACCACGGCTCTTGTTTCACATAGAAATATGGGTTGGTGTGATTCTCTTGTTTAATGGAGAATATAATTGTGGGCAACAACATGATGTGTGAATTCATGCATTTATGTGCATATGCAAACCTACACATGTTTCACATTTAGTGGCTATAATGTCTTCAGGTCCTAGAGGAGGATGTTGGTTCCCCTACAGAGCTTGCAAAATCTTACATGCGAAGTAGGCCTTTAAAAGTATCACCATCAATGTTAGAATCACACAGTCAGGCATTAAGGGAAAATCCAACAGTTCTGACCAACCATAAATTTACTCCGAAATCACCAATGATTTCAGTTGTGCCACGTTCTTCTGGCCATGCTGAGTTTCCTGAGAATGGTTTTGTGACACCAAGATCCCGAGGTAGATTTGCTATTTACAGTATGACTCGAACACCATATTCCAGAGTTCATGCAACTACTGGCCTCCAGGTTGGTATGATATGAAAATCTGTTTCTGTTTGAAATTGTGATTTATATTTTGATTATTTACACATTTTCTCTCATTTTCCAGGGTACAAGAATGGCAAGTGATGCTTTTGCTGGACCATCATCTTCGTCTCAGAACGCATGGGAGAACAATGGATTTTCTGGATCTAAACAAGGGGTATGAGTGCTGAAATCAATCGAAATCATGTCCGTGGACTTTTAGAATTCCATTGAGCATTATGTAACTGGATTAGTTTATTTCTTTTTCAGGCTTCAAAAAGGAGGAGCTCTGTCCTGGATAGTGATATGGGATCCGTCGGTCCAATACGTAGAATTCGTCAGAAATCTAACCTTCTGCCTATGTCTGGTACTCTTTCTATTTGTGGAAATGGTATGGTTTCTAATGCTGCTCAAAGGCTAACCTCAACAGAGAAGCCAGTTTTAGTGGGCGAACCATTGAAGGATAATGGGAATAGCAATGTCCATGGTACCGCTTTTACCCCTGTTCCCTCCAAGTCCAGTGAGATGGCATCAAAGATATTGCAGCAGCTTGATGTGTTGGTCTCATCGAGGGAGAAGTCTCCTGCCAGGTTGTCACCATCCATGCTACGGGGACAAGCTCTTAGAAGCCTGGAGGATGTTGATTCTTCAAAGTTGCTAGAATTTGTTAATGATAACAAGAAGTTGGATGCTAAGCCCAACACCTTGCTACCTGATGCACGAGAGTCCGTGTTTAAAATGAAAGACAAAATCGAAGAAAATGGTCCAAGCAAATCCATTCTTCCTTATGACAAGTCAGCCTCCGCAGTAAATGGTATGGGTGCCACAAGTTCAATGAAGAATGATGTGGCCAGAGTCAAAACAACAGCTTTTCCTGTGACAAGCACCATTGTACGGTCCCCTCAACAGAAGAAAAGGGCTTTCCAGATGAGCGCACATGAGGTTCGTGTTGCATCTTGTTATATTTGATATTTACTCCTAAATTGGATCTTACTCATCTCCTTAGTTTACTCACTTCTATATTTTCTTCATTCATCATCTGGAATCATCTCATCTTTTTTTCATCAAAGTAGTTCTTTTTTAATCAATCATTTTTGCACCATTCAACTTTAACTTTATCTCATACATGTATTGGCAAATTGATTAGTCGTGACATTCAAGTGCAGAGCTCTACATAACTTGCTTGTGAATGTTATTTCACTTTTGTAGGATTTTCTGGAGCTTGATGATGATGACGACTACTTGAATTGGACTGCATCTGGTATGTTGGCTGAAGGGCGAGAAAAGATTGTTGCTGAATTGGTTGAAAGAAAAACCATTGGTGCTGAAGCTATTGTAGTGGAGAAGTCTCCAGCTCTTTCTGAAGTCAACTCTCCATCAACTTCTACACTCAACCAAAAAAATGCAGGGATTGATGGGTCTGTGATTGCTGAAAAGAGCATCAGCTCTACATCTCTAGCGACACCGTTGCCTGCCATGACTGATAAGCAGGCTATAGTAAACCAGAAGTTAGCTTCAATATCTGATGAAGGTGCCCAACCAAACTACTCGAATGCTTCCCTGCAAATATTTAGCACCAGGGAGAAGGTTGCTTTGCCAAAGGAACCGAATGGCACCTCCCAAACATTCCATATCAGCAATAAAACTGGTGATAAAGTTGCACCATTTGCATTTTCTTCCCCGGTCCTGGGTGACCCATCTGTCCCAAAGCTGGGTCTATCATCAGATGCCAAACCAGAGGGTTTCAGGTCAGTGGGCATGTGCTAGTATTTTCGCATGGTTTTTGTTGTCATATCTTTTAAAAGTGTGAGGTCAATACATATGCTGTCATGCTGAATGCAGAAATTGTGGGTCCATAGATGATGTAACTCGTAAAAAAATCAACCTTAGCTATAACCGGGCTCACTAAATTGATGTTATCTTGATTGGGTTCGGTTATCTCATTTTTTTTCCCTTCATCATGTCAACCATTCATTTGAATTTCTTGTGAAACTTTGTGACATTGAAGTTTCCCTGATATTTATTTTTGTTGGCTATTAACTTTGTTCACTTGCCTATTGTGCAGCTTTATGCCTGTTGCTACTGGTGCTACTGAGTTGGTGACCAGAGACCCTGGACTAGATAAAACTGAAGATAAGAGCAGTTTGAAGGATGAGTGTTCCTTCAGGGCACCTGAAAATGTGCCTTCTACTTCAACTTCATCGACTGGAAGCCTGTTCTCATTTGGCATCACCTCCAATAGTTCAAGTCTAAATAATGGATCTCTTGCTTCTACCCCATCTTCATATTCCTCTCCTAGTCCACCTCTACTGTCAAGTAACTTTACTGGTCAAAATTCATCCAGTGTCTTTGCCAACAGTGTTGCTAGCAGCGGTATTAATGCCACTACCACCACATTTACAATGGCAAACTTTGACGGGAATAGCAACTTCTCTATTTCAGCATCAGCACCTTCCTCCACACCTATTTTCAAATTTGGGTCTGTCCCATCAACTTCAGCCTCAACAGTGCCATCTACTACTGATGAAACAACAGAAGCCAAAACAAAAGAACCAGGCTTTAGCAACCCAACTAGTGCTCTACTTGGTGGTGCATCCTGTGCAATTACAAGCACTGCTGGCAGTGGTTTTGGTGGTGCATGTTCTGGAATTACAAACACAGGCAATAATATTTTTGGCAAGACCCCTGCAGCAACCAGCAAAGGAAATAGTTTTTTTGGTGGTACATTCCCTGGAGTTACGAGCTCAGGAAGCAGCGTTTTGAATGCTACATCTTCTGCATTTACAAGCACAGGAAGTGGTTCTTTTAGCTTGAATGCTGGGAGCTCAACTTCAGCTGCTACTAATCAATCTCAGGGTTTTAATCCTTTTAGTGCTAGCAGTGCTCAGGTTTCTGCTGCTGGAACTGGTATGGGAACTGCGACACAGACCATGCCGATGCAATTTGGTTCACCTGCATCAACTCCTTTTGCTTTGACTGGGAGTACAGCCTTTTCGTCTGGCAGTCCCACATTTGGCTCTTCTTCTTCATCTAAACTGTTCAGTTCTGGTGCTTCTTTTGGACTTACCTCTTCTACTACCTTGTCAGAGTCCATCTCTGTTAGCTCCATAGCCAGCCCTGCATCCGCTGTCTTTGGTTCCAACTGGCAGGCCCCAAAATCTATGGGATTTTCAACCTCCTCTTCTTCCTCGGCACCGTTTGCCTTTGGAGCAACTGCTAATGCTGTTACAAGCAGCAGTGCATCCGTGGGGTTTGCCCCCAGTGTCTCATCTGGTCCTGCTTTCCCCTTCAGTTCACCTGCATCCAGTACTCCATCACAGCCTGTGTTTGGCAACCCAAATCCTGGCTCCAGGTCTGGTTCATCTCCATCTGGTAATAATGACCAAATGAGCATGGAGGACAGCATGGCAGAGGACACAGTTCAGGCAACCACCCCTTCAGTTCCTGCATTTTTCCAACAACCTGCTGCCGCCTCTGGCCCCTTATTTGGTTTTTCTACTCCGCCAGGAGGGAATCAGTTTACTTTGACAGGTTCATCAGGTGCAAATCCCTTTCAATTTGAAAGCCAACCAAATCTGACTGCTCCACAGAACCCAGCTTTTCAGGCTTCTAGTAGTCGGGAGTTTAATGCTGGAGGAAGCTTCTCATTTGGTGCAGGTGGTGCAGGTGGCGGTGACAAGTCTGGTAGAAAATTTGTCAGAGTAAAAAAAACACAGCGCAAGCGGTGAAGACACCACAGGGCTGGAGTTTGGTTTCTTTGTTCGATTTGATGAGAGATGCACAGCATAATTTGCTGTTTCCTAGGTTGCCCACCAATCGTTCAGTTATACAAAGGTAAACCTACCTTTTCAGGCTCCGGAGATGTGCCTGATCCTGCTTTACTTAATTAGTCTTCTTGTTTGTCAGGACGGATTTGGTAGGTAGGAAGGTGGGCTTATGTAGCAATTTTGTACTGTCTTCTTAGCAAGCCACCCTAAGAAATTTTACAATGCACTACTAGAGGTAGCTCATAGGATTACAGTAGGGTAAATTTGCTTGTCACCATCATTTTCGCGGTACTCTGTCACATGTAACATAAACAGAGAATCATATCAATTTGTTTAAGAAAGTGTCTTCTCTGGTTCTGAGCATCAGGTATTTACAATAACCATGGTTTTATTTCTCTTAATATGTTTTCTGATAACCTCACTTGCATTGTTTATTAGTGAACACGATTAATTTTTTTTCCTTCCAACACGAGGGTTCAGTCAAAGACAAGCAGGCCAGCACAAACCATTCAACCCCTAAAGTGCTAGATGTCATCCATGAATTTTAAGGTTTTCAAGGTACTATCTCAATAAAGAATGGATGGAGCTCTTTCTGTTCAATTAAAAAGTCAGAAATTCGTTAAAAAATTATCTTAAGAAACATCCAATCTTGCTTTGATGTATAATGAAAGATTCAGGTATTGGATCCAACAAGTCTAAAAAATGATGCAAATAAAATTACTGGCAGGCAGGGATTTTGGTGGTGTAAAACGACAAGCACAAAATGCAAAGCACTATAAATCCCTTTGGAGTAGGGGGATTAGCAATCCTACATTACTGAACAAAAATCAATGCAGCAGCAAGATTTAGTAACAGGAGAAGAAAAAGGGAACGATCAGAATTAAACTCATTTTGTTTTTTACAGATGTAGCCAACCTAGTGAAGAGCTTCAGTTTGATCACTAGTAATATCTGGTTCCAGCATTATTGTAAACACGGCCCTCGGGGTAAGGAACCCTACCCTCGTTTCCTTGAGCTCTTCCACCCACACCATACTGAGGTCGTTCGCGGTTGGACTCAAACTGGCTACTGGCATAACCCCGATGTGTTTCTCCGCCACCGGTGGATCCTGCAGCAGCTGCAACACTATAGCCACGGGTATCCTGCAAACCTGTGTTTGGGTAGTGGCCCATGCTCGATTGCTGGTACTGACTTAATCGAGCTTGTGATTCCTTATGAAGAAACTCTTCTCTTCTATTGGCTTGTTGAACTCGAAGTGCAGAAAGTTTCTCCTGGTATCTGGTATTGATCTCAATTATTTTCTGAAGCAGCAAACACATTGAATGGTTATCATTCGGCTAATCTATAATAATAATAAAAACTTGTACAGGTCGAGTAAGAAATACAATGAAGGCAAAAGCTATCAGGTACCGATTAGTTAGAAAGCAAAGGGAAGAGGAAAGATTTCTAAACCGTTCATAACAAGAAAGTGAAAAGTTTATAGCATGCTAGCCAACAATAAGCTCTTTATAAATTACTTTTGCTTAAATAACAATTCAATATCTCCAGTCATGCAAGCGTCATTCAAGCTAAAAATATCAGAGAAATTCCTCCCTTCAACAGCCTAGATTTAAAATCTGTAATAGTCATAGTCACAAGGGAAAAGCAAGACCAAATAATCGAGAAATTTGCTTCATAGCAAGCCTCACCTCCCTATGCCTAGCATTTTCCACATCCTCTGCATCACTTTGCTCCTTTGCCAATTTCATTACTTCATCAAGGAACTTCCTTTCAAGACCTTCAAAAGATATTGGCAATGAATTGTCCTCAAATCCAAGTTCCATATCTTGTTCATGAGGCTGGATTCTACTAGCTTCCTTATTGGATTGATTTTCTAAACCACTTTTGGGATCGTGTGGCGGTCCATGGTAGTAAGATCTTGCTCCGTTACCCCCTTGACCTGGAAAAACAATACAAATATGAACAGACATTCATAAAACCAAACACTGCATTCTTTTTCTCCCAGAAAAAAAACAAAATTCCCATGGTTATTAAATTATTCACGCATGTAGCATTCACATTACATACAAATATCAGTCTCCACTTTCTGATTCTAAACCTTAAAAGCTTCAGTGCCACCAGACCAATATCCAAACTTCGATAGGTTAGTATTAATCCTCACACATCAAGGCAGCTTGCATTGTCAAAAAGTTCATAGCTTTCTTTGATCAACCATGCTACACTGGAGAGGGTCACGGTATCAACCACTTCAAACGGAAAAACACAGACACTTTCACCAGTTCCACATACCAATTCCTTCACTTTTCAATTCTTAACATTAACAACTTTGACCATAATTTGATACCTCCAATAGCTTAACATTAATTCCTGTATTGTCAAGAAATTTACACCTTCCCTTCATCTTCCACTCAAATTCACTACCTTGACAAAACCCAGAACAGCCTCAACTTCTAACCAAGACATTACATTCACTCATATTCTTTAATCATCAATCAAACACAAGAACATCATGAAAAAACAAAAAAATCACTCACCTTCACTGAAACCATGAGGCGGCAATGGATTGTGAACATTCCGCGACTCTCTTTCCCACTGCCACTGCCCTTCAGCTTTCGAAGATTTATACCCAGGATGCTGCTCTGCCTCCACATTAGAATACCCCTCTTGCCTTCCTCCTCCTCCATAACTATTACTCATTGTCCCTGTATTTCCTCTCATTCTCTGTCCACCCCCTCCTCCATATGGATTCATACTCCCATCCCCGTACGCCGGCGGTGGCTGCCGTTTCATTCTTTCAAGATTCTCTCTCTGTGCATAGCAAAATCCAAACAGAAACACAAAAACACACAAATTAGCACCTGTTCAATACATCTTTTTTCAGTGAAATAACGTTGTATCGTAACATAATACCTTGGTTTACTGTACTTTGCTTTGCTTCTTTCTCTTCTTTTTAAGGATCGATTTATTAGTGACCGGAGAGACACAGGATTGGGAGCCAACCAGTGACAGTTGATGCTCGCCCTCGAAAAAGACACCAAGTTTTCTTTCTGGGCCATGGCCTATTGAGCTTAAGCCCTATTATATCTAGGGATGCCTCCATGTTAGGTGTCACTGGTCGAGTCGGGTTTGGGTCCGTATAGAATCGAGTTTGATTAAATTAAAATGATCTTGTTTTAATGATTTTTTAATTAAAAAGAATAAAAAACGATCCCCAAAATAAGTCTCGACAGGGTTGAGAATCTAACATGTAATAATTCCACTTGATTTTTTCTTAACCTAGCATCATGGGCTAAGTCCCGAGTTGATAGGATCCCAGATAGATCCAACGGGCTGGGCCATGCTGAATAAAATTGCCTTTTTTGGCAAAATAAGATCGCTTATCTACTGGGCTGGACTAAAGTGCCCTCTCTAATTGAATCCTCACAAGCCCACTATCTAAGCAAAAATAGGTAAAAAGGGTCGGGTTACAATCCTCGTTCTTTCTTCTTTTTCTCTCCATTTTGTTCTGCACAAGGAAATACAAAGCTTTGAGATTTGCTCTGATTTGAAAGGAAGTGAAAGAAAAATGTGGAAGAGAGTGTTAAAAGAAGCTACCGTGAGGCAGCCATGGAGTATGCTAGCAAGTAAGAGATGCTTATCATCACCACCAACAAGCAAATCCGCCGCTGTGGACACACTGTTGCTTCGGTATCTGAAAGAACACTATGTTGAAGTCTCCAAGATGAACCCTCCTCCTGTAAGTAAACACAATCTTTACTTAAAAAAACCTTTTTGAGTATTTTAACTTAGAAAGTAAAACCCTTTTTTTGTTATTGCTCTGAATGGAACCCCACAAAGGGTTTAGGGTTTTAGATAGAGAAATGGTGGCACATGTTAGTCTGACTACTTTTTTGGATTAAAAATGGTGAGCCCATGCTTGTTTTTTTTTTAATGATTTTCGGCTATTTTTATTTTGATTGTGGATTTTTGTTGAGTAAAGTTTGTGACTTCAGGCAATTTAAGGGGCTGAAGTCAACCTTTTTCCTCAATGTTTGAAGTTTTTGAGGTTGTGCATATCTATGTACATGCTTGCATGTCTGTTTTTATGGAGCGGAGTTTGTGAATCCAGGGAATTTAGAAAGCTGCTTATGTCGGTCTCTACATACATGCTTGTATGTTTGTTTGTCGGATTAGAGTTATGTTTGTTGTTGTGTATTGAATTGGGTTTTATGTGTATAAATATTTGAAAGCGTGTGTGATAGAGTTTTTATTGGCTATTTGATTGCTTGAAATTGAATTTGTTGTAGAAAATGAACCCTCCATCTGAGTTTTCAATAGTAAAAGGTGCTTTGGATGGGAAAGGTCCAGTTGTGACTCGCACCTATGGGAATGAGGAAATTAAACTCTCTGTAATGAGGATGGCGTATGCTGTACCTGGTAGCGGGGAGGACGATGAAAATGACGAGGACATGAATCAGTTGTTCCTTCATGTGGATGTTTCGAAGCCTGGACAGGATAAATCTCTGCATTTTCTATGTGGACTTTATCCGGATGCACTGGGAGTTCACTCTGTTTCTTTGAGGCCAAAGCATGACAGTGCTGATTTTCTTGAGGTCACAGCTACATACAGTGGCCCACAGTTTGCGTAAGTTGCCATTCTTGTTTCTCTTTACTGGTCGATCATTCAATAGTTTTTCAATAATAATGTGTGTTAAAGTATCGGAAAACAATGAGGCATATGATTATTAAAAGAGAATCAACTTCTTCTTTATATGTGGATGATGTGACTGATTAGAGGAGCTTCTGTTTGCCCTCTTTCTCAATATTCTGATTTAAACTATCGGAAAACAATGAGGCATATGATGCTTAAAAGGGAATCAACTTCGTTGATATGTGGATAATGTAACTGATTAGAGGAACTTCTGTCTACTCCCTTTCCCTTGGGATAAGTACTTTCCATTGGCTTGCATTAGCATGTACTAGGATGCTGCAACTGAAACCATTCTATTTGTTTTTTCCCCCCTTCATTTCCTTGGAATAACTTCGATTTAATTGATTTGATTGTACACTTTGACAAATTGGTCCCTCATTGACAGGGAACTTGATGAAAGGATGAGAGATGCATTCCACGGTTTTATTGAAGAACGAGGTGTGGATGAGAAGCTGTTTAATTTCCTTCAGGCATGGCTGTATGTGAAGGAGCACCGGAGTCTTATGCGTTGGTTTAAAACAGTGGGCACATACATCAATGAAAATAAGCCAGCTAAGAGTTCTTAATATTGTCATAAGGGGTTTCGTAAAATGATTTATCTGCAAGCGAAAATGCTAGAGTGCTACCAAGTTGATGGCATATCTGCTTGATTACTAGCTGGTGAGCCCTGTTGTTTAAACTCTTCAGCTTCATAGTTCTGTTTCTGTCTTGAAGTGCAAGTATCATAGCTGTTTTGTCATGGAGATGACATTTTCATGTTTGAACTGTTTTCCTTCTCTATTAGGTGATTCATTACATGGGCAAAGATGGGCAACATTCTTCTCAGACATGCTTATTTTTAAGTGCTTTTGCAGCTTGATTAAATATTTTCTTCATAAATTTCTTCGTGTCTAGAGGAAGATTGTTTGGTGTGAAATGGAAGATAAGGATTCTGGGCTCAAATTGCTCGAGTAACTTATTACTATGTATACCTCCACTTTAACACTGTCTTCCCGTTTCGTATCTTATAACATGTTGTACTTTGCCATTTCAAAATCAAAGCTGATGGAAATTTTTATAATGAACTCTGTATTCTTTAGCTTTGTAACTCAAACTAAACACAAATCTTCAAAAAAAGAAAAAGAAAAAAAAAAGATGATCTCGATATTCTTTGAATCCACTTGGGACAGGAACTTTCATGGCTTACGCAATTGAATGTCTGCTAAGCCTTGTGTGGTTTGAGGTTTTGTGTTTGTAGGAAGTAGTTGCACATGCACTAACTTGCCTGAGTCGGACTTAACAAACAGACATGGATAGAACAATATTTCAAGACCCATCCAAGGGGTTTCTCCTCCACAACCTAGTGCGATTAATTTTGAGGCTCTGCATTTAAATGGAGAATACCAATAGGATTCTTGGCCATGTATTCAGTGAATAGGTTTAGCTGATGAAAGCCAATAGAAACTTGTTCAGAATAACTAATCGTGGATTCATGATGCTCTGGAAACTCAAGAGTCGAAATATGAACTGAAATGCTGAAAATATTCTTTCTAAAAAAAATCAACAGTCCCATGCTATGAATTTGGACCTGGGAATGAAATAATCTCTATTGAAAATGAAAATCCAATAGTGAAAGAAAGCCAGTTATCATTTATTAAATGTTAGTAAGGCTATGGTTAACGTGTGGCTATTGTCTCATCATAAAAAAATATAAAAATAAATGGGACAGAAAGGATATATAAAATAAAAATCCACTTATTTATTTTGACCTATCCGTCTCTATAACCAAATAAATTCCTGACAATTCTATTTCTATTATTGCAGTCTTAGAGCATTAACTGAATGAAATCCAAATCTCTTTTGAGTAAATGATGGGATACAATCAATAACATTCAATTACTCCAAAATAATTAGGCTCTTTTCAAAGGGTCAAATTAAGATTAGTTGAGCATATATATATATATATATATATATATATATATATATATATATATATTATTTGCAAACGGTGGGATGTGATCCACGTAAAAGAATTTCAAAAGTTGCAACCTTCACGTGACGAACCAGAGAGTTTTTTACTTGCAAAGAAGCCAATGTCAAGCGCCAATCCCAAGTTTCAAGGAGACCTGTTGCATCCTCCCAACAACATCCACAACAATAGATTGCACCTAGTGTCCGCAGACGTTTACAATACCATAGCAGTAGGCCCTGCTCATTTGCTTCTAAGGTATAATGAGTGACTCGGTGACTTAGTCACATATAAAATAAAATAAAAACAACGTTCACAATACTTTGTTGAGACCATGTAAAAGTAAAAAAGAGATAGGATATTTGCTTTGCCACCATGCTTTACCAAAGGTGGCAAAGTTCCTGGTGGAGCGAATTTTACAAGCATACCAGCAAGAAGCACTAGAAGCTTATTGATGAAGGAAAAGTCTAATCTATAGACTTGAAAAAAAACTATGAAACGACAACTAGAAATCATTTCATGATTTTCAACAAAGACTATATCAGCACTTTTTTTTTAGAATTTTTTAAAATGAACTCTGCATTTCTTTAGCTTTGCAATTCAAACCCAAACACTTGGTTCTACAAGTAGAGCTTGTTTGCCAGCACAGCCAATCCCACAGCTTGCCGCATTAACAAACAATACTATGAGTGTTTGGTTTGGATTGCAAAGCTAAAGAGTGCAGAGTTCATTTTAAAAAATTCTAAAAAAAAAGTGCTGATATAGTCTTTGTTGAGACCATATAACAGTAAAAAAGAGATAGGATATTTACTTTGCCACCGTGCTTTACCAAAGTTGGCAAAGTTCCTGGTGGAACAAATTTTACAAGAATACCATGCAAGAAGCATTAGAAGCTTATTGGTGAAGGAAAAGTCTAATCTATAGACTTGAAAAAAAGCTATGAAACGACAACTAGAAAACACTTCATGATTTTTACTGTTATGTAGTCTCAACAAAGACTATATATATCAGTACTTTTTTTTGGAATTATTTAAAATGATCTCTGCATTTCTTTAGCTTTGCAATTCAAACCAAACATTCATCTTCAGGAAGATTTAGATGAGCACG
Source organism: Populus alba (assembly GCF_005239225.2). Taxonomy (NCBI): domain Eukaryota; kingdom Viridiplantae; phylum Streptophyta; class Magnoliopsida; order Malpighiales; family Salicaceae; genus Populus; species Populus alba. The sequence continues at coordinate 21,378,072 of NC_133293.1, read as the reverse complement.
CATGACGGGGAAATTGCTTCGATTTAGCAATTGCATGGGAAAATAATAAAAAAGCATGCATGCAAGGTAACATATAAAAAATGTATTTCATTATTCCAGATATATTTTGAATCCACTTGGGAACACGAACTTTCATGGCTTAAGCAATTGAGTGTTCTCTAGCCTCGTGTGGTTTGAGACTATGTAACAGGAAGTAGATGCACTTCAAAGACAGACAGACAGACAGACAGATATGTATTGGAAACTAGCACGATTAATTTTGAGATTAAAATTAAACTTGTTAAGAATCATTAATCATGGATTCATCGAAATATATATTGGGAACATCGAAATTAATATTCTCTCTCAAAAATAATAATACAAAAAAATCAACATTCCCATGCTTTGAATTTGGACTTGGGAATCAAGTAATCTTTATTGAAAATGAAAGTCCCAACAGTGTAATTAAATCCCGTTACTATTTATTAAATGTTAGCCAGGGAGTGTTTTCAAAAGTTGCAACCAAATTCAACTATATATATAGATACCCAACCACGAGTATCCCACCACTACAACATCATCTTAATCCTAATCCCAATCTTGTACATCATCAAAACTCACCACATTAAGGTTAAGATGGCTGAAGGAAAGAGCACAGACAGTAGCCTGAAGCTCAAGTCAGTAATCCACGATGATGACAGTAAGGACAACGAAGAAGACAAGGGAGATTTGCCTGATGATATTCTTTCAGTGGAAAAACTAAGCCTTAAAGTTCCGGAAAAGAAACTCCTCATCCTTTGCCTTGGCGGGCTGCTATGTCACAGGGTCTGCCTTAAACGCGGTCGCAACGTGAAGACAAACCGCCTTCCTGATACTGCGTATGGAAGCTTTGAAGGTAAAGTTGTGATCAATCTGCAGCGTTTTTGCTTTTTTGTTCTTACGAGGTATATTCTCTTCTGATCAGTTTACAAGAGGCCATTCTGCGATGATTTTGTGAAATTCTGCTTTGAAAGATTCGAGGTTGGAATCTGGTCTTCTGCTAGAGAGTGAGTAAAAACCTATCTATTTTACAGTAACCTTTTATGTTGAATGATGTCCTGTCCTAACCATGTTTCTTTTTGCTGTCTGAAACAGATGGTACATGAATGATGCTCTTGATGGTGTTATGAGAGGTTTCAGGTCCAAGCTGTTATTTTCTTGGGTAAGTAAATGGGTTACCTGTCTTGCTTCATCTTACAATCTCTTTTCAGGGATCGTTCCTGTCTTATTAAAGATATCCTTTTCCAGGACCAAGACAGATGTACTGATTCAGGATTCAAAACCTTGACGAACAAGAAGAAGCCCATATTTCTCAAGCAATTTAAGCAGCTCTCTGCTCTTTCATGGTGCAAGGGGCAAGATACTTCTTTGAACACTTTGCTGATTGATAATGACCCCTACAAGTCTCTTCTAAATCCTGTAATAAAACTAACCATCACCTTTTACTTAAATTAAAACAGTTTGTTAATTTGTTGACTTAGATGATTCTGTCCTCCTTGTCCATTTTTGTAGTCCCACACCGCGATTTTTCCTGACGAATACACGGTGGACTGCGTCACTGATTCTGCTTTAGGTAAGTCCTGCTGCGTACCATCTGTTCTTATAGGATTGATTAATATATATTATTAACCAAACTAATTATATAGTTACTGATTTAATTTGGATTAGGTCCTGAGGGTGATCTTCGGGTCTACTTGGAAGGCCTGGCTGATGCTAAAGATGTTCCCTCCTATGTGAAGGACCATCCTTTTGGGAAGCCTGCAATCACTCCCTTGCACCCTGACTGGGATTTTTACTCCAAGATTGTTCGACTTCATAGCAAGGAACCGATCGTGAAGTAGCAAGGATAGTTTTCAAAAAACAACAATGGAGATGTTTTTATATTGTATATATGCTGTTTGCTTATTTTTATGTTGTTTGGTGTGCTGAACAAACCTGCAGTAATTCTGTTGCCTTAATCCATATGTTTCATATTTTGTTAAAGATCATGTTTAATTAATTATAGAATTTGGCAGACCTCTGTTCGATGTTTAAATTTTCTTGATCCACTTGTAAATCCTAGCAGTAGCAGTTTTTTTCTTAAAAACTTATGCTAAACAACATGCATTCAGGACTTTGTTCAGAGATATCCGACAACGTTTTGGGGTTTTCCGGTAATTTGAAGGAAATACCACTAAACAAAAAAGGGTAAAAACGAAGATTAATTTAGTTTTAATTATTTTTCCCTTAAAAACATTAAAATACACGATAAAAATTCTTTCATTAAGTTTTAGGCTCTGTTTGTTGGCTTTGCTGGAAAATAATTTTATTTTGAGAAGGGATTTTCTTGGAAAGTAGATTTATGAAAAATGAATTATTTTTTGATATTTGGTGGAGTCATGGAAAAAAAATTGAAAAGCACTTTCTAGTATTTAGCTATGTCATGAAAAATAAGCTAAAAAATAACTTAATAATATTTTTTTTTAAGTTTATTAAAATAATAAGTAACAAATCTTGCAAATTAAAAGATTGAATTAGAATGAAACTGAAAAAAATAATTTAATTTCATAAATTATTTTAAATAAAATAAATAACAATCAAAATAATAAAACTCAAATCTAATAAATAAAAAAAATGAAAGATGATGAAATTAAAATAATAATAATTATAATTTTATAAATTGTTTCAAATAAAATAAGTAACAATAAAAAGAATAAGGATCAAATTTAATAGATAAAAAATTCAATTAAAAAATAATAAAAGAGAAGCAAATAACAATCATAAAAATAAGGACCATAGTTAATATAAAAATCAAATTAAATCAAATTTTAAGGGGTAAATTGAAAAAAAAAAGACTCAAAATAAAATATATTGCAATCAAAAGTTTGATGATTAAATTTGTTATAATCACTAAATAACATGATATTTCTAAATTTTTCACAAATTTTAAAAAATATTTTTCCTCTCAAAATAAAAAAAAGTTCTTTCCTGAAAAACTAAGTTAAATTTTCTTTAACTAGAAAATATATTTTATTGATTAATTTTTTTAATAATAAATAAATATATAAAAATTTAAAAAATTATTTTTCATCGAACAAACAAGATGGTGTCGAATTGAAAGCTTATTTTGTCACAGAACCTTGAGGGGAACCTATGTCCTTTGCCCTTGTCTACATAAGTGAGACAACAAATGATTATATTCGATAACAATAAGAAAAGCCTACTAATTATTAAATTATCACACTGTTTCTTTAAAAAGAAAAAACTAAATAACCAATCAGATAAAATTTCCAATGGATTGCTTTGATCAAACCCCTTCTGCTTTTACAAGTAAAGGAAATAAATCTCTGCTTCTTAATTAAGTTTTGAGAACCTTCACACTTGCTTTTTCCAAGAGAGAGATAGAAAGGAAAGAAATATAAAAGAGAGAAAATAAAAGAAACATATTTTTATTATAGATATAAATATTCTTTTTATTTTTTAAGGGTCATCAAATTATTTTTTTCTTTCATTACCCATCTTTTATATATATATATATATATATATAAATAATATATGTATATATTTAGAAAGTAATCACGCACTCGTATTTAATTACTTTATAGACACTATAATTTTTATTTTTTGTTAATTTACGAAGACAACGAATTTTACAAGAACAACAACACCATTCAACTACAAGCTTATTGGTGGAAAAAGAAGTTATAATCCATAAAAAAAGAAAAAAAAAAAAAAAGGCTATGAAATGAGAACTAGAAATCACTTCGTTATTGTGACCATTACATGCTTTTACCAAAGGTGACGAGAAATCCTGTCTCGGCAAAGGCACACCCACTAGTTCTTGTCTTGTCTTTTAATTTGTTTTAGACTACTTTCGACGGAATCTTAACGAAGGCTTGGTGATCAATCCAATTAAGCTAATCGTTTTCAAGGACGTACGGTCACTTTTAATTAGGCATCATAAACAACTTACGAACAATTCATGAGCAATAATACGAAGCAGATCAATTCTCTTTCTGTTTAATTAAAATCCTAACTCAAGTTAGATGATGAAAAGCTGGATTTGATAAGATTGTCCAAAAGCCATAGCAATAGATTGATTTCCCATGATGTTTTTTTTCTTTTTTAAAGGCAGGGTTTTTGCCTTTTTGAAAACCAATGTTTGGCTCGGACTCTTACTTTTCCTTTACGTTAACTTCTCCATGAAGCAGAGTTCATGTTTTCCACAAAATATTTCTGTATCTGCAACTATTTTTCTATATACTTTTTGACCTGACCGAGACAATATTATAATTAATGTTTCTTAACTAGCGTGCCTTAATTTTGAGCAAGCCCAAAGTATTAATTAATCCTTTGTGATTAATCAGCAGAAGTTCAAGGGCAATAGTATTACTTAATTAATAATTAGTAACCTTCAAACACATGATCCGACGCCTGCCTAGCCAGCTACCACTTCGCTTAAAAGGTCAAACTAAACTTTGAAATTTCAGACTCACCACACAATCAAGATGGCTGGCAATAGGGATGACCTAAATTGTCATGAAGAAGATGGGGATGACATTGAACTAGAGAAGCTAAGCCTTGGTCCAGATGGAAGCAAGAATCTTCTTGTACTTGATCTAGCTGGGGTACTGTGTGACAGGGTGTTTCACAAAAACAGGGCCAATATCCCAGATAATCGTACTCCTGATGATGCCAGTGGAAGCTTTTTCGGTAAGTTTTCAGGTTACACTCCTCTTGCTACCAAGGTTTTTACTTGCTCCTGTTTAACGATCGTCTCTCTCAGTTTACAAGAGGCCATTCTGTGAAGAGTTCGTGAGATTTTGCCTTGAAAGGTTTGATGTTGGAATCTGGTCCTCTGCCAAAAGGTTGGTAGGGTTGCATCTTCCCCGTTCATGTCTAATTTCCTTGCTAGATGCTATCCGTATTATTCAGAAATTCACTCGTTTTTCTGCTCTGAACATGAGAAACAGGACCAACTTGGAAACTGCCCTTGATTGTGTGATAGGAGAATTCAAAGGCAGACTCTTATTTGTCTGGGTAGGAGACCAAATTCGTGCTTATGCAATTAAGATAGCGTTTGGTTATCGTTACGGACGGACAGAAGAGGCTTTGTCTCTATCTCTTATGTATCTGTCGCAACTGTCCCAGAAAACTAACTCAAGTTGTTCCTTGTTGTCTATTGCATGTGCTCCCTCTTTAGGACCAAGATGACTGCACTAATTCTGGGTTCAGCACCAAGGAAAACAAGAACAAGCCAATCTTTTTCAAGGAGCTGAAGAAACTATGGGACAACAAGTCCTCTAATCTTCCATGGAGAAAAGGGCAGTATTCTTCATCAAACACATTACTGATTGATGATAAACCTTACAAGGCGCTTCTAAATCCCGTAATAACCAGAACTTCAAGATCAATTGTTTAAATTGCTCAACTTGATTCAAATCTCATTCATCTGTTTTTCCTTTCAGCCTTGCACGGCGATATTTCCCACCGAATACAGGCCGGACCAGCTGGATGATGCTACTTTAGGTCCAAATGGCGAGCTCCGACGGTACTTGGATGGCCTGGCAAGAGCAGCAGATGTCCCTGCATATGTGAAGGAACACCCCTTTGGACAGTCTGCTATAACAGCTACCCATCCTGACTGGGATTTCTACTCCAACATCATTGACAATTCCAAGGGCGAGGAGTAATCGGCTTCTGGGAAAGTCATGAACAGATGATTTCTGTTGTGTACTATGGAAATGTTTCCTTATTTGTGCCCATTAAAGTTTAGCAAATATTTAAGTCTGTTTATTTTAGTATTTCATTTTATATATATTATCAATTAATTATGCTATTCTGATCGACTAGCTCAACTCAAGTCTTAAACTCAAATCAGGTTAATTAATTACAAAAAATGATCTGAGAAATCCTGGATCAAACCTTAAAACCGTGATTTTAATAATCCGGTTATTATGTAATAAAATAGGGTTGATTCTCGTTGTCTATTTTAAGACCGGACTCAAGCCCGATGGGCCGTTTCTTGATGAACGATAATTCAAAGTTTAACAGCCCAGTTTCAAGGTGGGCTGGACTCACGCCTATACTTAGTAGAGTTTATTTATGATAGATACTGGAGGATGCGATGTTAAATCTTTTATCAACCCTTTCTTTTCCTTTTAATTTTTTTTTAATTAAAATTTCCCAGAAACCTCTACGTTTTGTTTTAATCGTTTCTTTTTTCCTGGCTTACAAGTTTTTTATTTATTAATTCAATTAGCATTTACTTATTTGTAGTGTTTTTGAGAAATGTTTATCAAAAACCATCACAGGATTAAACAGGGCCCTTAGTTTTATTTTTTCTCTTTACTATTTCAAGAATAGAGAACACTCAGCCCTGAATCTTATCATTGAATGATTTCCTTTTCTCGAGTAGTTTTTTTAGTTGAAATTGATGTTGCTTGAGTGTTTTTTAATGTGTTTTATGGGTTGATGTTAAAAATAAAAATATTATTTTAATTTATTTTTAATTAAATGAAGCATTATGGTTTTTATTAAGAAAATAAAAATAAAAATGATCTAGATTAACATGATTTGAAAGTTGATCCAAAGAACAACCTATACGTGGTATATGACAAAGTATTAAACCATAACCGCGAGTTATACACACATGCATAGATTAATCATAACTAGCTCAGACTTTTTAGTAATGGACAGTGTATGATTGAAGTGATGTGAGGCTACAAGAGATCGTGACCCTTGAATTCTTTTCAAGACCTTCTCAGCAAAGAACATGATGCTGACCCTATAATCCGATAGTGTTCTCCATGAATTGTAGGGAAAAGTGTTTTTGCTGTTGATGATAGCAATATGGTCGATTTTAGAAAGCCCACGATGCTAGTTTCTTAGTTGACTTTGATATTTGATGGGGATGTGGGCCCAATTTACAAGTGTGTTGCATGCACCATCACCGGTCATAAATAAAGATGGTATGATAGCCATGGAGTGCGTCGGTCTCTATTTTTATTTAATTTTGATTAAAAAAAAATTAATATTAGCTTACTTGTGGTTCAAATGAGTTTCTGGATTCCAAGATGTAACATTTAATCTTTCAATTAAATCTTGATATGTTTCCCCTTGCAATCAATGTATATTTTGTAATGAATGGATGAATTCTGTGTATTTAGGTTGTATTAAATTGAAGAATGAAGATAAATATTATAAATAAATATGTTATTAAATATTCTTTTTATTATTTTTTAAAATTCTTGAAATAATAACAATCTTCATCTTATTTTCATCTTGGTAACGATGCTGATAATATTGAACAGATAAACTAATATATATATATATATATATATATGCGCTTCATTGGCAAGAGTCGTAGGAGACCTTTGATTTTATTTTTTATATTTGTACTAGAAGGAAGTGATCGGTTGTAGCTATCAATCATCATGAAATGCAAGTTCTGCGGTTCTTATAGCTTATAATTTTTATTCGATTTATATCTAAAAGGGAATGGAAAGGCAATACAAAAAATCATGAAATGTGGCATAATCTTGCGATCTTGAAATTATTTTAATTATTATTTTAATAATAAATTCTATATTTTTGAGAAATTACAAAGTATAACTCCTAACAGATTCGATTATTGTAAGGGTTTTTATATTTTTTTTATGCATGTTATATAACCGGGTTAATCATTTCATTAAAAATCCAATCAAATTAACTAAGTTTTGTTAGGTTAATATTTATTCTATTTAACTTAAAATTTAGTCTGGATTTGATTAGGAAAGGTTAATCTTTTCACTAAAAAAATCTAATCGAATTAATCAAATTTTATTTTATTGAACTTAAAATTTAATCTGGATTTGATGATCAGGAAATTTCCAAGATAACCATCATGCGATCAATCCAGATGGGTTCCGGATTATTTGATTTTCCAAATTAAACAAGTTAGGTTTAACAACAAGAAGGGCTGCGACGAGCAAGCTAGAGATGAAGAGATGATTCGACGACACCATGCATGCACACGAGGGCTCTAACCTTCCGTTAACTGAACGACAGGAAGCTGTCAGGGTTGTCGTTGTATTTTCCAAGAAGATATTCCTACACGTTTTCTGAGAAGGATAGCAGGTTTTGCAAGAATTCTTTTCTTTGGTCTGTCTAGTTTGCCCTCACGATCACGTTGCTCTCCTGTGGAGGAAAGCACTTGGATGATAATATGGAGGTCTTATTTAGATGCCCTCAAGAATTGCAAGTCACATGTCTTCGGAACGCATACTCAACCAAACTTTCTAATTTCTCATGCTTAAACTATAGTTATAAGATTCAGATTGATTTAGTAAATCAATCAAAAACTTTAATTAGTTTGGATTAAAAAATGTAAAAATTAAGCTCAATTGACTCGGTTATAAACCCGAGTTAACTCGTTGATTCTGTTGATCTGCTATTAAATTTTTTATTGAGTTTTTTTAAATCTAAATAATATCATTTTAATTTTTTTTTAAAAATTAAATTAATTTAAATTGATATTTTCAATCCAAGTTGATCTTTTACCCTTATTTTTCTTTTTATTGGGTTTTAGTCTACCCCTAGAGAAGAAACACAATGTAAAGTCCTGTCCATTCTTTTGATTTGATTCCAATTCTGAATTCGAAACCTCACCCAAAAATTGGAATTGTTTCGGTACATTCAAAAGACTACATTACCAGCTTAAACCTACACAATATACAATCATAACAACATGGTGTCTGCTAGAAAATTGATATATGCCAAAAAAAAAAAAAAAAAACCTTGAGAGAACCAAACCAACAACCTTGTTTGCTTTCGCATTAACTTGATTCTGTTTTTTTTTTTTTTTTTTTTTTTATTATTATATATATATATATATATATATATATATATAAATTTTTAGTCCCTTTTCTTAATCTTGACATGTTATTTTTTTGTGATTTAACGAATTAAAACTTGACACATGACACATAAAATGACATAATTGGACGGGAGGGAACACTACCCGGCAAAAAAACATTAGAAAAAAGCACGGTCCATTAAAAAATTATACAAAAGCAAAAATCATATAAAAAGAGAGAGAACATAGCAGCAGAACATGTAATTTTCCCGAAGTCAAATAAGTGATGTGACATAGATTAAAAGAGCCTAATTGTTTAGGCTAAGATGCATAAGATACGTTATACGTGACATTCTTCAAGAATTTAGACAGTAGCTTATTTATTTATTTCTGGCCACAATCTAGACAACGATGGCTTGCTTACGTATGTATCTAATATTAGGCATTGCCCTCTACAACACCTAATTCCACTATAGACAAACTCTTCGTTCAATGAAGTTTTTTTTTTTTGAAAAAAAAAAGGAAAAAGGGAAAGAAAGCGGGTGCGTGCGTTAGGTCAGAGCCTACCGAACATAAGAGAGTGTTTGATTATGCGTTTCAATTACGTTTCGTCAAATTTTAATTTTTTTTTTGTTAAAATTGAGTGTGATTTGTACTTTTTGAATTGTTTTGATGTGCTGATATTAAAAATAATTTTTAAAAAATAAAAAAAATATCATTAGTATGTATTTCGGCACAAAAAGCTATTTGAAAAGTAACCACTACCACACTGCCAAACACACTCAAAACTCTACACAAGAGCATCGCCATTGATTTGCAGGGACGTCCCTTCCACTCCAACTTTAATGGATCCTCACACGAACGGATATGAAATCTGTAGTTAGGTTGGACATAGATGATATTTATATACCTAACCCGAAACTCAAAAATAAATAAAAAGTTTTAAAATCTAAAAAAAACCATAGCTAACTTTATATCAAATAATTATAAATTATATAATATGATTGTTAATATTAATAGCCATTGAAGACTTATTTAATTATTAATTTTAAAATTTATAAAAATTAATTGAAATATATGCAAGTTTTAATGTTTGAATAGCTAATTCATTACTCTCCTGCTTGCTAAATGCCCACGATGTCTTGTCTCATGTTCACCTAATTAGCCATGAAAGGTTGATAATAATAATAATTCAAAAGGCAATTTGAATGGGTTTAACACGTTGTCGTGTTCAGGCAAATTATAAATAATTGGGATATATTTAAATTAATTTATTTTCCTAATATGAGAAACCCTTATCATAAGCGGGTAAACAATCACTAATCCTAAGAATCTTGCAGGCCAATGTTTGTCTGTCATCTTTATATATATATATATATATATATATATATATATATATATATATATATATATATCACAGAATTAATTTACACCATTTCTTACATATAATAAATAAAAAAAGAAAAAAAAGAGTTTGAGGTCTTGCTTTTGTTAGTGGCCACACAAATTTAGAGGGGAGAATGAGACATTGACAAACAGTAAAGTGTTATAAAGATGATCACATCATGGAAATTTAGCAGAATACATTAATTAAAGATCTGATCACTCATCCGTCGTGATCAAATGGGAAACGAACACTCTTCTTATCATTTTTTATTCACCATATATCTTCCCATAAGAAAAATACAAGAAAACAAAACAAAACTGATTATGCATAAATTCTCATAGTTTTTAGACCCAGTCGTTGCTGGCCCGGTCTAAAATTAAGATTTTAAATTTTAATTGAGTTATTTGATTATCTAAATTAATTTTTTTAAATTAAAACAAAAATATTTTAGTAAAAAAGATTAACAGGTTATAATTAGATTTTTGACCTGGTTTTTTTGAATCATATTAAATTTTTTTTTTTTTTTAATCTTTCTTTAACTCGATCTAATTTTATCTTTAAAATAGTTGAGTTTCAAATCAATCTTCCAAACCAGACAGGATTTGAAAACTGTAAAAATACCTTAGGTAAAAGGGCAACGTTCGATTATTTTTTTAAGATGACGAGGCAGAATAAGGACACACTATACAATGGTTAATTACGATTTAATTCTTAAACTTGAAACCTTGAATATACGAATGGCACGATTGTAGTGGGTACTCTAACATCTTTGCATGGGTGACTTTATCATGAGACCTTAACAATAAATACTAATAATAAATAGAAAAATAAAATAGGAAAGCTATTCTTTTTAATAAAAAAAACATAATAATAAGAACTAAAATAAATTATTTTTTAAAAAAATTCATAATAACATATTTTTGAACACAAACTTTATATATATAAGAGAAGGTTATTTTGGATTTATTTAGAAGTATTTTAGATATTATTTTTTAAAATATTTTTTATTTAAAAATATATTAAAATAATTTTTTTTATTTTTTAAAATTTATTTTTGACAATAATATATTAAAATAAATAAAAAATATTAAAATAATAATAATAATTTTTTTTAATAACACAATAGTAACATCAAGACGTTAGTTCTTAGGTTTATTTTTATGCCTTTCTATATTCATTTGCCGGTCCCTCTCTCTCTCTCCTCTCTCTCTCAAGTCTTAACTGGATTTTGTATATCCTTCAAACTCCAAATAACCAACGGCATATTCCACCCATATATTAAAAAAAAAAACACCCCTTACTCTTCACCAAGTCTCCTCTCTTCTTTGATCTCTTCCCTTTTAGATTTCAAAATCCTTCAAACCCCATTTTCCATATTCATATTCTCACCAAACCCACTTCTTCTTCTTCTTCTTTCTTTTTTTCAATTTTTTAAGTTAAAGGCCACTCCTTTCTTCTTATCATGATTAAATGTTCCTTTGAATTCTTATACCCTTGAATTCCGAGACAATCTCTACCAAATCTTATGATCTAACAAGAAAATCCAAGTCAAAATCACACCCTGATTTCATTTTCCTCTGAAATACAGGAAAGCGAAGATAATCTATCTTGTCCTTTCTATCCGAGTCTCTTTCACTGAATTTGTTGCCATCTTTACCATAATCTCCAAAAGCCGTATCTTAAAATTCTCTCTATATCTCTGAGATCACAAGATCACTTCGAATCTCTCATTCCCGATAAAGTTTCACTCTTTTCTGTTCTAGGAAAGAGAAGTTTCTATCTTTTAAGTCAGAAATGGTGGTGAAGATGATGAGGTGGCCACCATGGCCACCTCTGTCATCGAGAAAATTTGAGGCCAAATTGATCGTTCACAAACTGCAAGGCCTAGATTTGGTACAAGATGAAGAGCAAAACAGTGATGAGAGCAAGAAGAGGTTGGTGGTTGAGATAAAATGGAAAGGTCAGAAGGGTATTGCTTTTAGGAGGTCTGTAAAGCGGAATTTTACCGAGGAAGGAGGGTTCGAAGGTGATGGGGTTTTTCAATGGAATGAAGAGTTTATAAGTGCGTGTAATCTTTCTGGAAATAAAGATGGTGTCTTTCTTCCTTGGGAAATTGCCTTTGCAGTTTTCAGTGTAAATTTCCTTTTCTCCTCTTTTGCATTTACTGATTATCTGTTCATGGATTGTTGAATTTTGAAATTAATTATTTTGTTTCCCAGAAGGGTTGACTTTGGATAGCAGAATGGACATGTGCTTTGACATTTAACTATCTCCTCCCTCTCTTAATTATGGCATGTTATAGCAGTCACAATTTTGGTCAATACATGATTTTTTTGGATGTCTAGAGTCAGATTGCCTTATTGAAATTTTTTTTCCTTGCTTTATAGCAGCCACAATTTTGGTCAATACGTGATTTTTTTGGATGTCTAGAGTCAGATTGCCTTATTGAATTTTTTTTTCCTTGCTTTTGAACTTCTATAAAGATGAATACTTGAGGGGAAAAACTATAGCTAATGAAGAATTTATGTATTTCTCCTTTGTTCCAGGAAATTGGATATTATACAGGATAACAATGGAGGTGTTCCTTTTTTTTTTTTTTGTGGGTGTTTTATTTAACTTCTAATGACTCGTATTCCAGTCATCATATAATGAGTTTTTCACATGAATTGTATTTTTTTTTAACTTGTTATATCAAAGTTTGCAATATGTATAAGAATATGCTTATGCAGAAGAATTGGTGTAGTTTACTGGGTCAATAAGCTAAATCATTGGGGGTTCTTTTTGAGTACCTGTAGCTTTCAATTCAAGTCTTATGTGGCTTTCTTTTTTGGTTTATATGTGTGGTGACTATTTTGAAGTGATTGGCTTCACACATGGTGGATGTTATTATCATGCCAGATCATGTAAAGTGGCATATTCCTGGAGGATTTTCTCAATTTGTTTTGTTTATGCTCTGGATCCTTAAGCTACTTTGTCCAGTTGTTTATTTGACAGTGACCTAAATCTCACATGGGTATGTATATTTTGTCAACATGATGTAATATTTGAAATACATATCTACTGAGGATTTATTTGCTTCTCTTGATTAATAATGTGTTTTCATATTACTGGTTGTGAATTAACCATATAATGCTGAAATTTTCGTTTTGCCTTTCTTTCTTGGAACTGTTCAATTTTACTCCCGGATGTTAGGCAGTAGAATGATTTATTGAAAAGTCTTGTACTGATTTTGATTATAAGAAAACCTTGTTTTTAATGGTTCAGGGCTTGAAACAAGGGCCAAGGAGTAAGGTTCTTTTAGTTGGAACCGCTACATTAAACCTCTCGGAATATGCTTCAACAGCTAAGGAGAAAGAAGCTGAAATTGCTGTTCCTTTAACAGTTCACAATGGCACCGTTGAGGGCACTCCCTTGCTTCATGTAAGTCCATTCCTTTCAATATGTTCTACAACGAAAGTTCATGTCTGTTTCATTTCTGACACTAGTTCAAATATAATGCAGTTGTCTCTCAGGTTGATGGAATTGAGAACTATTCGAGAACCTCTACAAGCAGTGCAGAGAGTGATAGAGACTGCCCCATCATCACCCTCTTCTCTTGAAACTCTATCACCAAGGAGAGATGAACTTTCTGTTCTTAAAGCAGGTTTGAGAAAAGTGAAAAGCCTCCAAGTGAGAAAAAAGGCTTGTCACAAAGAGAACAGTAATGATAGGTGCTGTATCAGAATTGAAGATCGTGAGGACAACTACCCATTTGATACAGATTCACTCGATGATGATGCTGAGGGGGAATCGGAGGAGAGCAACGGGGATGCTAGTGCTCAGCTGTCATTCAATTATGAAACATTGGCGCATGCAAACAAGGCTGGACGATCATTCCATTCAATTGCTGTAACTAATGGTGAAGATGAGAGTTGGATATACTATAACCATTGTAAACCGGATATGGGATCTTTGTATGTCGAATACTCAACTGCATCAGACCATGAACAATCTTCGAAACAGAGTTCAAAACTTGGAATCTTAGCTTGGAGGAAAAGGAAACTGAGCTTTATATCCCCTAAGCCTAAATCTAAAGGCGAGCCTCTCTTGAAAAAGGACTGTGGAGAAGAGGGTGGTGACGACATTGATTTTGATCGCAGGCAGCTTAGCTCATCTGATGAGTCCAGTTTTGGGGTACATATCAACTCAACCCTTTGCTATGTTCCTTCCTTTTCCTTTTCTTTTTTTATTTGGCTTCTGGCTTCTGGCTTCGGCTTTATGCCTCTTAATAATTTATACGAGTTCAACTTCATTCTAAGACTACTTTTGTTCTGGCAGTGGAATAAATCGGAAGAAGGTTCGACTACTAGTAGATCATCATTCACCGAATTTGGGGATGACAATTTTGCTGTAGGCAGCTGGGAGACAAAAGAAGTAATAAGCCGTGACAGGCACCTGAAGCTCCAAGCACAGGTCTTTTTCGCTTCAATTGATCAGAGGAGTGAGCGAGCTGCTGGTCAAAGTGCCTGTACGGCACTGGTTGCTTTCATTGCTAATTGGTTGCAGTCTAACCGATATGAAGTGCCAATCAAGTCTGAATTCGACTGCCTGATCAGAAATGGATCTTTAGAGTGGAGAAATCTCTGTGAGAAAGAGGACTATAGGCAACGATTTCCTGACAAGCACTTTGACCTTGAGACAATTCTTCAAGCTAAAATTTGTCCTCTTTCAGTTGTCCCAGAAAAGTCCTTCATTGGATTCTTCCATCCAGAAGGCCTAGAAGGAGATTTTGACTTCCTTCATGGTGCAATGTCCTTTGACAGTATTTGGCAGGAGATTAGTCATCATGGGTCATACTGGTCTAATAATTCTGACCCTTTGGTCTACGTTGTAAGTTGGAATGACCACTTTTTTGTCCTCAAGGTTGAACGGGATGCTTACTATATCATTGACACACTGGGAGAGAGGCTTTATGAGGGATGCAATCAAGCCTATGTCCTAAAATTTGACAAAGATACGACAATCCATAAACTACCAAAGGAAACTGAAGGATCAGATGAAAAAACTGTCGGCAACAAAGTGCAACCAAGCAGATCCAAGGAAAAAACTCCAGCTGATAGGAATCTGCCATCAAGTCCAAACGAGGGAGAAAAGACTCCGATGGAAGAAGAGATTGTGTGTAAAGGAAAGGAGTCATGCAAGGAATATATCAAGAGTTTCTTGGCTGCAATCCCTTTAAGGGAATTGCAGGCTGATATCAAGAAGGGTTTGATGGCATCAACACCCCTTCACCATCGACTTCAAATTGAGTTCCACTACACCCAGCTGACGCTACCCGTAGATGAAAATTCATCAAGAGATGTAACTATTTGCTGATACACCGGCTGCATCGGCTGTTATCATGTTGAATACCTCCTATAGAGTTGAGTTCCTATAATCTTCTCTAAATTTGATTACTCTAGCCCCCTCCCCTCTGCAATACATGGTTTTTTAGGAAATAATTAGGCTGACACAGCCATCTAGTGATTTGTTTTCGAGGTTCCTTGTATATTCCAAATGTAGTTTTCGGACCAGGAATGTAACTATCATCCTTTTCTTACGACGGATAATAACCATCTCCCTACAGTAATTTCCATGCATAATGTCGCATACAGTTTCATTATTTTATTTCACCTGTACTTCACATGTACATGATGTCTTTAATTACGGTGGAAGCCATCGTTCTTTAAGAATATCATGAAGTTGCTTTCTTCACAGTTATTTTAGCAAAGTTATATAGAATTGATAATTGCTGCAAATAGACTTAAAATGCTTATAAAGAACTGTGAAGAGAGCAAAGTAGGCACTAAAACAAGTGCTGCTAGGGCAGCATTTTAAATTTCGTTGGCATTAAAATGACAAATAAAAAAAGCAACATGTTATTTATTCTTCGACCTCAGATTCTCCATCTTCTTTCACTTCTTTTGCAAGTCACGAAAATATCCAGCAGGGTTTTTCTCAAAACCCTCCATCGAAATGCGAACATCTTGACCGGGAGCTTTCATGGTCCCATCTTTTGTTGCTCCTGAGTCAAAGCCAGAGACAGAACCAGTAGAACCACTACCAGGAGCTTTAGCTGCACCAGCACCACCAGTAATACCAGATGATTTGTCGTTTCCAGACATCTTGTCCTTGCAGCACACCAATAACTTTTAAACAATGAAAGATCTTCGTTTGCAATATTTCTCAGATGATACAAATCAAGAGAAGGGTGGTGCTTATATAGTGCCTTTGGGAACTTGAAAGGCGTGCCGGAAGATTGACAGTCAAATTTCTTTACAAATCTCGATGAATGCAGTGGAAAAAAAAAGGGGTTGTAGCTTTGGTCCTCGATAAAGTTTAGGTTATATATACCAATTCCCGTGCATGGGTTCATGTCTCGTTTAACCACTACATGCATGCAGGTTCATTTATTTCAGTTAATGGGAACTGAACCTGCTGACCTTCAAATAACAGGTTCATTTATTTCAGTTTGGCATAAGCATGATACAGGAGAAGATAAACTTGGTTTAAATAAAGGATGGCATAAATACGTATGAGCCTTGAATACATAGATTCTTAGCATCACACAAGATCTAATTGCTTTCGGACCAAATGAGCTACAAACAGTGTCTCGAATCCTGACTATTCTAGCAATGAGCATCTTCTGACAGCATCCTTGCCCTGGGAAATGATATCCCATAAATTTCTCATGGAAGACACTTTCAGTGGAAAGAAAATCACGGGTTAAGGTTAAGTCTAGTTCACATCTCCACTTGATCAAAGCCTGAGATGAGCTTAAGTATTTTATTGATGTAGAATGCAAACAACTTCAGTTGACCGTTGAGCACATCTGAGAAACAAGCTTGACTACTCCCCACATAGGTGCATCATTCTGCAAGAAATGAACTTCAGTCAAAATTTGAAGTTGCAGCATAAATGAAGGTGTGGTTTTTCACATAAATTCCCTCTCTGCATCACTCTCACCCTTAAAGGAACACAAAATGAATGCCCCAGTCTCTTATCAGAAGTAATCGACCCTCATGCAAGCTTCTCCTGATTATAGGAGTTTAACCCAAGCTTCATGCTGACCTTGGGTAGGGTGGCTTGGCAAGACCACTCTAGAAAAATAAAGGACAAAGATAACAAAGACATCAACTCACCAGATAAACCACATCAAAGGCTTTGCGGTAGTTACTGAGATTGTTCTCAATGTTGTCATTCCTGAAAAAGCAGTTTCAGGTGATTGAGAAACTAATGAACCCATTGTTTAGCATACAAAAATGCAATTACTCCAACTGAAAGATGGTTCTGGAAAGAGAAGTTTTCACATAGTTCTACACTTCAATATCCTCACATGCGGCGACTACTCATGTTTCAAACCTGAAACCTCTTGGTTATAAGCCCAAGACATTTAACATTGCATCTCACAAACATTCAAAAACACAAACAAACCAAGAAAATATCCCTGTTAAATTTCCCTCCGGTAATCATTCCATATTATGGCAAGCAATATTGGAAGTCCATAACTCGTCTCACACAACTTCCATTAACAGTACAGTGTCCAAATGCCCAACAGAATTTTGAGTTCCTATCATGCATTTTTTTCACCTGCCTTTCCAGGTACATTCAGTATTATGTAAACGGGTAACAAAACTTTAAACCCTTTGGGAACCAGAATTCAGCCAATATTGGTGAAAACTAGGGGGGGGGGTATGGTAGAGATAATCAGGTAAAGATCAAGCAATTTTACACACTCACAGGAAACCAGCAGAAATTCGAGTCTCATAGTCTAATCCATCAGACATCCCCAAGTCTCCCAGGTGATCACCAAGGAGCAGGACATTGGTTCTCTTCCTTACAGAAGCATTGTCATTGATCGGACCATCACCATCACCGAAATGTTCATGAACAGGAGCAGCCATCTCAAGAGCATGCTCATTTTTATTTAGACTATGGATCAACTTCCCTGCAATGAAATAGCACACCAGAAACAGGATCATTCTAACATACAGAAGAACAAATAGGCAACATCACAAATAAAATTTGATCAATGTTTCAAACTTCTAAAAAAAAAAAGAAACAAAGAAACAAGCATGTAACCTTTTTAGGTTTGATATGACAAAGGCACTAGTAAGCAAGAGAGAACATGGCATGAAGCTGAGGTCCTTGCCTTTATAAAAACTGGGCACTAACCCTAGAAGCATAGACCACTCACTTAATTGGAAAAAGAGAGATTATTCTTAATTGGAAAAAGACAGATTACTGGCATTGACTCCAACGTAAAGTGATATTTCTGCTAGGTACCATTATGTGGAGAGGCCAAAAACATATGTTGAAACAGTGGTCATGTAAGCCAGAAAGAAAATGATACCTTTGAAAGAAATGAGGCGACCATCATTATCAAATACCATTCGGTTTGAAACAATCTTAACATTCTTAAAAGATCTATGGACTTTCTGTCTCAGGACCTGGCACAGTGAAAAGAAGAAGCAAGTGCGGCCAAAGGTACCATAGAAATCAGTTGGTTAAGGCACTTTGTTATAGTACAGAATCACCAGAAAAGCATATATTGTAAACTAACCTCCTCTATGATATCTGCAAGCCCCGCAGAGAATATGAGAACTGGAATGTCTCTTTCCTGTGAATTACAAACACAAGCAAATTTGGTGATATACAACTTGACATGAATACCCCTATTTAGAAAAGACAAAGCTCAAAACCTTATCTCGAAATGACAAAATTTTACCTCCAAAAACTCAAAAAGTTCAACCACACCATCCCTGAAAGCAATTGCAGAGCTAGTAACAGACTCCTTGATTGCATCATATGTGAGGCCTCCCTCAATCAGAAGATTATGGGTTTTCCCCCACCTGCATTGGAAAAACTATTACTTCAGTTTCCCAAACTACAACTAAAATCAAAACACTATAAATCATTTAGGTGCTTATAAACCACAATAGCAAATTTGTCAAATCATCGTATTAGTAACGGTAATCCAAAATAGCTGGGACACAATAAATAGAGTGACATACCACTCTTCCATGAGCTTAGTTTTCTCTTCAACTGGAATTGTTGGGGAGAATTCTAATGGATGATAGTACTCATACAATGCCTGCCTCTTATCATCATACTCCGCGTTCCCCTGCTTCAAAATTCCGTGACTGCCTACGCATTGCCATCACAAGAAACTCAAAAGTCCAAATTCATTACAGATTTTCAACTGCACAAACATAACCATAATTAAGACAGTAAAATACTTTGCCCTCGACGACCGTTCACGAAGTAGTTGGTTAATGTTCCATCAAAATCTGCTATCACCTTGCATATATAACATCAACAACAACAAAAAATCACTAAAAGACTTTGTCCTTGTCATCCATTAAGAGACAAACATAAATTATCATTATATCACTTAAAAGAAAAAAATCTTATGATTCCAATAAACAAAATCAAGAAAAGGAAAAAAAGGGTTCTTTATTAAACTCAAAAATCAATATAAAGAGCCCAAAAATTATGATAATAGAAGAAAAGAAATACCTGGAGTTTAGCAGGACCAGCCAAACGAACCGCATCGATTCTCCTTTGGAGTAACTGAGGATCACCAACCACTGTAACCTTTGAAAGATCATGATGACCCGCCTCCATTTTTTTCACTTGATTCTTGGAGCTATAACCGCAACACAAAACCCTGCAAAAAAAATAATAAAATAAAACCAACGCGTACAACAAATGTAAGAACTGAACAACGAGGACCTCTCTTCACATTACATTTGTAAGAAAACAAAACCTGGAATTATTTGATGTGGGAGAGGTAAATGTCAGGTAGCAGGGTTGAGGGTTGTAAGTGATTTTTATGCAAGCAGGTAGCGCTGTGAGGATGTTTTGGAGACGATAACAACTCATTTGTGAGAACATGAATACTGGGGAAGAGTTATATAGTATCATCAGCGTCCTATGGCCGTACACTACTCCTTCAACAGTGTGAGGCAAAGCATGTTTGGTATTGTAGTAGTTTTTGTGGTTGTGGTGTGAAAAAAACAATTTAATAAAAAGTATATTTTATGAGGTTGATTAAAAAAAAAATTAGTATTTGGTTAAAACTGTGGTTGAAGTTATGGTGTTAAAAAAAAAAATTTCTTGTGTTTGGTTAAAAAACTGTAGTTGAAATTGTAGTTGAAAAAAAAAGCAGTTTTGTGTTTGGTAAAATTATGGTTAAAAAAAAATACTTTCTTGTGTTTGGTTAATATACTTTGTATTTTATATTTGATTTGAATTAATTAAAAGGACGTGTATAAACACACAAATATAATTCCAAAACATAAGTGTTTTGTAATTATGATTACATAACAAAATGCAAAATCCTTACACATTAATGTACTCCTTTATTGTTCCATCAAACTATTTACAATTCCATTGCGTATAAAATCCATACGTGAAGGCCTCTATGAGCCTTGAACGGCCAAAACCTGAACAATATTAGGTAAAAAGTCATCTTGAATTAAATTGGGGTTGCGATCATACTTAGAAAATATTGCATCATCTTGCGATTTAATAGTTTCACCTGAATTCAGGAATCTAATTACAATTTAACTAGGGACTTAATTACAAAACTTTCCAAACTTCAAGGGCCAAAATGAAAATAGCCATTTAACACCAAAAACGGCATCGTCCCATTACTGTTCATCTTCCTCCTGACTGAAATGGATGCCCGCCGCCGCTCCTACCATTACACCTGCAATTAACACATTTTATGGTTGGAAGAAACGATATTGTTCTCTGGCTATAAAAGACAGAGAACGATTGTTCGCTAAAAGGGAGGAAAAAGCTAAAAAAAAACAGATGAAAAGGACGGGGAAAGAAAAACAGAACCAGGGCTTCGACAAACAAGCCTAACACAGAGACGAAAACGAGAAAACACAAAGGAAAGAGCTTCCTTTCAACCAACAGCACAGCATGCCTTTATTATCATCTTCTTTGTCCTGAGTAGGGGGGAGCCGAGAGAAACCAGGGTAGCAAACTTTCGTTCCCCTGTTTCTTCTCAAAGAAATAGAGGCCATCCTCTAGCTTTATAAAAGCCAGAGAAGGCCATGGAGGAAAAGGGACCATTGCCTTCTCCATCTCCAACACCAGAGATGAAAAACAAAGACAGGGGATGGAAAGCTGAGAGAGGACAGAGAGCAAAAGAAAAGGATACAACCATTCACAAAATAACGAGAATGAAGAAGAAAGAAGGAGAAAAGTGTTCAGCAAGCTAGTCTTCCCTTACGTTTTCTTTTTCAAAGTTACTAGGTAAGTAAACTGTTTGTTCTCTGCATTTCGTTTTATGAAACCGCATGAAAGATCTACAACAACTGCTTTCAGTGAAATTTTAGGTTTGTTGTGACCGTTGGGAAATTGGGTTATTGCAAATTGATGAGGGACAGAGAGAACAGTTGGGAAAGCAATTGCAAATTGTGGGTGATGAGAGAGAGCAGAAACGCATGAAAAGCAAAAGATAATTGCTTCTCACCTTTTGCAATTGAAATGCAGTTTCTAATGGGACCCATGTAAAAATAAACTGTGGTTTGTGGTTAACCAAACAAGTGTTTTACTGCTTTTTTCTAAACCGCAGCCGCACCAGGATTGCCAAACACCATCTAAATTTTATAGTTTGGGATATCTTAATGGGCTGGCTTACTCCATGTAGGCCTCTGAGCCATAATGGGATGGAATGAAATTGCAGACTGAGCCGTAAGAAAAGACATCACTCTGTTTTTCACATAATGTTTTCGCTTCATAAGGGATTAGATTGTTTAAGGATTCCTAAATTTTAAGGCAACAACCAGTCTCTTACAACAATAGAGCTTCATGCTCTTGAACTTGAAATCTAATTTCTTATTATAAAGACAAAAAGGAGATAATTAATGGGTTTTTGTGTAGGTATGATAATTTGACCCAAATTTATACCGAATTGAATGAAATTGAATTAGTTTTTATTTTGGATAGTTGTTTTTTAAATGAAAATTATTTTGATAAAATTATGATATTTGAGAGATAATTAAAATGAATGAATAATAAATTATTAATTCTTGTATGATTTTTAATATATTTAAATATTTTTTTTTTATCATATTTGATATGATTTGAGATCTATATAGTTGGATTTATGGTTGAATGTTATTCATGGTTTTTTTTTTTTGTTTAATCCATTTTGATCAAGAAATATAATGATATATTTAAATTCATGACTATTTGGTCATTAAAACTCTAATATCATATTTAAAAATTAATTTAACCCAATAACTTAATATATTATTCACGAAGTTATGAATATATAAATTATATATATATATATATATATTAATTTTTCATGAATAAGTCTTGAATATTTTAATTTTTTTATTAATAAGTAATGGCTAATTTTGTCTTTTAAAAGCTTTTGAGCATTCGTTTCTCCCATTAAGAACCACAATTTTTCTTCCTTTCCCTTCTTTTTCCAAGATGGGTTTTCGTTATTTTTTTTATATCCTTCATATTTTGTTCAGTTAACTTGAAAGCAGTGATCTTGATGGATTCTGAACATGGGTTTGTTTAAAGTTAATTTCTTTTTCACATACGTTCTTTGCTCGTTATGTTTTTGACTTTGAAGCAAATATTTTGATGGATTATAGATATATCCATGTTGTTTAAAGATTTTTTTTAATTATTAATATGAATGTTCACATTAGTTTATTTTTATTTTGATTAATTTTATAAATTCTAACAGTAATAATTATATTAACCTTCAATAATCCTAAAATTTATTCTAAACAATAAATACAAAAACAAAACCTGAATTTCTGCTATTTAAATTTAATTTTGGAAGCTAACTCATAACTCATCCTACTGGGATTGTTTCACCTCGGTGTTTAATTTTGATGATGGTTGTTGTATTTTAGAGCTTGGATTTTTAATAATCTTGAATATAGCTAACTAGAACATTTTCTGTCCTTTTTCACATGTCTTAAACAGGTTTTAATTGATATAGGTTATGCTTATGCACTGCTGGGTGTTGGTTTTTGTTTTTTGCATCTGAAGAAGAGTTACATAATTTTGCAGTTCGGAATAGTAAGATGGCTAGACAGGCCAATGCTCTTATCCTTGAGAATGGCTGGGGAGCACTAGTGGTAGTAGTAGTGACACTTCTACAGACCAATTTTCTACTTCATCTGGCTTTGCCATCATTCAGTCATGGGCTGAGCTCAGAGACTGCCTTCAACACCAAACATTCGAGTCCCATCACTTTCTGTCACGAAATTCTTCTTGATGCTCGCACATCCCTTCATGTTGCTGACCCTCCAAGCGAAGCTCCTAGTTTCAATTTTATCCTCTACAAACCTCGTGATTCCCCATGAAGCATATCCTCTCCTTCTCCGGACTCTTTATATCTGGGTCAGAAAGTCCTTAAGACCCTCTTCTGTACTCATTGATTCGGCTGTGGTGTCACTGTCTCATCTTTTAGCTATTGAATTTGGTTCTAAGAAGAGCCCCGAGTTTCTCTCTGAAAGTGTACTGCTACTAGGTGCCTTTTCTTTTGTGCTTTCTGTATCAGAATCCTCTAAAACAGTCTGCTTGGAGTTGCTCTGTAGGTTGTTGGAGGATGAGTACAGATTGGTTAGTCCCTTCATTCCAGATGTTCTTGCAGGTATTGGGTATGCTCTATGTTCTTCTGTGGTTGTTCATAATATTGGAATTTTGAATGCATTGCTGGGGATTTGGGGAAAGCAAGCTGGGCCAACTGGTAGTGTTTCTCATGGGCTCACGATTTTACATTTGGCTGAAAGGGTGATATCTGGTTTCATCAAATCATGTTCGCAGGAGAAGTTGCAAATATTTGCTTAAGAGACTTTAGACACTTCGAAGACAGACTATGCTCCATTTGCTATTGTCAATGGCTGCAGCTGGTGTTCTGAGAGCATCGAATAGATCTCCACCAAGTGGTCAGGGATTGTTAATTATTTCCATCCTAAGCGTTTCTGCGGAAAATAGGATAGTCTGTGTGACAAGGTTTTATTTCTAAAAGTAGAGACTTAGATAATTCTGGTCATGATTGCACGACCAGTCTTCTGCTTCCGTGCATTTAGTTAGCTTTGGCTCGGAATGGTTCAGTGTCTTCCCGACCTTCTCTGCTTATATCCCTTGATTCAGCATTATTAACAGAGATATTTCCCTTAGAGCATGTATATGCAAGGATTCTAGAGCCAACACATGATCAACTGGACTTGGAGGCTGGCAAGATTAAAGAGCGTTAAAGCAGTGTCACTCTTAAGGAAGAAGGGGCAACTAGTGGTGTTTTCTGCAATCAACACATTTCAGTAGACGAGGAGGACCACGCTATAGTGGAAAATATGGTACGGCGATTCTGCCAAGAACTCTACTCTGGGCATCGGCAGGTGGCTTTCTTGCTGCATGGGAAAGCAGATGCGTTGCTTGAGGATATATATAAAATTGCCGAGCCTGTTTTCCTTATGGTTGTAGTGTTTGCCATGGCTGTTACGAAGCAGAAACTAAATTCAAAATTCTCAACTGAAAGTCAGGTGGAGATATCTATCTTGATACCAGTCTCACTCTCCTGTATCATTGAGCACTTGTTAATCGCGGTTTAGAAATCAAAAGTCTTGGCTACTTTATCAAAATGTTAATTAATGGGGATGCTTTTCTCGACGGTTGATTTTGACTTTTGATGCTTGAAAATGGGGTGAGAAAGAAACTCTCAACTTCTATGCTCATTACAGAAAAATGGCTCTGTTGCTGCTACAGTGATTCATAAAGATACCAAAGTTTCACACAAAGAATGGCTACATTGAAAATGAATATAAAGCTTCTTAGAAAGGTATAGCATGCTTATTCTTTATGAATTTTACATAGCGATCATGGAAAAGGCTGGTTCTATATTCTACTCCAGGCATTACAAAAAGGAACGGGAAGGAATCCTTGTAATGATGACAGCACCCTCCAAACAAGCAAGGCTGGAAAGAAAAAGAATTTCAAGAAAGTAACAAGGGACAACTCCAATACAATTTGTCTTCAACAGCAAAGGGGACAGATTATCAGCCCATTCTCATTACAGTCCTGGCAGGTACTTGACAACCCATTTTCTGCAACAACCTTATGGCTGCCATTGCAATGGAAACAAAGCACAAACCTAAATCCAGCACATCCTTCACATGGTGAACCAATAAATATATCAATTGGAATCCCTTCAAAGAGCACTCTGAACCTACCTTGTTCATGCAAAGCCAAAACCTCCTCAGCTCCACCTATATATCTCCCCTTAATGAAAAGCCTTGGAGGGTTCACCCTGCCATCCAAAACCGTCCATAACTCCTCCTTAAACTCCATGTGCATTGACACATCCCTTTCGAAAAATAGCACCCGAAAACTCTCTAGGAGAAAGCGAATGCTGTTACAATCCTCAAAAGTTTTTCTGATCCCTCTAAGTGATGTTGTGTAGAGAATTAC
The DNA here is from genome assembly GCF_005239225.2 of Populus alba. Taxonomy (NCBI): domain Eukaryota; kingdom Viridiplantae; phylum Streptophyta; class Magnoliopsida; order Malpighiales; family Salicaceae; genus Populus; species Populus alba. The sequence goes on along the minus strand of NC_133293.1, from coordinate 21,352,372 downwards.
TGAGTCACTACCACCTGGTGGACACATCTCTGGGAAGCCTAATATAGGGTCAATATCATCACCTTCCTCAATTCGACGAGCCTTCAAAGGTGGTTCTTCTTCCTGGTTTTCAAAATTCTTCTCTGGTTCTTCTCTCATTCTTTCAAGATTCTCTTTCTCAATTCTTGCTCGCCTCTCCTCTTCACTCACTCTCATATGCTCTTTCACTGCTTCTTCAAAGGCAGACAACAAATTCGGGTCAAAAAGGCTCCCAGAATTCAAATCCGGTCGCCGGAAAGATGAGATATCAATCTCTGACAACGGGGACTGCCTAAAACTAGACCCTTTTGACTCCTCCTTATCTTTAACCCCAAAAAGATCCACTCTTGCCTTCACTACTGGCCTAACATTTTCCTTATCATCATCGACCTCCATTTCCTCCTCCTCCTCTTCAAGATCTCTCATAAGCTCATTTACATCAATAACATCTGATTCTTGATTAACAACAAAGCTGCTATCTTTAACCTTTTCTTGCTCCACTTCTTTGCATACCATCACCTCTGGGTTTTCAACTTGAAATTGAGCTTTGAGAATCGGCTTCTTTATGAACGTCTCAATGAACCCATCTGCTGCGTTCACTTGAAGAACTCTAGTTTCCTTCAAGTACCCAATTGGCTTGATTGACTTGAGCTTCTTCATCAACTTCCCTTTCATCATTCCCTTCATCTTTTCACCTCCTTCAAATTTGGGTCTTCAAAATTTGATACGGAGAAGTAGATAGAGATGTGTACAAGAAGATTCGGAAATGATCAAGGCTAGAGACAAATTTCTCTCCTTCTGGTTCACTTTGATAGAGATGGAAGAGAGGGTTTTCAGCCTCAACGGCTATCAAGCTGTTTATGACTTTAAAAATTCAAAAAGAAAAAAAAAAGGGTTGTGTGGGGACAAAAGGGAGGGATTCTATGAGGTGAGACTAGAAGTAGAGTATCTGCAACCTATCTATATCAGTGAGTGATGTGTATATCACCATGTGATGAAGCTCGGTGGGGGAGATGATTTCCATAGAGTAACGGTCATAATCTATGTCATGGGCCTACTTCTTTGCTGGCCTTTGGCCTTTTCTTGAGTATATTCATCATGCTTATGTGCCTTTTTCCCACCTTCCTTTTCCGAAGCGAAAATACAAGG